>NC_090750.1:23127318-23144818 GCF_036898095.1 Palaemon carinicauda
AAATTCTTTTTATGTTTAATTAAATAAAGGTTGAAGTATAAAATTTTACCAGTAGGCAGGATTGTAAAGTTTTACCAGAAGGTAGGGGTAGTTTTGTATGAAGACACAGCTTTTTTTGCATGAAGCATCAACAAGTGAATAGAATCGGCCATGTCCTAAAACTATGACTTGGTTACAGTTAACTTAGTTTAGGAAGTTGACTTAATAGAGATCAGTACCCTAACCTAATTCAGGTAGGAATTCATAATGGTGCTGGACATTGAACGCCCTGAGTGATTCAACATTAATGCAGATCCAAGTTTTGTTGCAACCAAATGGCAGAATTAGATAGATGGTTTTAAGCTTTATTAAGTAGCACTGGGTAGTATTAAAGATGCAAAGAAAAAGAAAAAAAAGAAAAAAAAACAGTGCTACTACATAGTACAAGTAGATAGGTTTGCCGAGTGTTTAAGTCATTGCAACCTGCAGATGACACACGTGCATCTGCAGTTAAGCCTGTTACACCTTATTTTCTTCCCAGGTCACTACATATTTTCTTAGATATATCAATTTATGTCATAGACATATCAAAAGAGAGGGAATTTTAGATCCATTTGTGACTGTGAATTTTTAGAGTTAGCGAATATTAGAATAAAGTAAGTCCTTGGCCGTTTTACATCACAAGAGTTAAGAAAAAATGACTGCCAGATAAAGGTTTAACATTAAAGAAACATTAAATAAGCAAAGTAACATAAAACCTAGTTCTACAAGCAATAGAATGGAAAATTTTAAAGTAAGTAAATTATGCTTAAAGTGCAAAGACATAGGGTATCAGAAAAGGAATAAGCCAAAGCCTAGTCAAAGTAAATTACCTAACCCTAATGTTCATAAACATCAAGATCGTCCTTATACACAGAGACAACACGAAAACCCCAAATGCCATAGGTGTGGTAAAAATTACCATATTGCATATGAATCAAAGAAATGTTCTACTAAGGGGCAGACATGCCTTAATTGTAGAAAGTTGCGCCTGTCCACAAATGTTTGTAGGTTTCCTAAACAATATGCAAAGAAAATGAATGTGTCAGTTGATACTGATATAGGCCCAGAGAAATGTTGAAAATGCTCGTGATAATGAGGATACGTCAGATACTGATTTTATATGCATAAATTCTGTCAAAAAAAAAATGTTCATGGTAAATGGTAAACCAATTGTAATGAAAGTTGACACAGCCCCTGAGATATCAATTATATCCGAGAAAACAGAAAAAAAAAACACATTCATAATTTGTTCATAGAAGGTACAAGTAGAGTTTTGAAAGGTTATAATGGCTATCATACTTGGCTAATAGGTGCTTTGGACATAAAAGTAGAGCATAAAGAACAAAACTTGGACAGAATGCCATTAACATTAGTTACTGGTAAAGGACAACCGTTACTTGATTTAGACTGATTGCAGTACCTAAAATTTATTTGGCCAAGTATTTTAAAGGTTATAGGCACACTAAGTTAATGAAAGAAGGAAAGTTCTGTAGAACTGTTTTATCAGAGTTTAAGAAAGTATCTGAAGACAAAGTATGTAGTCCTTAGAGTAACAAAATGGAAAGGCTATTTCAATGTAGAGACCAAATAGGCGTTTCAAAGTGTAATTAAAAAAAGATATCACGAGCTTAGAAAGTGAAGGTTCATGGGACAAGGTTTCATATTCTAATTGGGCTTCAACGTTAGTTCCTATTGGGAGGGACAATGGTAAGTTTAGTGATAACAAGGTAACATCAAATCCACAGATTCAGGAGTTTGAACATCTATTGAAAAATACTTAAGATAAGTTTGTAACTATTACAGGATGTACTGTATTTTCAAAGTTAGAGCTTAGTTAAGTATTTCAACGGCCTCCCATTGATAAAAGATCACGAGAATTATGTAATGTAAACAAATCCTTAGGGTTGGATAGACTAGCGTTTTTCCAACTGTGGGTCCAACCCTTCAGTGGGTCACGTGAAAAAATTGAATGAGTCGTGACAAAAAAGAAAGAAAATCAAAAATAGGTAAGTGAGAGAAAGTCATAAGAGGTGGAAGAGATAAGGATGACAAAATGAACGTTTCCTCAAATATCTCTTATTTCTTTTTCTCTCTCCCCTTCTTTTCCAGTAGAATATTTGAAATTCTCTGTTCTGAGACTGGAGCCTAATACACTCAATGTATCACACAGAAGTTCGTTGGTTGTCACGAGACGAGGTACTTACCAGGGTGTATGGACTTAGCACTGAGCTTCATATGTTTTTGAAGATAATATATGGATTACCAAAATAGTTTACTGTACTTAACTGATGTTTTCGGCCTTAGCAATGATTTAAACATGAAACTTGAAGGAAAAAGCGGCAACATACTTCTACAAATGTTGAGGGTATAGCAAGGAAGACTTAAAGATGACCCTCATACCTATTATATGTTTCCTGCACTTTTACAACACACTGCTGAGAATGCTCTTGACGACAACATATAAACCGAATTAAAACTTGAAATTTGGTCACATTTCACTTTCCTATCTCAAAGCTTTAATGATTATTTTCCTGAGGTGAAATTTTAACCATTTAAGAAAAGTCTTTGGACAAAAAAATAAACTAGTTTTTATTCGCCCAAACTCATTTTATTAGAGATGTACATTAATTAAGTCAAACTTGTTACCCGATGAGGAAGCTGAATTGCTACGTCTTATTTGTTCCTTTACACTTGACAACGATTTTTAGAAAATAAATTTGTGCTCATTTTAGGTTAAGAACAAAAGGAATATCCACTAATAAGCAAAAAGGCTATTCTATAACTATTACCTTTCACAACTACCTACTTGTGTGAAATGGGATTTTTTCACATTAACTCAATTAAAGACTAAGGTCAGAGAAAGACAACACTGCACCTGATTTGCATGTAGCATTGTCTCTGTGTGTTCCCAATTGGAACTAACTGCTTATGAATAAAAAAGCACATCCGTCTCAAAAATTTATATATAAAATATAAAATATAAAATATAAAGTATAAAATATAAAATATAAAATATAAAATATAAAATATAAAATATAAAATATATAATATATAATATATAATATATAATATATAATATATAATATAAAGTATAAAATATAAAATATAAAATATAAAATATATAATATATAATATATAATATATATAATATGTTATTTTCATTAGTAAAATTAATTTTTGAATATACTTACCCGATAATCATGTAGCTGTCAACTCCGTTGCCCGACAGAATTCTACGGGAGGGATACGCCAGCTATCACTATACTAAAAAGGGGGTGTACTCACCAGCGCCACCTGTGGCCAGGTACTGCAGTACTTCTTGTTGACACCACCTCACTTTTTCCTCGGTCCACTGGTTCTCTATGGGGAGGAAGGGTGGGTCAATTAAATCATGATTATCGGGTAAGTATATTCAAAAATTTATTTTACTAATGAAAATAACATTTTTCAATATTAAACTTACCCGATAATCATGTAGCTGATTCACACCCAGGGGGGTGGGTGAAAACCAGTGTACATGACTAAAGGATAGCTAAGTATCCCGTATTTCATATAATCAGTTATTTCAGAATAACAATGAAATAATAAGTACCTGGTAAGGAAGTCGACTTGAACCGTTACTCTGCCTTTATTAAGTTCGTCTTCCTTACTGAGCGCAGCGTTCCTCTTAGGAGGCTGAATCAACTCTAAGGTGCTAAAGTATATAGGGCTGCAACCCCTACTAAAGGACCTCTACACAACCTCTAACCCAGGCGCTTCTCAAGAATGAATTGACCACCCGCCAAATCAAAAGGATGCGGAAGGCTTCTTAGCCTACCGTAACAACCATAAAAACAACAATAAAAGCATTCAAGAGAAAGGTTAAAAAGGTTATGGGATTAAGGGAATGTAGTGGCTGAGCCCTCACCTACTACTGCACTCGCTGCTACGAATGGTCCCAGGGTGTAGCAGTTCTCGTAAAGAGACTGGACATCTTTAAGATAAAATGATGCAAACACTGACTTGCTCCTCCAATAAGTTGCATCCATTATGCTCTGCAGAGAACGGTTCTTATTAAAGGCCATCGAAGTGGCTACGGCTCTCACTTCGTGGGTCCTTACCTTCAGCAAAGCAAGGTCTTCCTCCTTCATGTGAGAATGGGCTTCTCTAATCAGAAGCCTTATATAATACGAAACCCCGTTTGGACATGGGCATCGAAGGTTTCTTGATTGCACACCATAAGGCTTCTGACTGTCCTCGTATAGGTTTTGACCTATTAAGATAATATTTCAGAGCTCTGACAGGGCAAAGAACTCTTTCTAGCTCGTTACCTACCATGTTGGAAAGGCTAGGAATTTCAAACGATCTAGGCCAAGGACGTGAAGGAAGTTCATTCTTAGCTAAAAATCCGAGCTGTAAAGAACATGTTGCAGATTCGGATGTGAACCCAATGTTCTTGCTGAAGGCATGAACCTCACTGACTCTTTTAGCTGTTGCAAGGCAGACGAGGAAAAGAGTCTTGAGGGTAAGGTCCTTGAAGGAAGCTGACTGGAGAGGTTCGAACCTAGGCGACATAAGGAACCTTAAGACTACGTCTAGATTCCAGCCTGGAGTGGGTAAACGACGTTCTTTAGAAGTCTCAAAAGACTTAAGGATGTCTTGAAGGTCCTTGTTGGAAGAAAGGTCCAAACCTCTGTGGCGGAGAACTGAAGCCAACATACTCCTGTACCCTTTAATCGTAGGAGCTGAAAGGGATCTCTCATTCCTTAGATGTAATAGGAAGTCAGCTTTTTTGGTTACAGAGGTATTGGTAGATGAAACTGCATTGGCTCTACACCAGTTCCGGAAGACTTCCCACTTGGATTGGTAGACTCTACGAGTGGATACCCTCCTTGCTCTGGCAATCGCACTGGCTGCCTCCTTCGAAAAGCCTCTAGCTCTAGCGAATCTTTCGACAGTCTGAAGGCAGTCAGCCGAAGAGCGTGGAGGTTTGGGTGCAACTTGTCTACGTGAGGTTGACGTAGAAGGTCCACTCTTAGAGGGAGAGTCCTGGGGACGTCGACCAGCCATTGTAGTACCTCTGTGAACCATTCTCTTGCAGGCCAAAGGGGAGCAACCAGCGTCAGCCGTGTCCCTTCGTGCGAGATGAACTTTTGAATGACTCTGTTGATGATCTTGAACGGTGGGAATGCGTAAAGGTCGAGATGGGACCAATTCAGCAGAAAAGCATCCACATGAACTGCTGCTGGGTCTGGAACTGGGGAACAGTACAAAGGAAGCCTCTTGGTCATGGAGGTGGCAAACAGATCTATTGTAGGCTGACCCCACAAGGTCCAAATTCTGTTGCACACGCTCTTGTGAAGGGTCCATTCCGTGGGGATGACCTGATCTTTTCTGCTTAGGCGATCTGCTGAGACGTTCATGTTGCCCTGAATGAACCTCGTTACTAGGGTGAGGTTTAGACTTCTTGACCAAATGAGGAGGTCCCTTGCGATCTCGTACAGGTTCCTCGAATGGGTCCCTCCCTGCTTGGAGATGTAAGCCAAGGCTGTGGTGTTGTCGGAGTTCACCTCCACCACCTTGCCTAGCAGGAGGGACTTGAAGTTCAATAGGGCCAAATGAACTGCCAGGAGCTCCTTGCAGTTGATGTGGAGCGTTACCTGTTCCTTGTTCCACGTTCCCGAGCATTCCTGTCCGTTCAAGGTCGCGCCCCAGCCCGAGTCTGATGCATCCGAGAAGAGATGAAGATTGGGGGTCTGAATCGCTAACGATAGGCCCTCCTTGAGAAGGAGGTTGGTCTTCCACCACAAGAGAGTGGTCTTCATCTCTTTGGTGACCGGGATAGAGACTGCTTCGAGCGTCAAATCCTTGTCCCAATGAGCTGCTAGATGGAATTGAAGAGGGCGGAGGTGGAGTCTCCCTAACTCGACGAACAGGGCTAACGATGACAGGGTCCCTGTGAGACTCATCCACTGTCTCACCGAGCAACTGCTCCTCTTCAGCATGCTCAGGATGCAATCTAGGGCTTGGCTTATCCTTGGGGCCGATGGAAAAGCCCGAAAATCCTGACTCCAAATCTCCATTCCCAGGTAAACAATGGATTGGGAGGGAATGAGCTGGGACTTTTCTAAGTTGACTAACAGAACCAGTTCCTTGATCAAGTCCAAAGTCCAGTTGAGACTCTCCAGACAGCGACGACTCGTGGAGGCTCTCAACAGCCAGTCGTCTAAGTAAAGGGAGGCTCTGATGTCGGATAAGTGGAGGAATTTTGCAATATTCCTCATCAGATGCGTAAACACCATAGGAGCTGTGCTTAGGCCAAAACACAGGGCTTGGAATTGGTAGACAACCTTTCCAAAAACGAATCTCAGGAAAGGTTGGGAGTCTGGATGAATAGGAACGTGAAAGTAAGCGTCTTTCAGATCCAACGAGACCATCCAGTCCTCCTGCCTGACCGCTGCTAGGACCGACTTCGTCGTCTCCATAGTGAACGTCTGCTTGGTGACATAAGCATTGAGCGCGCTGACGTCCAGCACCGGTCTCCAACCTCCTGTCTTCTTGGCCACCAGAAAGAGACGGTTGTAGAAGCCCGGGGATTGATGGTCCCGGACTATAACCACTGCCTTCTTCTGTAACAGGAGCGACACCTCCTGGTGCAACGCTAGCCTCTTGTCCTTTTCCTTGTAGTTGGGAGAGAGGTTGATTGGAGAAGTGGTCAGAGGGGGTTTGCGGCAGAATGGTATCCTGTAACCCTCCCTCAGCCACCTGACAGACTGGGCGTCTGCACCTCTCTTTTCCCAAGCTTGCCAGAAGATCTTGAGTCTGGCTCCTACTGCTGTCTGGAGAGGAGGAGAGTCAGTGTTTGCCTTTAGAAGTCTTGGAACCTTTCCTATACTTGCTCCTGGAAGAGTCTGGACGGGAGCTTCCTCGGCTGGGGGCTCTACCACGAAAGGGCGGAATAAACCTCGTAGCAGGCGTATCAGCCACTGGGGTGCGGTAAGTCCTGGGAACTGAGGGAGCAACCTTAGTCTTACGAGCTGAAGAGGCCACAAGATCATGAGTGTCTTTCTGAATCATGGCCGCAGACAAGTCCTTGATAAGTTCTTCGGGAAACAAGAACTTAGAAAGCGGAGCGAAAAGGAGTTGAGACCTTTGACAAGGTGTGATGCTGGAAGAAAGAAAGGTGCAAAGCTGCTACCTTTTCTTAAGAACTCCTGACACAAACATTGAAGCAAGCTCGCCAGATCCATCCCTAATTGCTTTATCCATGCAGGACATTAAAAGCATGGCCGAGTCCTTGTCCGCAGGGGAGGTCTTCTTGCTAAGGGCCCCCAGGCACCAGTCTAGAAAATTGAACATCTCAAAGGCACGAAATACACCCTTTAGGAAGTGGTCTAAATCGGAGAAGGTCCAGCAAACCTTAGAGCGCCTCATTGCTGTTCTACGAGGAGAGTCGACCAAACTTGAGAAGTCAGCCTGGGCAGAGGCAGGGACTCCCAAGCCTGGTTCCTCTCCTGTGGCATACCATACGCCCGCTTTAGAAGTGAGCTTAGTAGGTGGGAACATAAAGGAAGTCTTCCCTAGTTGCTGTTTAGACTGCAACCACTCCCCTAAAATTCTTAAAGCTCTCTTAGAGGACCTAGCAAAGACGAGCTTAGTATACGTTGACTTAACAGGCTGCATGCCCAGCGAAAACTCAGATGGAGGAGAGCGTGGGGTAGCAGAAACAAAATGGTCCGGGTATACCTCTCTGAAAAGAGCCAGGACCTTACGAAAGTCAATGGGTAGAGGAGAAGACCTGGTTTCTTCCACGTCTGATGAGGGATCCAGGTGTGCAGCTTCCTCCTCAGAAACCTCATCACCAGAGTGTAGCGAAGTGAGAGGTAATGTAACAGTGGTATGCTGAACAGCAGAATCAGAACAAGCGGGTGCATAAACGCTTGTGGATTCATCCTCAAGTCTCTGTTGCTGAGTTAAAACCTGAGGTTCAGGCTGCAAAGGCTGGTCAGGAAGAGTAGAGGAAGGTAGGCGTATGGGTTGAGGTGGCTGACTCCTGGCATGAGTGTCTTGTCTCAAGAGTTGCGCTTGCTGTAAGGGTTGCGGATGCGCAGTAGCAGGTTCCTGAGGAACGAGTTGAGGTTCCTGAGGTGAGAGCTGCGAGAGTTGAGGTAGCGGCTGCGCAGAACGCAGTTCTTGTCTCGCGAGTTGAGGTTCCTGAGGTGCTAGGCTAAGGTGTTGAGGTTCTCGCCTTGAGGAGGGTTGAGGTCGCTGCAGCGAGTGCTGAGGTGGCTGCCTCATGGATGGAAGAGGTTGTCATACCTCAAGAGATTGTTGCCTCGCTGGTGGAACCGCAAGCGGAAGCGGAGGAAGTAAGGCATAAGCTTCCTGCTCCCATTGCTGAGGTTGCCTTAAGGAAGGCTGAGGTTGCTGCACACCGCTGGAAACTGGCAACTCAGTACGCAGTAAGGAATCCTGAGGAGCCTCAACTTCGTACGCCTGGCAGACGGGACTGCGGTTAGGCGGAGCGATCGCAGGAGGAGGTGTAACCTTCTCAGCCTGACACTCACGCATTAAGACCGCAAGCTGTGACTGCATGGACTGCAGCAAAGTCAACTTGGGGTCGACAGACGCTAAGGTCTGCTGAGGCAAAGCCTTAACAGAAGATGAGGTCTGTTGCGGCATCACCTTACCCCTCTTAGGAGGAGTGCAGTCACCTGATGACTGCGGAGAGTCAGAGCTAATCCAATGACTGCAACCAGGTTGTAGAGCTCTTGAGGTCTGGACTTTGCGTTTGAGAGGTCTTGAGACCTGAGTCCAGCGTTTTCTCCCTGACATATCTTCAGCAGACGAGTAAAAGACGGGCTCAATCGTCTGCGGGTGGGAGTGACGGTCTCTGTAAGACACGCCCGCAACCACCGAGGATACTTCTGTGCGCCGATCAAGGCCTGCCGAACCCTTTTGCCCTTCGACATTGCTTCTCCCCTGGGCTTGGGAGCTTGCAAGAGGTCCCGGACTGGGAGGACGACTGGCACGCACAGAAGTACCCTCACGCACCACACTGACACTGACACTAGCACTTGGCACCGCACTGACACTAGCACTTGTCACAGCACTGGCACTATCACCTCCCACTGCACTTTTGACCTTAAGTTCTTTGACTTCTGCCATAAGAGACTTATGGTCACTAACCACCGATTCCACTTTGTCACCTAAAGCCTGAATGGCACGCAAAACAACAGACATATCAGGTTGAGTACAAATAGTAGGTTCGGGGGTAGCCACTACAGGGGGAGGAAAAGGTTGAGGGTCATGAGGTGAGGAAAAAAGTGAAGAGCGAGAAGAACTCCTCCTAACTCTCTCTCTCTCTAACTTGGTTGAATATTTCAGGAATCGAACAAATTCAAGTTCCGAAAGACCGGCGCATTCCTCACATCGATCTTCCAACTGACAGGGCCTTTCCCTACAGTCAGAACAAGCGGTGTGAGGATCTACCGAGGCCTTCGGAATACGCCTATTACAAGACCTACATCGTCTATGGGGTGGGGCTTGTGAAAGGTCAGACATCTTGAATCAAAGAGTTAGTCAAGGGGGATTCCAAATCAAGCAAAAAGATCGTTAACCATAAATCAAAACTAAATAAAAGCTATCTAAGCTAATTAGAAAAGTTTCCAGTAAAGCGACAGCCGAAATCTTAGAGAAATACTTCACCAAAAGCCGTGAACAGAACTCCAAAATCATAAGCGTATCCCAGAATGTCTTGCCGGAAGCACGACAGAGGAAAAAGTGAGGTGGTGTCAACAAGAAGTACTGCAGTACCTGGCCACAGGTGGCGCTGGTGAGTACACCCCCTTCTAGTATAGTGATAGCTGGCGTATCCCTCCCGTAGAATTCTGTCGGGCAACGGAGTTGACAGCTACATGATTATCGGGTAAGTTTAATATTGAAAAATATATAATATATATAATATATATAATATATTATATATATAATATATATAATATATATTATATTATATATATTATATATATTATATATATTATATATATTATATATATTATATATATTATATATATTATATATATTATATATATTATATATATATATATATTATATATATTATATATATTATATATATATGTATATATATTATATATATATATATATTATATATTATATATTATATATTATATATATATATATATATATATATATATATATATATATATATTGTAATGAACTAAGATTGATTATGTTCATCCAGGATTTTTTCCAGACTGGCTCTGTGCCAAAATACCAGGCAAGAACCAGCAGCGACACAAAATTCAAAAAGCAAAACAACTCTCAAAGAGGGATACAAAAAACACTGAATCAAACTTAACAATAAAATTTAATTAACCAAAGTAGTCTTAAATTACATAAAGTAGTCCTCGAAAAGCTTTCTTAGGAACTGGAAAAACACATACACTACTGTACAATAATAACTCGAACCGTCACACGCCTACCTAACTTATATACCTCAGTCGAAGAAAAAGAAAAGGTGTAGGAGGTAGAAAAATACACACTTTCCCTAGCATACGACAGTTAGAGTTCCAGAGTGAAGTAAACCTTAAAACTAATTAATTTTACAATAATTATCAAAATACACCTTGAAATAATAATATATCCTAAATTGGCGATAATACTACTCTTTACAGGTCACGTAGAAATATCCGAAGAATGCTTGCATATGTTCTCAAAAACCGCACCGAATTCGTAATTAAAGATCATTATAACACATCACCAGCGATTGCCCTACTTCTGGATCACTAGGGGTGTTCTTGCACCGAGGGGATCACTAGGGCAACGTAAATTGTCTATATGATTTAAGCAGGCGAAGGAAGAACATATACGGCTCGCTTACCGTTCTTCGTCACTAGAAGGCCTCCTCACGACTCCAGGAGGTCAGACACACGGCAACAGCCAGCAGCAGTGGCAGGCAGCAGCACAAAAGCAATAGCAATGCTTAGAAGGCTAAAATCCATTAGCAGGAGCCTCACAAATTAAATGGTAGCTGCAGGATCAGGAACAAATATCTTCCGATTATCAAGCCGTGAAAAATGCTGTAAGACCTCCTCTGTTGGGGGCCAACACTCTCTGCCCCGCTGCCCAAAAACGCACTCCAAGTAAACGGAGAGAGAGAGCGAAAGCAAAACTACGTAATGGGGCAGTTCAACAAGCTAAGCACCGAAGACGGGCAGTCCGCTCCACAAAACATGAAAAGCAGAAAACAAAATATGGTTAATAAACACTATACAAATGAACACAAACAAAACCTTGGCCGGGGATAAAAGAATATTCCAAGAGAACTTTTCGTGACTTAATTAAAACAAATGACAAAAACCACGAACAAAATATTTAAAGTAATTATGGATTACAATATATATATATATATATATATATATATATATATATATATATATATATATATATATATATATATGTGTGTGTGTGTATATATATATATATATATATATATATATATATATATATATATATATCTATATATATATATGTATATATATATATATATATATATATATATATATATATATATATACATATATATATATATATATATATATATATATATATATATATATATATATATATATGTATATATATATATATATATATATATATATATATATATATATATATATATATATATATATATGTATATATATATATATATATATATATATATATATATATATATATATATATATATACAAATACTACGTACTTAACCTTTGTGTTGGAATTTCCTTCATATTAGTTTTCTAAAAGTGATAATATCTTATTGATACAAATACTGTAAATAGAGCAATTGGCATACAAATTGTCGATGTTGACTAAATGAACCTAACGAAGAGAGTTTGTCTTATTATACCTAATTATAATGGGTCGCAATGTAAACTGTGGCTCTCGCTGTGAGTCCCGCCGCAAAATAAAATTTGAAAAACGCTTTTATAGACCATAGAAATTACCTTATGGAGTGACTAGAAGTCCAGCTATCTGGCAACAAACTATGATGAATTATTTGTAGGAATGCATGGAATTACAATGATTTTTATGTTTAGTAACATTTCATGAAAATTTCATTCAGAATTTGTCAACGATTCCACATCCATTGTATAACTTATTGAATTAGGGTGCAGAGTGAAATTTGACAAAAGATTGTCAGGAATTGTTTGAAAGAATAAAACAAGAATTAACATAACCTACATTTCTAGTACATGATCAAATATTAGTTGAATTGGTATGTGATGCATCAGACATAGGTTTAAGTGCCATATTATCTCATGTAATGACAGATGAAGCAGAAAAAGCAATTGCATTTGCTTTTAGAGTATTGACCTAGTCAGAAAAGAATTACTCTGAAAAAAACTAAGGTTTACCATTAGTGTATGTAGTTGAGAAATTTAATATACCAGTATATCTTGATGGTAGGAGAAAGTTTACACTAGTTACAGACAATAAACTTTTATTGGTAATATTTGGTCCAAAAGCAAGCTTACCTGTGTTAGTAGCTTCAAGACTGCAATGTTAGGCAATTACGTTAGGTGCGTATTAATATATCAAATACTGGCCTGCATCAAAGATGATTTATCTAGATTTCCAGTAGACAAAGCCCCAGAAGTGTATGATCAAAGTTTTCTTTTCGTTTCAGTGTATGATTTACCCATGACAGCGAAAGATGTTGTTAAATGTACACAGAAAGACCCAGTGCTTGCAAAAGTGCTACAGAGTCATATCACAGGTAGGGACTTATACACAGAAGGAGAAAGTTGTAAACTCTATAAAGACGTTTGAATTTACTTAAGTGAAACACAAGATTTTATCATGAAAGAACCAGGAGTTGTTATTCTAAGTTCAGTAAGGAATAAACCTTTATCTGAAATACATGCTGATCACAAAGCCATTGTCAGACCAAAGTCTATTGCAAGGACTTATTTTCTGGTGGCCATGTGTATATAGAGGTATTGAATTATTTTTAAGAAATTGTATGAATTTGTTATGCAACAAAACAACCCTCCGGTTGCCAGAATACATCCTTGTAAGTTCCCTGTATATCCATGGTAAAGAGAAAACATAAATTTTGTTGTTCTTTTTTTTTAGGTTACTTATCCTTGATAGTGCTGGCCTCAAACAGTAAATGGCCAGAAGTAATTCCAATTAGACAACAACATTTTATACAACTGTAAAAGCACTAATGTAAATTTTTGCAACATACGGTATTCAAGAAATAATTGTATCTGATAATGGTCCATAGTTCACCTCACAATTTTGTAATATAAATGGTATTATGCATACATTTTCAGCAATATATCATCCGTCTATAAATTGAGAAGCCAAAACATTTATTCAAACAATTCAGCATAACATAAACTGTACAAAGGCAAATGAGAGCAACATATTTTTTTTCGTGTATCAAAGTTTCTATGATCATAAAGAACAACAGAAAACAGCCCCACAGGTGATTATGGAAAGGAGGATTTGGTGTAAATCTGATATGAAGTATCCAAGTTTGCAAAGTGAATCAGAAGAGAGATGTTATTAACAAGTAGAAAATGTTCAGAAATTATGACATTTTCCTCTTTACCTAATGTCATGGTAAGATTCTATAATGCCTAAGAGAAGAGGGTACCAGGAGAAATTATTGAAAAGCAAGGACGATTACACTATGATGTTCAAGCTGGTGAAAATATTGTAAAATGCCATATTCATCAATTACAACCATTAAATCTGTATCTAGTAGATCATCCAAATGCTAGAGATGAAAAATTTCCAGAAGTAGTTAGATGGAATTATTTAAATGTTCCCCAAGCTCTTCAAACACCAAATGTACATTCAGATTGTGTTCAGACACCAGTTCAGGAGGAGGTTAGAATACTTCCCAATCTGGTAAATAAAGGGAAGCCACGTGAGAGATTAGATTTGTCTAGTTTATACAATGTCAAGCTAAGCGGGAGGGACTCTTATGTATGCTATAAAGTATTGAATTCCATATAAATTATTTCAAGGATAGAATATGATTATTCACGTTTTGCACTATTTATAAAATTAGAATATTTTATGATGATGCTCAACTGTTCCGTTTCTATTGTTTATTTAACACTCACGCCTGTCCAACTTCAGTAGAAGCATCTTCAAGTGTGTCATAATCATTTAGCGTATGATGTAGTTATAGCATTGAAAGCATTTTATACAGCGAAATATTACATCCACTAAGAAAGCAGCTATAGGTATGTAATATTTAAACATCACTTTAAACTAATGATACTATTTCACATAAGCAGCAATAAGGAAGTGTTGACGTAAGAATATTACAAATATATATAAAAAAAACTTTACCCTTTATACTCTTTTCTAAACCTAAGGAATAAAGGCAAGTAAATTTACTAAGAAAGCTTGAACGAGGGAAATAACTGCGCTCACTCCTTCTTAACTTGATTGATTAATTTTGAACTTGATAAAAATCATCTAAGAATCTCATAGGATTCAACACATGGCGCATAATGATAGAAGAAAAATAGCTTAGCTAATAATGAGAAATTGGTTGTTTCCAAATTAAAAAACTATGAATTGAAGGGCAGAGAATTGAGAAACAAGCAAATCACCTAATTTAAATCTGAAAAAAGTTAATCCCCTGGAGCCATACATATAGCAACCAACTTCAATATAGACTTAGTGTATATTATTGTAGCAAGGTAACAAAGATAGACGTTAGGTTAACTATCTGTAAGTTTAGATTTTCGAGATATGTCAAACATGATACCGTATTGCAATTATAGGAAAAGAAGTCAATATCAAGATAGGGCAATATTCCATTAAAATAGCATTTGGTTCATCTTTTTACAATATTGCCCGACACTGCTGTGTTCGTTCCTGACTTGCAGTCTTAACAAGACAAAAGTGTAGTTGGGATTTTTGTTGAGGACTCAAAAATAGCTGTAGTAAAAGTTTATATATTCATCATAGGAATTACTTGTATTCTTTGCAAATAATGAATCTTTATCTATCTCACTATCTCTAGGATGTTTTATTTGATCGACACTAGAGAGACGGTCCAAGAGTAGCAGCAGTGTGGCTGACATAGAATGGTCAACAATTGAAGCCTGCCAGCATAGTAGAAAAAATTTCACTTATAGAATCAAGTGGTGAGTAACAACTATTATATGTTTCTGATGACTGGAGCCAATGTTATGGAGAGTGTTAACGGGTAATGGCCTACCCAAATGCAAAAATCTAAACTAAAGAGCTTCCTATATATTGATTGCCAAACACCTAATTTTCTGTTGCCAGATTTACTCCTGTCTTACATTCTATTTCACATGAAGATCACGATTTCCGTAAGCTATTTTGTTGTTCTTTTACATATTAATTTTGTTAAAAGTGTTCATGGGTATTCTACTTTTATGTATTGAACTATTTTACATCAAGGAAAACCCCTGTTCAATGGGGATTGCCAATAGGGAATATTTGCAAAACCAGAAGAACTATCATTTATAAAAAAGGGAATACATCAGAATTGACTTGAATTCACTATGCCCAGGTAGGATCTGTCACTCACAATATATGCTGTAGCTGATGACGAATGCCATTTGACCCTGATAGAATCCGTCTCTGGTACAACTCTACAATGTAGAGCTGGTAGTTCCACATCTGTTTGAACCAGACAGCCCACTACAAAAGGGAAAAAGAAAACCTTTTAGCTAAAGTGTTTGGAAGTAAGTATAACAAAGGGAAACAATCTATTTTATACTATTTTTTTCCTGAAGTAAATAGGATTGGAGATGTAGATCGAAATTACATTCTTCCTTTTTTTTCCGTAGACATCCAATTTTGTGGGCTTAGATTTTTGTTACATTGTGCATGTTAACTAGAAGTTTGTTTTGCATTAACTGGAAAATTTTATATTTAGCTCATTAAGTGTACGTTGGGGTAGCTGCATCCCTGTCAATTAGCCCTCACTTTCAATAACTTGCATATCATCTGAAGTCTGAAGCTAGGCTTTCACATACAACAACAAAGCAGTACGACACCAAAAAATAACGGTTATAGTATGATACGTTGGATATTATTATAGAAAATACCTATTGATACTCAGACAAGCCAAACACTGAAGTCGATTTCGACTGCTGTTGCGATGAGTGGATAGTATTACCCATAAAACTGTCATAGTGTGTGGTTGAGCAAAACTCACAGAGTGCGAAGTAAGAACCACTGGCTGCTAACACGGAATCCTGCTGTTCCATAGAACTTCATTTAAATATTTGTCTCTATATGATAAATGATGAATACAAGAAATGTCAAATAACAAAATAATTGCAAAAGTGTTGTCCAGTTGAAAAAACCCGGTGTTAAGAGGTCTAATTCCATTTGATGCAAGTATTCATCTGTTCCTGGATTTGCAGTTTGATTTTTTAATAGCGTTGGATACGTGATGAGGTCTTTATATATATATCCCCCCTTTTTTTTAAGAAATACCTATAGTCTGGTCTAAAAGCTCATACACTTAACCTGAGCTTCAGTACTACTTTTGATATCTCTAATTATGAGGCATTTGCGATTAATTTATCTGTATTTTCAATGAATTTCTAACTATGGAAAACATTTCATTAATGATGGCTTTAGAATTGAATACCATAAAGGAAGATGAAAGAAATAGCATAGAGTAGGCAACTACAATGACACCTGCGATACAAAAAAAAAAAAAAAAAAAAAGACGAGAGAGAAAAAGAAACTAGGTTAATGTGTCTCAGTGTACGCTCAAGCAAGACAACTCTAGCACAAGACAAGGGAAGACCATACTACTGAGGCTCTGTCACTACCCAAGATAAGAGAAATTGTATTGATTTAGGTGTATCCTCCAAGAAGAGCTGTTTACCATTGCTAAAGAGTCTCTTCTAGCTGTTATCCAATGAAAAATAACCACTGAACAATTACAATGGTTAATCACATGAGTGGAGAATAAATCCCTTTATTTAGTATTATCAGGTGTATGAAGAAAGAGGACAATGTATAACGAGTAGGCCAGCCTAGTCGTAGGAATATAGACACATGAAAAATAATTCATAGCAAGAGAGATCAAATGTTGTGCTATCTGGCCAAACAAAGAACCCAGTATTGTTTTAATGGGAGGCTGGTGCCATTACTATCCTACTACCTATATATTAATATATTAATATGATTCCGTAACCCAAATAAGACAACTAAAGGTTCTTATGACATATTGTTAAAAATAAAAAAAAAAATAAAAAAAAACATAAAATTATGCTATTTTTACTGGGGATTTAATATACCATAAGTATTTGAAGGTGAAGAAAAATATAATAATAATAGATTTAAAGAAATTTTTGTATATATCGAAACGGAAACAAGACAGAAAAAAGGTAAAAATAAACTTATTATCACGTATTTTTCTTGAAAACGATGTGGTGGAAAGTTTTTTTCGGAG
>NC_090750.1:23149818-23154818 GCF_036898095.1 Palaemon carinicauda
AAAGCTTTTTCAGCTCTCGCAACAACCGTTGGGGGACCAAAGGGCTTCGCTTGCCCTCAGGGAAATGACCAGTATCGCTCGCCTTCAACCTGCTGCAGACGGCTCTCCTCGTGAGGTGAACCTACTCCGTGCCCTTTGGATACGCCGTTTACCTGAACCTGTACGCGCTTCCATACCCGATGTCGATAGTTTACCCATAAAGGACTTGATGACCAAAGCTGACGCCCTTATGGACAGCCACTTCAAGACCTCCATCAACGCCTCCACCCCTGACGACGAGGATGCTTATTCAACGTCAACCGAAGCTGACATGAATGCCGTTGGACATACACGCCTACCCCGTGACGTGCCGAAGCGGCGACAAAGCCGCCCACCACCCACCAATCGCTCGCGCCCCAACGAACGACTTCTACAGCCACTTACTACCTCCCATCCGCCGCAGTTTTGCTACTACCACTTCAGATTCGGGGCAACCACGAAGAAATGTGCCAAAGATTGTCAGTGGCCAAAAAACGTGTAGGAAGGCCATCGCTTGTGGCGGTGGCCTCCCATGTTTCTAATCTTTTCTTTTCACAGGATGCAGGAACGTGCGTGCGATTTCTGGTAGACACGGGTGCTTGTCGTTCTCTTTTGCCAAGGAAACTCTTCAAGGCACAACGTAGTCTGTCTCCATCTGCCGACGTCCGCTTGGTAGCTGCCAAAGGATCTGCGATACCCACCTATGGTTACAAGAACCTCACATTATCGTTCGGAAACAGTAAATTCAATTGGAAGTTTCTCATTGCTGACGTCACAATGCCCATCCTCAGTGATGATTTCCTCTCTCATTTCCACCTTCTGGTCGATGTTGCCCACCGACGATTGGTCAACGCAGACTCGTACTTGTCGACACCTCTTCAACCCGCCCCCTCTAACCTCGCTCTCCACATCAGCGCACCCACAGATTCCTACGCCCACCTCCTCACGTCGTACCCGGAAGTTTTCCGTCCAGAACTTCGCCAAACGCCCAGGGTTCCTGCCAAGCACGGTATTTATCACCATATCAAAACGACGGGACCCCCGGTCTTTGCAAAATTCAGACGTCTGGCACCGGAACGATTGGCAGCCGCCAAACAGACGTTCGCCGAAATGGAGAAAATGGGCCTTTGCCAAAAGGCCTCCAGCCCATGGTCGTCACCCTTACACATCGTTCTGAAGAAAGACGGCTCCCTCCGTCCGTGCGGGGATTACAGGCGCCTGAACATGCAAACAGAACTGGATCACTACCCCCTCCCAAACATTGCCGATGTAACCTCCTACCTGCACAAAGCGAAGGTTTTCTCTATGCTCGACCTCCTGAAGGGGTATTATCAGGTGCCTATGAACCCAGAAGACATCCCCAAGACCGCCATCACTACTACGTTTGGCACATACACCTTCAATTACTCCTGTTTTGGCCTTCGTAATGCTGGGGCAACGTTTCAACGTCTCATGGATGGCATCTTAGGGGACCTCCCTTTCTGTGTATATTATGTGGATGACATACTTGTGTTCTCCTCCTCAAAAGAGGAACAGCTCCATCACCTGCGCATCGTGCTCGACCGCCTGCAATAAAACGGCCTTGTAGTCCGGTACGACAAGTGTACCTTTTGCGCCAACGAAGTGTCGTTCTTAGGGCACCGTATCACTCCTGAAGGAGTCCATCCCCTTCTTGAGAAGGTAGCAGCCGTTCAGAATTTCCCCGCACCCTCGACCGTCCAAGCTCTGCAGGAATTCTTGAGCATGATCAACTATTATCACCGTTTTCTGCCAGCCATTGCCGCCACTCTTGCTCCCCTCTACGCCTCCCTCAAGGGCAAGCCAAAGGACCTGAAGTGGGGTCCCCTTCAAGAAGTAGCCTTCTGCAATGCAAAGAAGGCCCTATCAACTGCTGCGGCTCTCACTTTTCCTATGCCACACGCCCCTCTCCTTCTCTTCACCGATGCCAGCGACGTCGCTATTAGTGCAGTACTCGAGCAGGTGGAAAAAGGCTCGCCCCGCCCATTGGCCTTCTTCAGCAGAAAACTGTCCAAGGCAGAATCGGGTTATTCTACCTTCGATCGAGAATTGCTGGCAGTGCAATTGGCTGTCCGTCACTTTCGCCATTTCTTAGAAGGTACGCCCTTCGTCATTCGCACAGACCACATGCCTCTGGTGCACGCCTTCACTCGACAGTCTGATGCCTGGTCCGCCTGTCAACGCCGACATCTCTCCACCGTGGCTGAATACAATTGCACCCTCTAATACGTCCCTTGGAAAATAAATCCCGTTGCCGATGCCCTGTCAAGAAACACGTTGGCTGCCGTTCAACTGGGATTGGATTACAACGCCCTGGCTGAAGCCTAACGACAGGATCCAGAGTATCAAGCTTGTAGGACATCCTGCACGTCCCTCCGTTGGGAAGATTTTCCCATCGAAGACTCCAAAACCACCCTCCTCTGTGACGTCAGTACTGGTAGACCGCGACCTTGGATTCCTGCTCCCATGTGCCGACATGTGTTTGATTTCATCCACGGCCTTTCACATCCCTCTTGCCGTTCTACTGCACAGCTGCTGGAGGCAAAGTTCATTTGGCACGGCATTTCTAAGGATGCTAAGGATTGGGTCCGCGCCTGTACTTCTTGCCAAAGTTCCAAAGTACATCGACACACGGATTCAGGAGTGGGCACCATTCCTCAACCTCAGCGTCGTTTCGCACACATTCACGTCGACGTTGTAGGCCCCCTACCCACATCACAAGGACATCGTTACCTGTTTACCGTCATCGACCGCTCCACTCGTTGGCCTGAAGCCATTCCCATGGAAACTGCAACGTCCGCCTCATGTACATCTGCCTTACTCTCTGGATGGATTTCAAGATTCGGTATCCCTGAGCATATTACTTCTGACAGGGGAACCACCTTCACCTCTTAATTGTGGACGTCATTAGCGAATCTCCTGGGCATCACCCTACATCAGACAACGGCCTACAACCCCGCTGCCAATGGAATGGTTGAACGTTTTCATCGTACACTCAAAGCAGCTTTGATGTCCCGCTGCAAGGATTGCAACTGGTTTACTCAGCTTCCCTGGGTCCTCCTTGGACTAAGGACCTCTCCTAAAGATGCCCTCGACGTCTCGGAAGCTGAAATGGTGTATGGCGATCCGTTGGTCGTCCCTGCCGAATTTTTTCCTTCTACAACCTCCTCCGACGATCTCCAGCGCATACGTAACGTCGTGGGAAAATTTACTCCGTGCCGCCAGACTTACAAGCCCCCAGCGAAGCATCACATACCAACGGACTTGCACTCTGCAACGCACATCTTCCTGCGCAACGACACCAGCAAGCCACCACCAACGCCCCCTTACACGGGCCCTTTCCTTGTGATCCGATGCAGTCCGAAAGCATTCCTCCTCAACATTCGGGGTAAAGAAGACTGGGTCTCCATTGATCATCTAAAACCTGCTTATCTTCTGCCAGATGACCCGCCTACAGTTCGCCTCTCTAGATCAGGGCGCCCTATTTAACATGTACAGTATGCCATTTTTAGGGGGGGAGCCATGAACCAACCGTGTTTCACACAATTGTACATAATTCCTTTTGTATATATTATGCTTGTATCTGCGCTCTTCCCTCGCACTAAAACGAACATGAAAATTCATGTCTGGTTTTTCCTCTGTAATATTGTCTGTCTTGTGAACTTGTTATGTTCTGTTCCCTTGACGTTTTGTATATAAGGAGAATGTTCTACAATAATATAACACAGTCGTTTCCAACCTGCCTTTGAGTTCATAACCTTACTCGGCGCCGTCACATATCATTAACCTATTTGCAATTACTACTTTGTGTAAGAAAAAGTAGGTGCAATAGTTCTCTCTCTCTCTCTCTCTCTCTCTCTCTCTCTCTCTCTCTCTCTCTCTCTCTCTCTCTCTCTCTCTCTCTCTCTCTCTTTTATCCCTTTAATGGCATTGTTCGATTCTCAGGCTGTACGAGGGATACGGATGGACGTGTTCCTCCCCATGTCCTTTTCTTTTTCAATTTGTTGTTAGAATATTCTCTGTGCAAGCGAATTGTTGGGAGATGATAAAGACGAATCGAATGCAACTAACTTTATTTGGACGGAGCATGAGTATGTATAGAACCCGTTTCAGGTAAGAATGGCACAAAAAACAAACACAACGAAGCAAGAATAAACAAGTAATCCGTGCTATGGGAGAGGGATATACACGTGTGTTATATGTATAATTTCTTTCGTTATCGTATCCATGTTGCTCGTTTTCTGTCTCTCAGTGTTAATTTCTTCATTATTTCTTCATAGTTCTTTGAGTTATAACTAGCTTAGGTTCTAAGGCTTTAGTAAGTACTGTATATATTTATATGTGGAAATTTAGGAAATATTATAAGAACCTTGAATTTTGATAAGATTTGAGTAGTAATTAAAGTTATATTGTGTATTGATTAATTTCACTTACCAGTTGCAGATTTCGCGCAAATTTTTTTTTCTTTAACAACGTTTATCTTATTATTTTCCGTAACATATCCTAACTTGCACCGACAATCTGTACAGGATTATAGGTTATAGGCGCTAAGCCCGTTCTCAAACAGCAAATGTAATTGTATTTTGTAACTTCGTTGAGTATAGACCTAGGTGGCATAAGTCCGTCTTGTACGAGGACGTAGGCTATTGAGAGAAAAGTGTAACGGAAAAGTTGGCGAAGTCGATATAAAATGGTAAGTGGGAAATGAACTGATACTCAACCTTTGCACTTTAGCATTATTACGCAGAGCTCTCAAAGCAGTTGGCTGGTCTTAAAGGGAGAATTAGGAGAGTAGTAGTAAGAACAACGTCTATGTTTTAATAACTAGAATAAGCAAGATGTTGATTGATTGATTGATTGATTTAAGGTTTTCAGGCATCCTGAATAAGCAAGAGGACAAACTATGTATATATATATATATATATATATATATATATATATATATATATATATATATATATATA
>NC_090750.1:23157318-23164818 GCF_036898095.1 Palaemon carinicauda
TCAATACTGTTGGATGGAAATAATATTCATGAATGGTGTTTGGAAAGAATGATTTGTGTGGTCGATGCAGTGTAGTTTGGAGGTAGTGGAAAAAACTGCAAAGACTTATAAGAGAGTGTGAAAATTTTTGCAAGGACAGATAATTCAGAATCAATGTGAGGAAGTAAATGATTGATTTATATAAGAAGATGGAAATAAGTATAAAGGATGATGGTAAGAAGGGAAAGGAGTATGTGCAGATTATTAAGAAAAAACTATGGAAGTCTAAGATGAAAATGTTGTCAGGACTTTGTAAGACACCTCCATTATTGGAATAAAGTATGTTTTTGTTTTTTATTGTGAAGAGAAAGGAAAAGTTTGAAGTTTTAAAAGTGCGCAGTAAGAAGAATTAATCACCTCAAGGTAGTTTCATACAATCTCTAAGTTTATTTTTATCACATACACATTGTCGCGTGAAGATTTGTTATTGCGGGTCTCTGTCAAATTCTCGCCCTGGGCTGTGTTTCAGCTTATACTTTAGTCTGTGAAAGCTTTAAAAATATTTAGTTAACATTATGGAAAGACTATAGCGAAAAGTAAAAGTACACCATGGCTGGATTCCCCCTATATGTATTTTCTAGGGGATACGGAAAAAAGATTTTGCTGTAACAGGTGCTACCAAAAGAATTGTGTGTTTATAGAGGCAAACAATGGTGATGAGGACACAGCAAACTTTGAATGGAACTATCTACTCTGTGTAGATGAAGCTATTATGGAAGAGGAATTGAAAATGAAAGACCTTTACACAAACAGACATGAAGAGAAAATGGCTGAATTGGAACGCCAAATAGCGTCATTCACTGCAGACGTAGCACATTCCACCCAGAACAACGATCTCACTGAGCTAGTTGATAATCTATCGATAAATATTGAATCAATCAGGTTATCACTTCAAACATCGATTGGCCTAAAGCAAGAGATATTGACATGCTGACAAAGTTAAGAAAATATATCTACTAGTAATTTAATCGAATAAAGCATCAACTAAAATCCCTAAGAGAAAAAAAAATTAGGTCAAAAACGTACTTAAAGACATTTTAATTCTCTATACAAGGTCTGCTTCAAATGGAAATGTTTTTGTAAACCTTGCTGACGAAAAGATCAGAAAGGGAGCAGCAAACAAGATTCAATCCATTGTTGCTGACACCGAAACAAGGAAAATAGAAACACCAAAACCCTAAATAATGATTTGCACTGTATAGAATGAACGAGATGAAGAAGTAAATGCATTGATTCAAAGAAATCGTGGGCTGGACCATAACCAAAACATAGAAGAGAAGATAAACCTGGTATTCAAGAAAAGTGCTGAGGGTGGGACTACCCACTAATTGTGTGATTCTAAAGTTCAGAGGGCTATAAATGTGAAAAAGCTATGTTACGATGCGGTACTTATGACATACGTATATATATATATATATATATATATATATATATATATATATATATATATATATATATATATATATATATATATATATACTATGTATATATATATATATATATATATATATATATATATATATATATATATATATATATATATATATATATATATATATATATATATATATATATATATATCACATAGGAGATATGAAGGGAATAACTTGGTTGATATACCTAAAGCTTAAGACGACCTTTATGTGCCCATGAATTAATACAGTGTGTTTGAAGTCAAAGCTATCAGTAAAAAAACCAAGAGATGGAAAGCGCTGAATATGGTGAAATAACTGCTGAGATTGGCCGAAAATGAAGTGACTCCCAGAATATTTACAAGATTGTTTTATAGAATGGGGCATGAAGAAGCAAAACCTGATGAATGGAAGCTAAGGGGTGTTGGTGAAAATGGCCAAAAAAGAAAAAAGGAGATCTGACAGATTGGCAATAATTACAGAGGCATCACACTTATGTCAGTTGTCATGAAAATATATAGTATGCTCATACCAAAGAGACTAGAGATGAAGATAAATGAAAAGCTGGGAGATAAACAAGCATGAGTTTGAAAAGGTAGAGGCTTTACTAACCAAACTTTCAGTTTAAGACATGTTTTAAGCAATGTGTAGAATATAGAAATCAACTTTTTCTTGCATTTGTGGACTATGAAAAAGCCATTGACAGCGTGCATCGGCCAATTTTGTGGAGAGTCCTGCGTTATTATGGAGTTCCTCTTGAATATGTAAATATGATTAAGTCTGATCATGAGCATAACAAGGGCAAAGTTAATGTTAATTTAGCCCTATCAAATTAATTTGTAATGAACAGAGGAGTAATCTAAGGGAATGTGTTGTCACCTATATTTTTTATCCTCCTGATATATTTTGCAATGCATGTAATACTTGGGGATGGTGGAGAATGATTGAACTGGATTGGTAACAGGAAATTCGTTGACCTAGGATGTGCTGAAAACGCTGTCCTTATTAGCAAAACGCCACAGGACTTGCAATGCTTGCTTACTAGAATGCATGAAACATTACATAAGGTTAGGCTCAAGATAAATAGAATAAAGACAGAGATGATGAGAACGGAATATGCAATGGAAGATGAAATATCATTGGAAGGAAAGAGGATTATTGAGGTTGAATAATTTAGGAGCTATGATCTCTAATACAGGATCTTTAGAATTGGAGTTTAATGAGAGAATGAAAAAAAAAAAAAACACAAATCAGACAATGACAAAGTTAAGTAAAATTCGTAAATCAAATAGCCTGAAATTACATATAAAAATCAGGCTATATATCAGTTTAGTGAGATCGGAGTTACTGTATGGACATGACTCGTGGTATAATATCCAGCAGATTTTGTAGATTTGAGAATAATGCCCTGCATAGAGTATTGGGAGTTAAATGGCAGGATAAGATTGATAATGAAATTTTAAGAGATATTACTCAATTACCATATGTGGATGAGATCATGGAGAGTGATAAATATAGATGGTTTGGGCATACTTTTCGCACTCCCCAAGAGAGATTTGTTCACCAAACTTTCCACTGGGCTCCACAAGGCACCGGAAGAGTTTAAAGACCCAGACCTACATGGCTGAGAGCAATGAAGCCTGAAGTTAGAGATGATGAATGGAGAAGTATTGATTTAAAAGCTCAAGTTAGACACAAATGGCAAATTCTAGCAGAGGTTTTTTTGCGTCAATGGGCGTGGGAGGACATGACGATGATTATGATGATATGTATTATGTATGCTGATGGAAGTATTTTAAAGCTAAGGCCATACTTTAGAAGGGAGAGTATCATCATCATTCTCAGAGAAGCTGATTATCGTAGTCTTCTCAGGATTTTTCCCCTAAAGAATTTTATGTTATAAGATGATAAAAACCAGTTGAATTACATAGAATAATGATTCATTATTGATGTCATACACTTAAGGATGAAACGCTATTCATCCCCCCACCCCCCTCTCTCTCTCTCTCTCTCTCTCTCTCTCTCTCTCTCTCTCTCTCTCTCTCTCTCTCTCTCTCTGAAACTGTATTACACATTTCAAGCCGTTCTTTTCCCATCTCGAGTGGGAGCTCTATTTGTGGAATGATACGTTCATGCAATATTCTTGTGTGCCGTTTGCTTGAAACACACGAAAAGATAAAATTTTCCAGCTCTTAAACCAGAGTGGCTTATTCCCATTGAAGATTCTCTTAAAAGTGCTGCTTGAGATTTGTTAACGAGTTTGCTTACTTGCACTTGGAATTCTGTATAACTTCAGTTTGGAACTCGTGTTTTATAAAGGATCAGCCACTTCAAACAGTTTTCCTTCAATATAGTGGGTCGTGATATTTGTCAGAATAGATTTAATTTTTCTACGTAGACACAGTAATATCCTTTTTGTTGCTATTCAAATGATATGTATAATTATTTTGATTAAATACGTACAGATCTGGGGGTTTTTTGGGAAAGCTGAAATATAGATATTAATGATGGATAATTGAAACGGCTAAAAACCATACACAAATAACATGTCTTCTTTAATAATTTTCTTAATGTTCCTCAAAAGAAATCCCGTAATAATAATAATAATAATAATAATAATAATAATAATAATAATAATAATAATAATAATAATAATAATAATAATAATAATAATAATAAAAATATTTTTGGTCAAAATAATGGCAGCCTCAGTTGCATTGATCTTGTATTCAGTGTTCTTAATGGCTCTTCTTTTCTTCTTTTCAGGGATACTACATACAGCCAGTAACTGTGCAAAGGTCATCCTTTATGGTGAGTAGTAAATTTCAGGAATAATTGGCGAATGAAGGTTTTAATGTAAAGTTTTCATGCTAGGTAAACAATACAAGTCGGGTAAAGGAATAACGGCACTCCCGAAACGCGACTTCTAAATTTTACCTAAATTGAAAAAACTTGACATTAAAACCTTGATTGGCCAATTATTCCTGAATTTGATTACCCACCATGAAGGAGGACTTTTGCTCAGTTACTGGCTGTATGTAGTATCCCTGAAAAGAAGATAATAAGAGCCATTGAGAAGACGAAGTATAAGATCAAAGCAACTGAGGCAGCCATTATTTGTAAGAAAACTTACATGAAAGACGGTCTACTACCCAAATAAATAAATAAATGAATAATAATAATAATAATAATAATAATAATAATAATAATAATAATAATAATAATAATAATAATAATAATAATAATAATAATAATAATAATAATGACTATTCAGCAGAGTAAAGCATGACCATTGAGAGTCGATCAGTGGGATCGGACCGGAAGATCAGTGGGAATGAACAAATTAAGGCCAATTTACACTACGCTTCATGACTCACCTCATCAGCCACATTGGTCAGCATTTTGTTGCACAACGCGTCTTGCTTTGCCTCTGCACTACTGCACATGAGAGCAGTAGTGCTTTGCTTTTATTCTAAATAAAAAATAGACGTATTTAGAAAATATTTCTTCACAAATACAAGATCCAAATATGTAAATATCTGACTTCAATTTTTTTCTGAGACCTCTGATTAATTATTGTATATAAAGCAAATTGGGTACTGAGATACATAGAATATGGCAGTGATATTGTCGCTATTATTAGTGAGAGCCTCAGTAAATATTTATCATAATATACATATCCTTATAGGACGCTTCAAGGAATTTGTGTCCAATAATATTATAAAGTATCTGACACCTTTCCAGGAAACACAATAGCTGGGTAAAAATATTATGCGTTATTTTTTATTCTATATTTGAAATATAAATATCCTACTCTCTCTCTCTCTCTCTCTCTCTCTCTCTCTCTCTCTCTCTCTCTCTCTCTCTCCTAAAATGAAAAAAGGTAATGAATAAAAAAATTCCATAATAGGCTACTTTTGCGGAGAAATTAAAATTAATACTTGTCAATGTGGAGTTTCGGATGTGTAATTGCTTTGCGATGGTTCTCATGTTACGTAAAAGCTATAGATGCACCGATATCATTTTGGAGGCTGATACCAATACTGATAGCATTATTAAATTTTTCCTGACCGATACCGACACCGAAACCAATACACAATTTTTTCTAGACCGATAACGACGCCAATATTGATACCCAATTTTTTCCTAGACCGATAACGACACCGATACTGATGCCCTTGTCCTAGATCGATGACGACACCGATACTGATACCCAATTTTTTCCTGGGAAGATAACCACACCGATCCTGAGACCCATTTTTTTCCTAGACTGATAACGTCACCGTTACTGATGCCCATTGTTTTCCTAGACTGATAACGACACCGATATCGATACCCAATTTTTTTTTCTAAACCGACTTCGATACCAATATCAGAAAACTAACCGATACCAATAGCCATACCAGCCGATACTCCAATACTTTAGAAATTCTTTCTAATGATTACAATAGCCGTATATTACAAATTTGGTGACTGACTTCTCAACATCTTCATTGTGTTCAATGCAGTGTGTGAGGCATCATTAGGCCGGTCATCAATATTATAGGCCAAACACTTTGTGGTATCTATTTAACTGGAAACTGTTTTTAAAATAATTATTTACTGTTTGAAGCATATTAGACGATAGCTATATCCATGGCAATAACAAAATCTGATCATAAATCTAATGCCTTCCTCTATATGAATCATTTTCACAGAAAGTTGCATTAACAACTCAGCTATCTATATCTAAAGTATTTTTAGAAGCCATGGATAATACTTCGGGAATCAGTTTTCTTTATTTCTATTTTAGCTTATAATGAGTTGATTTTGTCTATGGATCTTAAATCCAAATTTACGCTCCTTCTATAGATTTGAAATGTATCGCCTTCTGAGTGGACTTTTCCTCATCAGTTGCTATTCCTTCTGGTAACTGTGCAAGGTGGAACATGGAGAGTTCAAATTAAAACTGGTGCTTAGTACGGTGGATGATGTGCTTATGTAAGAGTGAGATTCAAATAAGACGGAGAGATCTAGTGATGATGATGATGTGGTTCATGTATTGGGGAGGGTTGAAAGAAGTGCATGATTCAGGTTCTTTTCCTTTGGTTACCATGTGCAGTTTGGCCCAGTGGTTGAAATATAAAACGCGAATGTTTGTAATACAATTCTTCTCTAATATATTATGAACCTCCCGATTGATTAATTAGAGATATTAATTAATTTCGTTCAACATCAGCTGCTACAAGATAGTGGCAAATAGGTCGCTCAATATTTCAAATAGAAGATGGAATATACTTAATTGCCTTGGTGTTGTCGATGGATCGCACAATATGGTATTAGTGGCTGTCCTTTAATGTGTATTATGAGTTTATTTATGTAAATGGCAATGGCTGTGGAGGGGGAAGTTGAGCGAGAAATAGAAGAATTATAATAGCCCCCACAGTAAGGGACAATACGAAAAAAAAAAAAAAATTATTCCACGAATCAATGCATGGTCCTAGACCCCGATCAAAGTTTAGGAACTCAAGCACAACCACACAACAAAACAGCACAAGCACACAACAAACATATAAGACAAAACACCCCTCTGGAATTTGTGTAAGAAACGAATACTATGCAGCAGTTAATAGTACTATCATCAACCTCATTGTGCAGTAAAAAAACGAACAGGTTAAGATAACTCTTAGACTACTGTGTTGGCGCATAGAAGGTAATAAAAGCTCATCGGCAATCCCTCACCCCAATCCACGGAGCAGAGATCAAAATATCACTCATGGAGGTCACAGTATTTGTTGAGTTTAGAGTGAAAGAAATAGAGAGAAAAGAATAGGAAAGTAGCTAGCCCTGGGGATTGAATTAAGCGAGCCTTGGAATATGCTAGTGGTGGTAGTGCTTATAATAAACGAATCATTTGAAGGAAACTAATAAAGGAAACGAAAGTAGCTTAAGGACTCCTGCAGAAGATTGTAACTCGAGACAGATCTTATTGGGAAAGAATTTATTAACTACTTGAGGTATACGACACATCACTGAACCCCATATAAGAAACACATGGTTTCGATTGACA
>NC_090750.1:23172318-23184818 GCF_036898095.1 Palaemon carinicauda
AACACTTTCCTTTTCTGGATATAGTCATTGTGGTTAAGAATAACAACGCCTTTACCTTTATCTGGTCTGCAAATAACAATATTCCTGTTCCGTGATAGTTTCTTGAGCACTATAAAATCCTCTTGTTTAAAAAATGGAAACCAATTAGTGGCTTTCAAAGAGGAAAACACCCTATGGCCAATATCATGAATTGACTGTTGGGTTGCTTCTAAGTTAATATGTACAGGAAGATTGCGAATGCAGTGAAAAAAACGTTCAAATGGTAGAAAAAATTGATAAAATTAGGTTTAAAATTTGGAAGGCAATAATCAAGTCCTAAGGAAAGTAAAAATTCTTCTTTTCTAGACAGAACGTAGTCAGAGTAATTAAAAACAACATCCTTAGGAAAAAGGAACTTGGCAGACTAAAACCTAATTTTAAAAGTTACGTTTGTGAACCTCTGTTATGTTTAGAGTATATTGTTTAACATTTCTACTTAAAAGGGATTTAACCAACAGACCATCGAGCGGGGACAAAGTGTTGTATAATGAATGTGACAGGGAGGACACTGAGCCTTTCAATCTATTGATAGATTTAGATTTAAAATAAATTTTAATGTTTAAGAGGGACTGAGTAGCTGCTCTATAAAAATCAGAGTTATATAGTGAAGATCTGTATAATTTAAACTTGATGAAATTGGGCACAATATTACTCATCTTACAATATAGCAAAAAATCGTGATCAAGTTGGGCCTTCTTCCATATCTTGTCCGAGGACTCAAGCCGTCGGTAAAGCCTGAGAGTGGAGCCACCGTATTTTTGCTGAATATAACTAGTAAGATTTTCGCTTCTGGCAAGCTTAAGTTTAAGGATGGAGGGGACAGCAAGACGACTTCGGATCATCTTACATATTTATTCTACACCAACGTTTCGGGAATCCATTCCCATCATCAGGGCTACATAAAACACGAAATTTTATTTACATTAGAAATTAATGATACATTTCTTGCTTAAAATTGCTTTGGTATCAAAAAACAAAATATTAAAAAATGGTTAAAAGAATAAAAATTCAGAAACCTAGACGGTATATAAAAACATGTGGCTAACTGAGTTCTTTTACAATTATTATAATAAAAATACTTGTGATCAAAATGGAATGTCAAAAAACAAAAATATACATAATATAAATGAATGGTTGAACTTACTGTCAAGAGATGTGGCTGAAAACTATAATAATATTTGAGAAAATTCTTAAAGAAAAGTCTTTAACTATGAACAAAACAAAATAGATCAACAAGGAATGGAAGCTAATGGTAGTTAGGCAATATGTAATGGTGTGGAGGTGGTTTGGTTATTGAATGAAGGAGACAGTTTCTTGATGTAAAGAGATTCCAAGAGAAGGAGCGAAAGGCAATCGGATGTTTGGGAAAGAATTTCGAAATGGTTGTATTATATATGAGTTTTACATGAGTTTGAATGATTTCTTATTGAGGAAAATTCTTGGGATTTTAATATGGAACCAGTTCGATGACTGTGGGAATCGATGCGGACCTTCAGTAATCGTCAGGTAGACCTGATATAGTTTCCAAAATTACATTTAGGACAAGTATGCTTGTAAACAACGAAGGACCGCATCAACTCCGGGAGGGTGTCTTTGAACCTGAAAAGTTTGCCAATAGTTAAAGGGTTTTTTAATATAAACTTAAAATTGACATATGGATACAGATTGCTGAGGGCTGTGGTGAACTCATTTCTGAAAAGAGAATTCTTTACATATGGCAATGATACATACACTAGTTTCTTGGGAACCTCAGGACATTTATATTTAGGCTGGAAAATATCATTTAGAAATTTATTAACAATTTTGTCATAGAAGGTGTGATGGATAACAATTGTATGTAAAATAGGTTTTTAAAAATGAAATTTCTTTATGGAAGCTATGCCAGTTCGAACATAAGGAATATGCTCTAAATAAAAGGGTTTGAATAGAGTTAATCTTGAATGATTTCGAACAACTGCTAAAAAAATTAAGACCCAAACCAGTGTATGTCTCTTTTCTAAAAAACCTGTAAGAAATCCTCTATTTGTACGTGAAATGTTTATGTCAAGGAATGGCAACTGGTTATCTTTTTCTATTTCTATGGTAACCTTAATGTTTGAGTGAATTCTATTTACATATTCTAAAAAATTTTCAGCATGGGATTTTTCTCTAAATAGTAAAAAAGTGTCGTCAACGTATCTCTTATAGAAGCGGGGACGAAATGCTTCCGGACATTGTCCAAGATATATTTCCTCCAAGTGGCACATGAATACATTGGCAAATGTAGGACCTAAAGGCGACCCCATTGCCATACCATCAACCTGTTTGAATAATTTGGTATTAAAAACAAAATGAATATCTATAAATGAAAGTTCAAGGAGTTTTCTGAAACTGTTTGAATCAAAGCCGTTGAATATGGTATTTTCGGTAGGAAAAAGCTTGCTGAGTATAATTTCTATTGTTTCATGAAGGGGCGGGCATGTTAGTAAACAATGATTCTACATCCAAGCTAACCATAATTGAGTTACTATCCTGTTCAAGAATTTCGGGAATGAACTTGGCGGAGTTTTGAAGAGTAAATTGATTATTGGTTAAATGACTAAGGAGAGGAACTAGGATTTTGGCTAAGTGATAATTTGGCGAATTATAAGCTGCTAGAATAGGTCTGAGGGGTACATTAGTGTTATGAACCTTAGGAAGTCCATACAAAACACTAAAAGAGGAACCTGAACTATATAATGATTGATAAGACTGTTCGGACAACATACCTTTATCTTTGAGTAGTTTTAATGTGCGGTTTATTTTATCTTCAGCTTTAAAAATTAGGCTATATGGGAGATCACCAACTTCTAAAAATTTACTGGAGTCTGATAAAACACTTTCATTTTCTGGATATAGTCATTGTGGTTAAGAATAACAACGCCTTTACCTTTATCTGGTCTGCAAATAACAATATTCCTGTTCCGTGATAGTTTCTTGAGCACTATAAAATCATCTTGTTTAAAAAATGGAAACCAATTAGTGGCTTTCAAAGAGGAAAACATCCTATGGGCAATATCACGAATTGACTGTTGGGTTTCTTCTAAGTTAATATGTACAGGAAGATTGCGAATGCAGTGAAAAAAACGTTCAAATGGTAGAAAAAGTTGATAAAAGTTAGGTTTAAAATTTGGAAGCCAATAATCAAGTCCTAAGAAAAGTAAAAATTCTTCTTTTTTAGACAGAACGTAGTCAGAGTAATTAAAAACAACATCCTTAGGAAAAAGAAATCTTGGCAGACTAATACTTAAATTTAAAAGTTTACGTTTATGAACCTCTGTTATATTTAGAGTATATTGTTTAACATTTCTACTTAAAAGGGATTTAACCAACAGACCATCGAGCGGGGACAAAGTGTTGTATAATGAATGTGACAGGGAGGACACTGAGCCTTTCAATCTATTGATAGATTTAGATTTAAAATCAATTTCAATGTTTAAGAGGGACTGAGTAGCAGCTCTATAAAAATCAGAGTTATATAGTGAAGATCTATATAATTTAAACTTGATGAAATTGGGCACAATATTACTCATCTTACAATATAGCAAAAAATCGTGATCAAGTTGGGCCTTCTTCCATTTCTTGTCTGAGGACTCAAGACGTCGGTAAAGCCTGAGAAAGGAGCCACTGTATTTTTGCTGAATATAACTAGTAAGATTTTCGCTTCTGGCAAGCTTAAGTTTAAGGATGAAGGGGACAGCAAGAAGACTTCGGTTCATCTAACATTTATTCTATACCAACGTTTCGGGAATCCATTCCCATCATCAGGGCTACATAAAACACGAAGTTTTATTTACATTAGAAATTAATGATACATTTCTTGCTTTGAATTGCTTTGGTATCAAAAAACAAAATATTGAAAAACGGTTAAAAGAATAAAAATACAGAAACCTAGACGGTATATAAAAACATGTGGCTAACTGAGTTCTAATACAATTATTATAATAAAAACACTTGTGATCAAAATTGAATGTCAAAAAACAGAAATATACATAATATAAATGAATGGTTGAACTTACTGTCAAGAGATGTGGCTGAAAACTATAATAATATTTGAGAAAATTCTTAAAGAAAAGTCTTTAACTATGAACAAAACAAAATAGATCAACAAGGAATGGAAGTTAATGGTAGTTAGGCAATATGTAATGGTGTGGAGGTGGTTTGGTTATTGAATGAAGGAGACAGTTTCTTGATGTAAAGAGATTCCAAGAGAAGGAGCGAAAGGCAATCGGATGTTTGGGAAAAAATTTCGAAATGGTTGTATTGTATATGAGTTTTACATGAGTTTGAATGATTTCTTATTGAGGAAAATACTTGGGATTTTAATATGGAACCAGTTCGATGACTGTGGGAATCGATGCGGACCTTCAGTAATCGTCGAGTAGACCCGATATAGTTTCCAAAATTACATTTAGGACAAGTATACTTGTAAACAACGAAGGACCGCATCAACTCCGGGAGGGTGTCTTTGAACCTGAAAAGTTTGCCAATAGTTAAAGGGTTTTTTAATATAAACTTAAAATTGACATATGGATACAGATTGCTGAGGGCTGTGGTGAGCTCATTTCTGAAAAGAAAATTCTTTACATATGGCAATGATACATACACTAGTTTCTTGGGAACCTCAGGACATTTATATTTAGGCTGGAAGATATCATTTAGAAATTTATTAACAATTTTGTCATAGAAGGTGTGAAGGATAACAATTGTATGTAAAATAGGTTTTTAAAAAATTAAATTTCTTTATGGAAGCTATGCCAGTTCGAACATAAGGAATATGCTCTAAATAAAAGGGTTTGAATAGAGTTAATCTTGAATGATTTCGAACAACTGCTAAAAAAATTAAGACCCAAACCAGTGTATGTCTCTTTTCTAAAAATACCTGTAAGAAATCCTCTATTTGTACGTGAAATGTTTATGTCAAGGAATGGCAACTGGTTATCTTTTTCTATTTCCATGGTAACCTTAATGTTTGAGTGAATTCTACTTACATATTCTAAAAAATTATCAGCATGGGATTTTTCTCTAAATAGTAAAAAAGTGTCGTCAACGTATCTCTTATAGAAACGGGGACGAAATGCTTCCGGACATTGTCCAAGATATATTTCCTCCAAGTGGCACATGACTACAATGGCAAATGTAGGACCTAAAGGCGACCCCATTGCCATACCATCAACCTGTTTGAATAATTTGGTATTCAAAACAAAATGAATATCTATAGCTGAAAGTTCAAGGAGTTTTCTGAAACTGTTTGAATCAAAGCCGTTGAATATGGTATTTTCGGTAGGAAAAAGCATGCTGAGTATAATTTCTATTGTTTCATGAAGGGGCACGTTAGTAAACAATGATTCTACATCCAAGCTAACCATAATTGAGTTACTATCGTGTTCAAGAATTTCGGGAATGAACTTGGCGGAGTTTTGAAGAGTAAATTGATTATTGGTTAAATGACTAAGGAGAGGAACTAGGATTTTGGCTAAGTGATAATTTGGCGAATTATAAGCTGCTAGAATAGGTCTGAGGGGTACATTAGTCTTATGAACCTTAGGAAGTCCATACAAACACTAAAAGAGGAACCTGAACTATATAATGATTGATAAGACTGTTCGGACAACATACCTTTATCTTTGAGTAGTTTTGATGTGCGGTTTATTTTATCTTCAGCTTTAAAAATTAGGCTATATTGGAGATCACCAACTTCTAAAAATTTACTGGAGTCTGATAAAACACTGTTTCATTTTCTGGATATAGTTATTGTGGTTAAGAAAAACAACGCCTTTACCTTTATCTGGTCTCCAAATAACAATATTCCTGTTCCGTGATAGTTTCTTGAGCACTATAAAATCATCTTGTTAAAAAAATGGAAACCAATTAGTGGCTTTCAAAGAGGAAAACACCCTATGGCCAATATCACGAATTGACTGTTGGGTTGCTTCTAAGTTAATATGTACAGGAAGATTGCGAATGCAGTGAAAAAAACGTTCAAATGGTAGAACGAATTGATAAAAGTTAGGTTTAAAATTTGGAAGGCAAAAATCAACTCCTAAGGAAAATAAAAATTCTTCTTTTTTTAGATAGAACGTATCAGAGTAATTAAAAACAACATCATTAGGAGAAAGGAATCTTGGCAGAATAATACCTAATTTTAAAAGTTTACGTTTATTAAACTCTGTTATGTTTAGAGCATATTGTTTAACATTTCTACTTAAGAGGGATTTAACCAACAGACCATCGAGCGGGGACAAAGTGTTGTATAATGAATGTGACAGGGAGGACACTGAGCCTTTCAATCTATTGATAGATTTAGATTTAAAAACAATTTCAATGTCTAAGAGGGACTGAGTAGCAGCTCTATAAAAATCAGAGTTATATAGTGAAGATCTATATAATTTAAACTTGATGAAATTGGGCACAATATTACTCATCTTACAATATAGCAAAAAATCGTGATCAAGTTGAGCCTTCTTCCATTTCTTGTCCGAGGACTCAAGACGTCGGTAAAGCCAGAGAGTGGAGCCACCGTTTTTTTTGCTGAATATAACTAGTAAGATTTTCGCTTCTGGCAAGCTAAAGTTTAAGGATGAAGGCGAAAGCAAGAAGACTTCGGATCATCTTACATATTTATTCTACACCAACGTTTCGGGAATCCATTCCCATCATCAGGGCTACATAAAAAACGAAATTTTATTTACATTAGAAATTATTGATACATTTTTTGCTTAAAATTGCTTTGGTATCAAAAAACTAAATATCAAAAAATGGTTAAAAGAATAAAAATACAGAAACCTAGACGGTATATAAAAACATGTGGCTAACTGAGTTCTTTTACAATTATTATAATAAAAATACTTGTGATCAAAATGGAATGTCAAAAAACAAAAATATACATAATATAAATGAATGGTTGAACTTACTGTCAAGAGATGTGGCTGAAAACTATAATAATATTTGAGAAAATTCTTAAAGAAAAGTCTTTAACTATGAACAAAACAAAATAGATCAACAAGGAATGGAAGTTAATGGTAGTTAGGCAATATGTAATGGTGTGGAGGTGGTTTGGTTATTGAATGAAGGAGACAGTTTCTTGATGTAAAGAGATTCCAAGAGAAGGAGCGAAAGGCAATTGGATGTTTGGGAAAAAATTTCGAAATGGTTGTATTGTATATGAGTTTTACATGAGTTTGAATGATTTCTTATTGAGGAAAATACTTGGGATTTTAATATGGAACCAGTTCGATGACTGTGGGAATCGATGCGGACCTTCAGTAATCGTCGGGTAGACCCGATATAGTTTCCAAAATTACATTTAGGACAAGTATACTTGTAAACAACGAAGGACCGCATCAACTCCGGGAGGGTGTCTTTGAACCTGAAAAGTTTGCCAATAGTTGAAGGGTTTTTTAATATAAACTTAAAATTGACATATGGATACAGATTGCTGAGGGCTGTGGTGAGCTCATTTCTGAAAAGAAAATTCTTTACATATGGCAATGATACATACACTAGTTTCTTGGGAACCTCAGGACATTTATATTTAGGCTGGAAAATATCATTTAGAAATTTATTAACAATTTTGTCATAGAAGGTGTGAAGGATAACAATTGTATGTAAAATAGGTTTTTAAAAAATTAAATTTCTTTATGGAAGCTATGCCAGTTCGAACATAAGGAATATGCTCTAAATAAAAGGGTTTGAATAGAGTTAATCTTGAATGATTTCGAACAACTGCTAAAAAAATTAAGACCCAAACCAGTGTATGTCTCTTTTCTAAAAATACCTGTAAGAAATCCTCTATTTGTACGTGAAATGTTTATGTCAAGGAATGGCAACTGGTTATCTTTTTCTATTTCCATGGTAAACATAATGTTTGAGTGAATTCTATTTACATATTCTAAAATATTTTTAGCATGGGATTTTTCTCTAAATAGTAAAAAAGGATCGTCAATGTATCTCTAATAGAAACGGGGACGAAATGCTTCCGGACATTGTCCAAGGTATATTTCCTCCAAGTGGCACATGAATACAATGGCAAATGTAGGACCTTAAAGGCGACCCCATTGCCATACCATCAACCTGTTTGAATAATTTGGTATTAAAAACAAAATGAATATATATAACTGAAAGTTCAAGGAGTTTTCTGAAACTGTTTGAATCAAAGCCGTTGAATATGGTATTTTCGGTAGGAAAAAGCTTGCTGAGTATAATTTCTATTGTTTCATGAAGGGGCACGTTAGTAAACAATGATTCTACATCCAAGCTAACCATAATTGAGTTACTATCGTGTTCAAGAATTTCGGGAATGAACTTTGCGGAGTTTTGAAGAGTAAATTGATTATTGGTTAAATGACTAAGGAGAGGAACTAGGATTTTGGCTAAGTGATAATTTGGCGAATTTTAAGCTGCTAAAATAGGTCTGAGGGGTACATCAGTCTTATGAACCTTAGGAAGTCCGTACAAAAAACTAAAAGAGGATGCTGAACTATATAATGATTGATAAGACTGTTCGGACAACATACCTTTATCTTTGAGTAGTTTTAAGGTGCGGTTTATTTTATCTTCAGCTTTAAAAATTAGGCTATATTGGAGATCACCAACTTCTAAAAATTTACTGGAGTCTGATAAAACACTTTCATTTTCTGGATATAGTCATTGTGGTTAAGAATAACAACGCCTTTACCTTTATCTGGTCTGCAAATAACAATATTCCTGTTCCGTGATAGTTTCTTGAGCACTATAAAATCTTGTTCAAAAAATGGAAACCAATTAGTGGCTTTCAAAGAGGAAAACACCCTATGGCCAATATCACGAATTGACTGTTGGGTTGCTTCTAAGTTAATATGTACAGGAAGATTGCGAATGCAGTGAAAAAAAACGTTCAAATGGTAGAACGAATTGATAAAAGTTAGGTTTAAAATTTGGAAGGCAAAAATCAAGTCCTAAGGAAAGTAAAAATTCTTCTTTTTTAGACAGATCGTAGTCGGAGTAATTAAACACAACATCCTTAGGAGAAAGGAATCTTTGCAGACTAATACCTAATTTTAAAAGTTTACGTTTATGAACCTCTGTTATGTTTAGAGTATATTGTTTAACATTTCTACTTAAAAGGGATTTAACCAACAGACCATCGAGCGGGGACAAAGTGTTGTATAATGAATGTGACAGGGAGGACACTGAGCCTTTCAATCTATTGATAGATTTAGTTTTAAAATCAATTTCAATGTCTAAGAGGGACTGAGTAGCAGCTTTATAAAAATCAGAGTTATATAGGGAAGATCTATATAATTTAAACTTGATGAAATTGGGTTCAATATTACTCATCTTACAATATAGCAAAAAATCGTGATCAAGTTGGGCCTTCTTCCATTTCTTGTCAGAGGACTCAAGATATCGGTAAAGCCAGAGAGTGGAGCCACCGTTTTTTTGCTGAATATAACTAGTAAGATTTTCGCTTCTGGCTAGCTTAAGTTTAAGGATGAAGGGGAAAGCAAGAAGACTTCGGATCATCTTACATATTTATTCTACACCAACGTTTCGGGAATCCATTCCCATCATCAGGGCTACATAAAAAACGAAATTTTATTTACATTAGAAATTATTGATACATTTTTTGCTTAAAATTGCTTTGGTATCAAAAAACAAAATATTAAAAAACGGTTAAAAGAATAAAAATACAGAAACCTAGACGGTATATAAAAAAATGTGGCTAACTGAGTTCTTTTACAATTATTATAATAAAAACACTTGTGATCAAAATGGAATGTCAAAAAACAAAAATATATATAATTTAAATGAATGGTTGAACTTACTGTCAAGAGATGTGGCTGAAAACTATAATAATATTTGAGAAAATTCTTAAAGAAAAGGCTTTAACTATGAACAAAACAAAATAGATCAACAAGGAATGGAAGTTAATGGTAGTTAGGCAATATGTAATGGTGTGGAGGTGGTTTGGTTATTGAATGAAGGAGACAGTTTCTTGATGTAAAGGGATTCCAAGAGAAGGAGCGAAAAGCAATCGGATGTTTGGGAAAGAATTTCGAAATGGTTGTATTGTATATGAGTTTTACATGAGTTTGAATGATTTCTTATTGAGGAAAATTCTTGGGATTTTAATATGGAACCAGTTCGATGACTGTGGGAATCGATGCGGACCTTCAGTAATCGTCGGGTAGACCCGATATAGTTTCCAAAATTACATTTAGGACAAGTATACTTGTAAACAACGAAGGACCGCATCAACTCCGGGAGGGTGTCTTTGAACCTGAAAAGTTTGCCAATAGTTAAAAGGTTTCTTAATATAAACTTAAAATTGACATATGGATACAGATTGCTGAGGGGTGTGGTGAGCTCATTTCTGAAAAGAGAATTCTTTACATATGGCAATGATACATACAATAGTTTCTTGGGAACCTCAGGACATTTATATTTAGGCTGGAAAATATCATTTAGAAATTTATTAAAAATTTTGTCATAGAAGGTGTGAAGGATAACAATTGTATGTAAAATAGGTTTTTAAAAATGAAATTTCTTTATGGAAGCTATGCCAGTTCGAACAAAAGGAATATGCTCTAAATAAAAGGGTTTGAATAGAGTTAATCTTGAATGAATTCGAACAACTGCTAAAAAATTAAGACCCAAACCAGTGTATGTCTCTTTTCTAAAAATACCTGTAAGAAATCCTGTATTTGAACGTGAAATGTTTATGTCAAGGAATGGCAATTGGTTATCTTTTTCTATTTCCATGGTAAACTTGATGTTTGAGTGAATTCTATTTACATATTCTAACATTTTTAGCACGGGATTTTTCTCTAAATAGTAAAAAAGTGTGGTCAACATATCCCTTACAGAAACGGGGACGAAATGCTTCCGGACATTGTCCAAGGTATATTTCCTCCAAGTGGCACATGAATACATTGGCAAATGTAGGACCTAAAGGCGACCCCATTGCCATACCATCAACCTGTTTGAATAATTTGGTATTAAAAACAAAATGAATATCTATAACTGAAAGTTCAAGGAGTTTTCTGAAACTGTTTGAATCAAAGCCGTTGAATATGGTATTTTCGGTAGGAAAAAGCTTGCTGAGTATAATTTCTATTGCTTCATGAAGGGGCACGTTGGTAAACAATGATTCTACATCCAAGCTAACCATAATTGAGTTACTATCCTGTTCAAGAATTTCGGGAATGAACTTGGCGGAGATGTGAGGAGTAAATTGATTATTGGTTAAATGACTAAGGAGAGGAACTAGGAATTTGGCTAAGTGATAATTTGGCGAATTATAAGCTGCTAAAATAGGTCTGAGGGGTACATTAGTGTTATGAACCTTAGGAAGTCCATACAAAACACTAAAAGAGGAACCTGAACTATATAATGATTGATAAGACTGTTCGGACAACATACCTTTATCTTTGAGTAGTTTTAATGTGCAGTTTATTTTATCTTCAGCTTTAAAAATTAGGCTATATTGGAGATCACCAACTACTAAAAATTTACTGGAGTCTAATAAAACACTGTTTCATTTTCTGGATATAGTCATTGTGGTTAAGAATAACAACGCCTTTACCTTTATCTGGTCTGCAAATAACAATATTCCTGTTCCGTGATAGTTTCTTGAGCACTATAAAATCATCTTGTTTAAAAAATGGAAACCAATTAGTGGCTTTCAAAGAGGAAAACACCCTATGGCCAATATCACGAATTGACTGTTGGGTTGCTTCTAAGTTAATGTACAGGAAGATTGCGAATGCAGTGAAAAAAACGTTCAAATGGTAGAAAAAATTGATAAAAGTTAGGTTTAAATTCTGGAAGGCAAAAATCAAGTCCTAAGGAAAGTAAAAATTCTTCTTTTTTAGACAGTACGTGGTCAGAGTAATTAGAAACAACATCCTTAGGAGAAAGGAATCTTGGCAGACTAATACCTAATTTTAAAAGTTTACGTTTATGAACCTCTGTTATGTTTAGAGTATATTGTTCAACATTTCTACTTAAAAGGGATTTAACCAACAGACCATCGAGCGGGGACAAAGTGTTGTATAATGAATGTGACAGGGAGGACACTGAGCCTTTCAATCTATTGATAGATTTAGTTTTAAAATAAATTTCAATGTCTAAGAGGGACTGAGTAGCAGCTCTATAAAAATCAGAGTTATATAGTGAAGATCTATATAATTTAAACTTGATGAAATTGGGCACAATATTACTCATCTTACAATATAGCAAAAAATCGTGATCAAGTTGGGCCTTCTTCCATTTCTTGTCCGAGGACTCAAGACGTCGGTAAAGCCTGAGAGTGGAGCCAACATTTTTTTGCTGAATATAACTAGTAAGATTTTCGCTTCTGGCAAGCTTAAGTTTAAGGATGAAGGGGAAAGCAAGAAGACTTCGGATCATCTTACATATTTATTCTACACCACCGTTTCGGGAATCCATTCCCATCATCA
>NC_090750.1:23192318-23202318 GCF_036898095.1 Palaemon carinicauda
AAAGGGACATTCCTTGCCAAGTTCATATAATGTTAAATCCCTCCTCAATGATTTTCCAGTAAAACCAACGTTTAGGATCATTATGACGTTCAGGGCCGAAGGTTTATACTTTTAAAACCATGTATATGTATAGTAGATACTTTCCTGTTTGGAATACTTGGAGTTCTTGCATAAGTTCCATGAGACATTCAGATAACTGGAACACTGTTAATCTTGGCTTGGGCCACCCATGCTGACACGTCCTGTTCCTTCATGTGTGGCTGCCTAACTGATTTGAGGTTGGTTACGTATCATGTGAGATACTAGTAGTTTGTTGCAGTATAATGTTAAGATACATTTCCTACATAGCTGACACTGAACCCCATGCTGAATTTCACAGCAATGATGTCACCTATGTGCCTTGGCAGTGCCTGACAATTACTAGAAGACCCCCATCAGCTTATTCCCTTGAAATTTTTGTAGCTGGCGGTTGTCCACCACAGGCTGATACCTTCTGTATGTTACCCTCATCTGTTTAGCCTGCGAACCAATGAGGTTTAACATGGAAACTGGCAAGAAAGTTATGTGTCAGTAAAATCTCGAAACATATGTATAAGTTTACTTTAAAAACAACAAATTCTTGGGAAAAACATCGGAATCCATATCAAGATCATGCAACTCGAACAACTACAAATTTGCAACTACAACTTTGTCTAGGCAAGACATCAATTTCTGGTGGCTAATCAGGCAGCCATCTTGGATTTAAAATTGGCCAATCGCCCAGATTTTATTAGTATGTATTTGAGAATAAGTGTGCCAAATTTGATGATTATATCTTCATTTGCTGGATTTTGCTGTTATCTGCAACACTATATCACTATTTCCCTTTCAACTTAGGCTAAGTCATTTTATGGATACGTCGAAGTGCTTATGAGGGATTGATATGGATTCCGATGTAGAGCAATACTGAACAAGATGAGGGTTTTCTAGTTTCATATAAGACATTGAGATAGCGTCCATTTCGTACACTTGGTATTTCCTAAGGAACTCAATTCGGGAAGTTTAAGTAATTTGAAAACATATTGATGTCATATTCAGTTATTTTTTGTATTACCTTCACTACATTCGAAAACTTTGTTTTAAATTTTCTTACCTTCGTAGTATATAATTAAATGTTGCAAATAGCAGGGATAGATTTATGGGACAGATCTTATGGGTGACTTATTGGCGTTATTTAAAGGTAAAAGAAAAAAGTTCTTTCTCCCAATAAAGATGCAAACGACAATCATTTTACAGCGAAATGCGAAGCTATAGAACAAACTGATGCCATATTTAGATATTTTCCTTTCTTTATCATCTTCTGTATATCCACTGAGTCTCTTTATCCCTTTTCTTCATTATTTATTGTATGATCAAATGTTGCAAATGATAACCGTATGCTCTGTTTTGGATACTTAATATTGATAGGGATTGTTGATATTCCTTGTATGTGAAATTTAAGCGTCGTTTGAGGGCAAAAGGAAAAGCTCTTCCGTCCCAATAAAGGTGAGGATTGTTGTGGATGGAAGCTTTTATCTTACTTTTCTCTCTGAATTCCCGTCCTCTAAAATTTCACGATATTATAGCCAATAGTTACATACTCATAAAAATATATACCATTGTCATTGTTTGAACTCGATATTTTCTGCATTTAGGCCACTCACGTGAGATTACAAATTGTTGTAATTTACGTTTGCATATCTAGCCTCTCTGTCTACATCCATATCGTTTAACGCCCCAAAGTTCCTTTTTCTCTCATGGGTATTGGTGGTCCTTGTAAAATATAGCTGAGATGTCAGTTTATAGCTTGTACACAATCACATTAGTTGTCTTTATGGAATGCTAGTTTTTAGCTACTTGGGGCATGCTGAGTACATTTATTTTTACGTTTTACTCTGCCAGCATGATAGCATCAAATGGAATCTTGAATCGAATCTGTAAGTGTTAGAAATGCTAGCAAATAGATAAGCTATTTTAACCGAGACTTTGCACTGCTAAATCTGAAAGCATCCCAATAGGGATACCGATCAAACGATATTCATATCCTGTCATGTGTGTCTGTCCATTATGACATTCAATCACTCAGTTATCGCCTGTAAAGTCCAGTTGGCCCCATTTCTTACTACAGTGTTTTTCAAACGTTATTGTGACTTTTCTACCTTCACAAAACTACCCGTAGCTTGTCATACAATTGCTTTGAATTGCTTGATTGTGATAACATCCCACGTTAAAGTCCCTTATGCAGTTATTTAAATCGTACTGCATCTGATAAGTAATATTTTTTCTTTTTATTAAAGACATCCTTTACAATCACTTGATTATTTAAATCGTATATCTTATGATGAGTAATCATTTTTTTCTTATTTTTAAAGAGATCCTTTACAATCATTTGATTGTTTATATAAAACACCAATGGAAACAAGATATTTCCTGTATCTAGCATTGAAAACAAGAACACCCAATAGGCATGAAAAGGTGGAATATCCTTTTTGGTCTTCATACAGAAGTGTTTAATATGATAAAAGGGTCAAATACTTACAATAATTTATTTAACTTCGCAAGATCCCTTGCCCCTTTTGGTTGTTTGGGGAGAGTAGGTTTAAACTCCCTTCACTTTAACTTCTGAATCATCAGCTCGTTAATTCCCCCTTTAATCCTCTAATGGACTGGTTGATGCGAAGATGTTACTCCTCCTTTTTGAGTTTCACGGCGGAGAGAGAGAGAGAGAGAGAGAGGGAGAGAGAGAGAGAGAGAGAGAGAGAGAGAGAGAGAGAGAGAGAGAGAGAGAGAGAGAGAGACTCTTATATATATCTAAACGTGACCAGATTGCCCAACTTTATAAGGAGAATTATCAATTATCCTTTACTAATTACTATGCGCAAATTACTGAGCTTGGCCGGAAGAAAGAGAGAGAGAGAGAGAGAGAGAGAGAGAGAGAGAGAGAGAGAGAGAGAGATGATGGTGATGATGTTGTTAATCTTGAGGTCTATCTAATAACTGAAAAGCATGGCTAATTGAATGTGACATTGTCTCCACAGTCCTTCGTGGTCTGTTCTTGTTAAATTCTTTTTAGCAAAGTTAGTGTAATTGTTTGTTTCATTACATCATATGGACTCAGAGGAACATTTTATCAAAAATCCAGAAAATTTTGTAAATTTTGAAGATGGATTATTTCAATCTTTCGAGGGTTTTATTTTTCCATATTTTCTGATTTGCCTCCAAAAATGTTTCTCCTATGAGTAAGAGACTTAAAAACTAATCATATAGGATAATAAATTCTACATTATTACAATGATTTTCTCTAAACCCGGGCAATATCCTTAAACAAGCCGCAATACAAATACAGTATTTTTGGCAAAAGTTATATAATTTCCTTTAGTCAAACGTTTTCTTCGCTATCTACTTAATAACTAATTCCACAGTGAAATGTTATAGAATTAGCAGTTCAAGTTGAAGTTTCTACTTTGATTGAGCATACTTCTTTAATTTACTAATGGTATACACAAGAAACAAGAAATTTAAAAAAAAAATAATATTCCAAGTCCATGCAAAATATATGAAAATATTGTTGGAACAAATTGCAAAAGCTTTTTTTTTCTGTTTCATGAATGGGATATATAGATCTTTAGGAACACTAGTTGACAACCAATAATTGCACAATTACATACTCAAAATAGTGGTTGTTTTCATTGCTTGACATGAAGTATGTCCTCAGATATCAATTCTAACATAAATTTATTGACTAATGATAGGACTACGATTTCAGGGATTTCCTATTTGGCATCAGATTCGACCTTTGACCCCTACATACTACTAGGTCGAAGGCCAATCCTTTAATTTTCTAATCCCTAAACCAAAATGAATTATGCCAACCAAATCTTCCAAAAATGTATACAGTATATATTTAGTATAGAATAATATAGTACTATTTATTAATATCATGTCAGTAATGACGTAATCTGCTTTGTTCACTTTAACAGATTCATTGATATATTACAACTAGAAGTTAGTTATGCATGAACACCTCTTTCTTTGACAGGTAGTTATGACATGAAACATTCGATAAACCTAAGGCAATATGTATCTCATGTGATGTTGCTGCAGATGCTGAAGATTGAACAGTAAAAATTGGTGAAAGGTTGTATTTATAATCAATAATTCAAGCTGTTCCACTCTCGTTGTAAGGGTAAACATACAGAAAAGAAAAGAAAAAAAAAAAAAACATAAAAGCTACCAAGAAGAGGAAAGACAAAGATGATGTTCTTCCTTCATTATCATTAAGTATGCTACTTGTTTTCTTTATTGTAAATTGAGGTCTGATGATGTATATGGTCTCCCATTTGACGATGTTTTTCTTTTTTAATGTGAACTTGTGATCATGAAAATTCTGTTTTAAAGTCTTTTATACATTTTTGATACAAGAAGGTCAGTGAGGTGAGATATAGAGCTGATTTTGCAGGAGACCTCCCTGCAACTATCGTAATATATTTTTGTTGGTCATGGTTTGGACGGATAAGCTTTCTGAGATCAACTGATTTAATTACAATTAGAAATCTAACATATAACCCCTCCTCGTGACCAGAAAGGTAGAAGGAAACATTTGCATCTAAAAACCTACAAAATTTCAATTCAGGCGTGTTTTTACATACCTGCTAAATGCTTGGAATATACTTCATTTAATGGAATAAAATCATTTGAATCATCTGAATCAAAAGCTTATAAGATTCGTTAATGAATATTAGTTATTGTTTTAATGATAAAGTGCCACAGTTCATGGAATAAAAAAAAAAAAATATTTTGCTTGGTTTTTTTTTTTTGTAAGTCCTTTTTTATGCCATCCAGGGGAGGTCGTCTTTTGGAGACCAGAATATCGTTATGAGAGACTGGAAAACGGTTCATACAATATGGCCCCCATCTCCAAGAAAGGGACTCATGGGACTGAAACATCCTCTGGGATGCATACTGGTTTAAACCTGTCTATAGATAGCTAGATAGTTCTTTTTTCCTCTGACATTTCATACAGTAGTACTTTTGTGTTCATTGCAGTGTGGGATGAAGTTCAGGATATGTGCTGACAGGGTAGTGGGATCAGGCTGAAGCTATTCAGATAAATACATATTTGGTATGTTTATTGTAGAATTTCTTTAATAAGGTGTATGTTTCACTTGTTGGAAGAATTCTTTTTATTGCTTCACAGAGGGAACGGTGGATTCATTCAAATCAATAAATATGTCTTTTGGTATTGCTAATTATTTCCCATAAGTTCTTCCAAAGGCAAAGTATTGAGGGCTGCGTGAGAGGCTGTTTTCTGCCTTAATAGGATCCATATTAATTCTTTATGCCACCTTTCATTCAGACATATGGCAGTGACTGCTGCTTTAAGGAAGCGATGGAAATACTCGACCATGTCATGATTGCTAGGTTGTATATCCCGGTATGGTTTGATTCTGTCCTGAGTCTGGCAGTGACAAAACTAAATGGGGCTGATGTGATATTAGCCCCCTATGCCTGGTTATATGTATTGAGGAATTCCCTGTTTGCTGACCCAGTCAATTAGAGCTTTTTTGAAGTTTTCTGCCACCTACTATTTGATAGGTGTTGCCTTGGTCCATCCGGTTTTACGGTCAATGATGATGAAAATTTATCTATGTCCCTGGGACGGGATTAGGAGTCCCGCAATTTTGACGTGAATATGAGCAAAGCATCGATCAGCTTTCTTAAATTTCCCTATCATTTTGCTAAACTCTGTTGAGGTAATGTTGAACCTGATGAGAGTGAACACCCTGATAATTTCGATCCAAGCATTATTAACCAGTTAGTTAACAAAGAATTAAATAGAGTTTTTACAGTAGATGAGATACAAATTCTAATAAGAAAACTTAGGAGTAGAAAAGCATGTGGTATTGATAATATTATAAATGAGTTCCTTAAAAACTGCCCTCATGATATGCTAAATGTGATATGCAAAATTTTCAACATTGTGTTGATCTCCTCAGTTGTTCCATATTATTGGTGTATAGGGATAATAAAACCCATATTTAAGAAAAAGGGATCCCCTGACGATCCAGATAACTATAGGGGTATCACTCTACTGAGCTGTGTAGCGAAGCTTTTTACCGCTTGTGTCAAGAAAAGGTTGACTGATTATATTGACAGCACTGGTTAACTTGGTGAGGAGCAGGTTGGTTTCAGGGAGGGATATAGTACTCTAGATCACATTTTTGTATTGCATTCACTTGTTGATTTCTATCTCCATCGAAAAAAGAGAATATACTGTTTGTTTGTTGATTACAGAAAAGCATTCAATTTGGTTGACAGGTCGTCCTTGTGGGGAAAAGTAATCTCACATGGCATTAACGGTAATATTATGGCTGTCATATATAATATGTATAATAATGCAAAATCATGTGTAAATCAGAATCCCAAAATTTCTAACTTTTTCGAATGTAACATAGGTGTAAGACAAGGTGAGAATCTTTCCCCATTACTTTTTGCCATCTACCAAAATTATTTTGAGTCTTCTCTTAGCAGGGGGTATAATGGGATGGATATGTGTTCAAGGGAAATAAATGAAAAATTAAGTAGTATTGATATAGAAATGTTTTTGCGTATTTATGTCTTACTATCGGGACTTACGATGAAATCACGATAGTGTATATAAAGTCCAGTAAACAGTCATTTATCTTTTATTTTGTAAGGGGAATATTATGAACATTATGCAATGTGAGATGCGTAGAAAATTATAATTGTTGTATTGAATTATTTTGTAATAATATTATATTTCTTTTTGTCGAAGTTTTTGTAAGGCAAAATATATCAAATAGTTGTTTGACTGTAAGCAATAGTTAACGAGTTGTTAGTGTTTGTTTTGACGAATGCGGGTCGCGCATACGTGGATCTTCAGTCGTCTTCGAGTAACATAACTCAGAAGGAGTTAGTACCGGCTCACGTACGTGACAGTGAGGGTTATAGTTACCTTATGGTATCTCAGGGGAGGGAAGGAATTAACACACCCACGAGAGGAGTTCTTATTATCATGGATTAAAAGCTAAGTCAAGGTTTTATAAGTGTTTTGTTATGTTAGTGATATTGAAGGGCATGCATGCACGTTAGATATTGTTACTGACAGACATTTGTAAAATAAGACTGTACTTCGGGTTGCCGGATAGGAAATGTTACAATGAATAGTTAAGGTTAGTAATAAATGTGAATATTTTTATTCCTGGTCAAATAATGATTTAAACACAACGCAATGTCTCGATTTATTGAATGATAGGAACAGAAAAGAATCCTCGAAAATCTGTTAAAGAACCTGGTAATATGCAAACCAAATTAGGGTAAGTTCAGGTTTTCATATTTATTGAAGATTATATATGTTTACTATTTTGGATTCTTTAAAGTAAATATATTTACTTTATGCTGATGATACTATTGTAATGGCTGAATCCCCAAAGGAATTACAAAATGCTTTAAACAAAGTAAAAAAATATTGTGATACTTGGAAACTTCAAATTAATGTTTCAAAAACTAAAGTAGTTGTATTTTCTAGGGGAAAAGTTAGAAATGTCCCGAATTCTAAATATGGTGAGGAGAGCATCGAAATTGTAGTATGGATAAAGCTATTAAGAAGCAAGTCATTCAAGCACGTAGGTCATTATTTAGTATGTTAATTAAATGTAAAAAACTTGAATTACATATTGATATCAACTGTGATCTATTCGATGCTCTAGTTGTACCAATTTTGACTTACGGTTGTGAAATATGGGGTTACCACAAATTAGATCATATTGAAACATTTCACAAGAAGTTCATGAAAAATCAGCTCTGTGTGAACAAGTGTACAGCAAACTGCATGGTATATGGGGATCTTGGCAGATTCAAAATTGAAATATCTATTTGCAAACGGATGATTGTATTTTGGTTGAGAATTGTAAAATCAAAGGCGTCTAAATTGTCAAATGTTATTTATCGTTTTCTTAAAATTCTTTACGAGTCGAATGAGTATAAGTCTAGTTGGATCCATAAAATTGAAACTACCCTTGATTCATGTGGTATGTCAAATATATGGGAACATCCAGAAAATTTCAATCACACGTAACAACTGAAAGATATTCTAGGCAGGAGAATCAGCACCCTTGCACACTATGCAAGGGCATTGAAGTTGTGGGTGAATATCATTATGTTTTAGTTTGTCCTGTGATTAGAGAAATAAGAGAGAGATACGTAAAGACCTACTATTGTAGAAGACCTACCACTTTTAAATTCAATCTGCTTCTCAATACAAGTAGTGCTAGAGAACTGAAAAGACTTGCAAAGTTTGTCAACCTTATAATGTCTTTATTTTAGATTTAATACTTTCTATGATTTTCATTATTCTGGTATTAATTTTTTCAATGTATGTACTTTCCTTTGTCAGAATACCTTTTATGCTTAAAATATGTACTTGCTAAATATATGTGTACATAAATATAGTTGTAATCTATTGGTCTCTTCTTTTTGTAGTTTATGTGTAAATTATATATATTTGTGTAATTTTGTAATTCTCATACTCCGGAAGGGGTCGATAGAATAAAATTTGCCTTGCATTTGCCTTTGCCTTGTGTGATTTGTGAACTTCAATATCTAACAGAGAAGACATTTTCCCAACCATTTCTTGATGTCTGCCTTAATTACCAGTGGAATGTGATAGCCTGGAGGGTGTGAAACATTATGGGAGATGTTGAAAACCTTCCTCCCCAACAACAAAGGAAGATGGGGCAATGACATCCAATACATGTCTCACAGGCAATAGTTGTTTAACCCTCATCTATGATGAAATCCCTTCATGAAAGGGCAGGACATTCCTACCGGAGGCGCTGTAGGTCATTGTCATCCTTCTAGTTTGCTGTCTTTTTAGTGACAGCAAGAATCCAGGGATGATGGAACGTTTCCACCACGAATTTCTGTTCCTTGAACGTATGTCTGAAGTGCTGGATGGTACGGTGGACTTTCAGTATTTTTCTGTTGAAGGTAGAGTATAATTGCTCTGCTGGAGACAACTTCTTGCTGAAAAATGCTAGCAGTCAGTGGCCATCGTGGCTATTTTGCTTGAGTACTGAACACAATGCTGCTCTAGTTACCTCTTTGATCAGTGTAGGGGACCCATTGAAGAGAGAAAATAATAGCATTGCAGTAGAACTAAGTGTTTTTTTTTTTTTTTTTTTTTTTTTTTTTTTGGCTTCTTGAAATGCTGTTTCTTGCTTATCTAACCAGAATAGATTTTTTGGATTTCCTCATAGGCATTTGTATATGGAAGACAGGATTCTAGTTGATAGGATATAAAGCTGTGATTGGTTATAATAGTGAACTCTTGTAGTGATTTTATGTTTTCTGACTGTGGAAGTCAGCAACAGGTTGGACCTTCATTGGAAGGGGTTTCACATCTTCAGGACTTATTTGATGACTGGGGAATTCTACTATTATTTTGACCGATTCAAATTTATCTTGTCAGACAGTTAAACCATGTTCTCTGAGTTTTTCAAGGACTTCTTTAATGTCCTTGATATGCTGTTTGTAGTTGAGGTTTAAAATCAGGATTTTATCGACATAAACGACACAGCAGGGTAATTATCAAAGGATGGCATTAAAAGGTGACATCTGTATTTTGGAGGGCAAAACAGTATTAAATCTAAACTATATGTCCTGAAGGGAGTGATGAGTACTGTCTTTTCTAAGTCCTTCTTTTGATAATGGGACTTGATAAGGGCTTTCAATAGATCAATTTTCGAAAATATTCTTGCCCTGAAGCTGGTTATTTATACCCAAGATGTTAGGTAGGTGATACCTGTCTACCACTGTTTGAACGTTTAGATACTATAAGTCACCACAAGGCTGTGTCTAAAGGAAACGGATGTTTCCTTTAGACATCATGTAGAGGTGAAATCTCCATGGGCTGTAGGCTTTCTGGTAAATTCCTGCCCAATCTATAACTTGGAATAGTTGC
>NC_090750.1:23207318-23209620 GCF_036898095.1 Palaemon carinicauda
ACCTCATAAAAATATATAAGAACATTATATAAGCCCCTGTTCATAGTAGCCCGAAGTCTCATTAATTCCACATTTCATTGCAGAACTTCGTTAACTTACATTATAAAGTTTGATGAAACCTCTCTAATGTACCTGGAGTCTCCGGATGATAAGAACTTGATAGCTTTTGTTTTAAATCCAACAGTTTCAGTATGTCCTGAAATAATTTGGACGTGACAGCAGAACAAATGTTCTGCTGTCACTTTGAACAATTTCGGGTATATCAAACTTAGTAAAAAAGTCTAGTAACTTTTATGTCGATCTTTACCTTGCTGATGTGTTCGCCTTGCATTTCTATCGGGTGTAAGGGAGCTTTCTAAATGTACTCTTTCGGCACTCAAGCCATTTGACATATGTGACATGCACAGGAAAACGGGCTCACATGCCAGGCCAGAGAAAGTGCTTCATTATCTTCTCATTCATCTTCCTTATCACCATATATCCCATTTTGTGCGCAACGGCGATTACCAGTCTTCTCAACGGTGCAGGAATTAATATCTGCCGATAAATCCTCCATCCAGAATTCCCTGGGATATCGGCATGTCTATGCTTCCTCATAAGCCAACCATCCTTAAGATAATAACAGGTCGGAGACTGCTGTGACCTCCGTCTCGTCTACCAGATGGTACAATATTTCTGTTAATGTTACATCCTTCCATTGCAATTCTATCAGCCTTTTCCTACTCACTTGTCCTACTCCTAATGTTAAATTTTCTATTTCTTCAAGCCCATATCTTCTTTGCCCTCTTGTCCGCTCGTCTGTCATTCTCTTTGCTCGGTCCTATTCAGGAATTCCACGGGTAGTCCTTCTCGAGTTCAGTCGTAGGACTATACTTCAAGGGTTTCTCCAATACAATGTGACAAGGCACAAACAGCACTCCACCAATCTCATTACCCAACAAGACGTCTACTCCTTTGAAAGCCAATGAATCCTTTACCCCAATAACTCGTATGACACTTTCAAACGGCAAATAGGGGTAATCTCCTCACACCTCCCATTCCTTTCAAAATAACCGAGTCTCCTGTGAGAGTCTGGTCCACCAAGGGTGTACTCCTCATGCCATCACACTATGGTTGTAACCTGTGTCGCGCAATATGCAGACCGGGGTTCGCTCACATCCCATTTATTGCTGCTAACATACCTTCATACATATATGGTTGAAAGGCATTCACACTGTTTGAGTTCGTCCTGTTCAGCGATATATGTTCGTTTATTTTCCTCTTCGTCCTTTCCTGATTGCTTTTTCGTCTTTGGGTTCTGTAACGTCAATTTATCCTTAATCACATGGGGCGACTGCTTTTGGTTGGTTTGACCAACATTCCTTACGGATATGGCCTCTCTTACCACACTTTAAACACATAATATAAACCTTCTGCACGTCTTGCATGAGACTTGAAGGAGGATGATTGAATGATTGTGTTGTGGGTACTATCACATTCGGTTTAGGAACAATACCAGTGCTACCTTCTGCTGTAACTCTTGAACTTGTTCACTTGGTTATTACTGGACTGATTTTCCATAGTTAACCGAATAGCTGACAGGTGGGCAGAACTACTGTTGAAACTTCATGCATGAGGAGGGTTTACGACTGATATATTACAATATTTACTCAGTGAAGTGGCTTTATCAAGTTTCTTCACCTCTCTCTCTCTCTCTCTCTCCTCTCTCTCTCCTCTCTCTCTCTCTCTCTCTCCTCTCTCTCTCCTCTCTCTCCCTCTCTCTCAAGTATGTTCGAATGTTTGTATGGAATCCTTGTAGATACTGCTCTAACATTATCACCTCTTCCAAATCAACCCTCTCCTTTACGTTTACAGCCCTTATCCATCTTTTTAAAACATCGTCGTACCTGATCGGCGTAATCCAGGAAAGTCATTTCCTCGTCCTTTCACAAACTTTTGAAATTTTCCTTATGATATTCAGGGGTCATCTGGTACACTTGCAGCATGCTCCTCTTTACTTCTAGATACTCCTTTCTCTGGTCCTGAGATGAGGATAATAAGCACTGCGACTGTTTCAAATGATCGAAGAACTCATCTGGAGTTTCTTCAGTGAGTTGCGGAATCAACACCTGTGCATTTGCCACATCAAAACATCTGAGTTGCCAATCTTGCACGAGCATTCAACAGTTCCAATTCACTCACATGTCGTACGTCTTCTGTTTGTGTTTCTTCCCATTCTGCCATCATCTTCAACTTCTCCTCCTCTGCAATTCGTCGAATCTCAGCCTCTACATCCCTATCTTCCTTCATGACTTCAGTTTGT
>NC_090750.1:23222620-23225120 GCF_036898095.1 Palaemon carinicauda
AAGTAAAATCAACCTAGCTAAATAGACGCCATCAGCCAAAAAGAATTAACACCGGAAAGTGCTCAAGCATTGACATTTAATTAAAGGAAAGTCGGAACCATTTCGCTCACATGATATGTAAACATGGCAATTATATACGTGACAAAGTAATACTTACGTCAGGTGTTTTGATGCATCTTCGTCCATATTGAAAAAAATTCGGTTGTTAGAAGAATCAGACAAATTTCACAATAGACCAACACTTGGGAACCTTATAAACCGTCATTTTGAATATGATTGATATATAGTATCTATGATTGATATGCAAAACAGATTGGCTGCAGAAATAAGATCATATATAATGGACCAGATGAAAGGTGAAGATGTAGAGTGGGTGTTGTCTTTAGTAAGGAAATAAAGGAAAACGTTGTTGAAGAGGAAAAAAAGAGCTGTAGAGTAATAAAAGTAAACCTGTGCTATAGGGGACATACTTTAAATTATTCAATGCATAAGTATCGTAAGGGGGTTGTGAGGAGGAAATTTGAAATGTATTTTGGAGGGAAATGGATGAAATAGTAACATCAATAGCGCTGGAAGAAAGACTGGTTAAAAGAGGTGACCTGAATTGACAGATTGGAAGCAGTCGGAAAAATATTGGTAGAATTCCTGGAGGATATGATATGAGGGATTTGAATTAAGAAGAACTTTTTGTAGATTTTGCATTGCGTTTTGATATGGCATTAAAAAACACATCTTCCACCAGTACTGATTATACCACATATAACAATGGTTGGACACAGACACGTATAGTTTTTCTACCGAGTAGAAGGAACCATCTAGAGTAATTGAAGAATTTCCAAATCAGAAAGGGTGAAATTGTCAGCCCTCAACATAGGTTAGCTGTGTCAGATTAGTTGATACGGAGGGTGGCATAACGAAAAATATGTGTGCAGCCCACGATAAAGTGGTGGAGGCTAAAATATCAAGAAATGAGAGAAATATTTAAGGAAGCATACTTCGTAGCATAAGACAAGCAAACAATGTGAACATCTGGTGTTAAAAAATAGCAAAATCCTATGGTGACCAGCTGAAGAGCTATTGGATGAAAACATCAGGTAGAGGACCAGCCAATAGCAAAGAGAGCTAGTGGTGGAATCCAGATAAGCAAAATAAAACAAAAAGAAAATGGAAGGCAAGGATAGTGTATAAAATAAATGTTTCTGCAGAAAAGGAAATCGCTTGGGAGATTGCAAATAAAGAAGAAAAAAGGAATGAATGAGTTGTATGAAAATTTAGAAACATCAGAAGGCCAGTAGATGATCTATAAGACAACAAAAGCAGAAATAGAGCAACACAAGATCTGACACACATCAAGCAGATCAAGGACCGAAATGGGAGTGTAGTCAAGGGAAGAGGGTATGGGGGCACGATAGGGAGATCATATTAAGAAACTGTTGAATGAAGAAAATCCCAATAGAATAGCAAAAGAGGGAAACCCCGAGTAGGAGTAGTTTCAGATATCTGCGGAGAGGAAGAAAAAGTGTACTTAACCAAAGGAAAAATGGAAATGCTTTTGGACCTGACGGCATACCATTTGAGGTGCGAAAATATCTGGGAAGAGAGGGTGTTGATATACTCTGGAACATCTTTAAAAAGATCTACAATCAAGAAAAATGAAGGTTAGTTGGAGAAATAATGTCATGGTACCTACGTGTAAAAGAAATAAAGATATACAGGACTAGTCAAGCTATAGAGGGATAAGATTAATATCTCCTACTATGAAGCTATATAAAGTAAATTATTGAGAGAAGAATAAGAAAGGAAACAGCAGTAAGTGAAGAACAATTTGGCTTTATGGCAGGAAAGGACAGAGTAGGTGCAATTTTTCCATTAAGGCAAGTGATGGAAAAATATATAGGAAGACAAAGGGGACCACGTCTGTTTTTTCTTGATTTGATGAGGCGTATGATCGGGTACCAAGGCAATAAGTGTGGGGTTGTATGAGAGACAATGGTCTTTCAGAAATGCATGCAAAAGTAGTGAAGGATATGTATTCAGAGCCTACCGTTGAAGTAAAGAGCACTCTTGGAACAACATGGAAGTTTAGTGTGAGGGTTAGTTTACATCAAGGTTCTACTCTCTGACCTTAGATCTTTGATGTTGTGATGAATGTTATTACAAGAGGTGTCGGAGAGCAAGGTCCCTAGAGTAGGATATATTCTGATGATGTTGTTTTGATAGACCTGCCAAAGAAGAAAGGGGAAGGAAACTAGAGGCAGGGAGATAATATCTCAAAGATCGAGGTTTAAGGATAAGTAAGGCCAAGGTAAAACATCCGAGTATGGAAGGTGAAGGAAAGCGGTGCTGTTAAAATGGGTTTGGATAGCAACAAACGGGATAACAGCTCAAGTTCCTTAGGTCCTGTGTGATGGGTAATGGAGGCATGGGCCCAGAAATTAACCACAGGATACAGTGTGTTTGAATGAACTGTAGATGATCATTGTGGCTCTAATGTGATAAG
>NC_090750.1:23230120-23247620 GCF_036898095.1 Palaemon carinicauda
TACCGCAATTTATTTCCTCCCTTCAGCTCTTAGATATGGTATACTTTATTACTGGTTCATTGCCCTTTCCTCAACAGGATTAGATCTCGTCCTGTCAGAATCAAATTTACCCCTTAAATTGATTAAATACCTATTTAAATTTGTTTAAACTCTCTCAAAAAATATTGAAATTCTTCTCAAAAGAATGCAATTGCATCTTACAACTGTCAAGTTTTCCCACAAAAAGATTGAGTCTCCCAAATATGATTAAACTCCCCCCCAAAAAAAAAAGATCAGTCTCTCCTCGAAAGGTTTAAATATTTACTAGTAAATGGATCAAATTTCTTAAAAAAAAAAAAAAAAAAAAAAAAAAAAAAAAAAAAAAAAAAAAAAAAAAAAAAAAAAAAAAAAAAGTTTATTCCTAAAGGGAAGAAATCTCCTCGTCGGGATTGAATCTAGATAAATCGTTTGATATATGATCCTATAATTTCCCTTCTTCCCTATTCTCTCTATCTGTATTAAGTGAAGGTATTAATTAGTTGAGTTTTTTTTACTAATGTAAAAATAGGAGATTTCTTTTTCCTATGACTGGATCTTGTAATACCTACCAGACTACTTGCTGTCTCATTTACTTTTTTTTCGGCATTTAAAAGCTTGGCTAAAAAAAAAACGTCATCTAGTTAGTCTAATCATTTGCCTTGATCCTCGAAAACATAAATGCCCCTAAATGATCGATACATTTCACCACACTGTTTCTTTTAATCAATTTCTCTTACTTATTATTAACATCATGATTGTAATTTCATTAGCTTCATCTCATGAGGATTATTATTATTATTATTATTATTATTATTATTATTATTATTATTATTATTATTATTATTATTATTATTATTATTATTAATGATGATAATGATGCGTAAATTATCATATTTTCGGCCGGAAAAAAATCCGTACTGGATAAAGGATGAACGAATTTAGAGAAAAAGGGCTATTTCGATGTTATCTGGGTTTCCTCATCCATCAGTTTGTCATAACCATAATTAATCAGGTGACACAAAAAATTGGGTGAATAGAAAATTTGGAAAATTTAATAAAGTATTCATATGAACAATTAAACAAATAAAAAAAAATCCCTTTATTTTTATCAATCTGCTATTGTTATTATTATTACTAAGTAACTGGAGAATCACGACAACGACAAACATTCTTAAATTTATTTCCATCACCAACAAATAACGACGTTTCAAACCTCTCTGTGTTCATAATCATGTTCCTTGGTAAAAGAAAGTAAATCAATAAAGAGCAGGTTGTATTTAGATATTGTAAACAAATAAAATCTAAGTTAGAATGGGAAAACGAATAATTAACATATCAAGACCCTTTTAAAAATATCCTTTTGCTAGAAAACCGATTAAATAGATTTTTAAACAGAATATTAAACCATAAAAACATTAATGAAATAGAATACAAAACATTATATAGCAGCGGATCTAATCCAGACATTATGTCTGGCCTTCCAAAAATACATAAGGCAAATATACCACTGAGGCCAGTATTACCATCTTTCAAAACACACAATTATGAATTAGCAAAATTCATAATTCACAGAATAAACAAATATGCTAAAAATTAATAATCCCTGGAAAACACCTATGAATTTTTCATTGACATTAAAGATACCCCAACAAGTGAAGAAAACTATTTTGGAGGTGTAGATATAACGTCCCTATATACAAATATACCGGTTCAGGAAACTATGATAATATAATTACAAATCTCATATATGACAATAACGACTACTTCAGAAGTTTGAATGAAAAGGATTTCAAAAAGATTTTAAATTTAACCGTTAATAACACCTACTTTGTATTTAATAGAAATTACTACAAACAAAATGAGGGTTTAGCAATAGGCTCACCTTTATCTGCCACTCTAGCAAATATTTTTCTTTGTTATCATGAAGAAAAATGGTTAAATAATTGTCCATCAGATTTTAAGCCAATTTACTACAAAATATACATTGATGATACATTTATAATATTAAAAAAGAAGGAAGATGCGGAAAATTTTTTGAATTACATGAATTTGCAACATCCACAAATCAAATTTAAGATAGAAAAAGAACAGGATAATCAAATTCCCTTTTTAGACATTTTGATAAACAAAATCAAATTACGGTATAGACACCAATATTTACAGAAAATCTTCTCACACGGGACTCGGAGTTAACTTTTTGAGTAGATGCTATGTTAATTTCAAGTTGTACACATTTAGCACAATGTTTTACCGAGCATTTAGACTAACGTCATCTTTTCAAAATTTTCATAAAGAAATATGTTTCCTAGAAAAATTCTTTTCCAACAATGGGTACCCATCCAAAATCTTCTTTCACAAACTCAAAACTTTCCTTAACAGTATATTTTGTCCTAAATCGAAGAAATTTGGCCCAAAAAAAAACTTCAACTCTTCATCAAATTACCATATTTTAATGATGAAACAAACAAATATATTGAAATCAAAATAAATGAAATCCTGAGTAAATACCTACCACAAATTAGACTGAATATAATATTCTATATTTATTCAAAAATAAAAAGTTTTGTTAATCATAAAGAAAAGTTGCAAAAGACCTCTGAATCAATAGTTGTATGCTTGTTTAACTGTCCAAATTTCTAATTAGCTTATATTGGCTCCACGAAAAAATGCATTTTTTCTCGCTACCAAGATCACAAGGAAATTAGCAGCCGAACTGGCAGAGCCTTGTCCAAACCTTTGCAGTCCAGCATACGAGACCATTGCGATATGTATTGTAAGTGTTCGTTTTCCTTGGACAACTTTTCATTACTATACAGAGCCTCATATAAAAATGAAATAAGAATAGCAGAGTCAATTTTAATAAAATAAAAAAAACCACAACTTAATCAAGAAATTTCTAGTTTTCCTTTGAAAATTGCCTAATTATGCCTTTTCTCAATCTAACTTAGATTTTATTTGTTTACAATATCTAAGTACAACTTGTTCTTTATTGTTTTACTTTCTTTTACTCAGGAACAGGATTATGAATACAGAGATGTTTGAAACGTCGTTATTTGTTGCTGATGGAAATAAATTTTAAGAATGTTTGGCGTTATTGTAATTCTCCAGTTCTTTTTTGGGCTCAGTCCATGTCGTCCTAATGGAAGTTCCTATTAGGTAGCTTTCTAGGGTATTTTTTACTACAGTGATATTCCCAGAGAATTTTACCTTAAGGTATCCAGAATTCTAACTCCTGGAGCGAATATCCCCAAATAATCTCACAGGGATATCGCATAATATCAGAGGACGTAATTTTGACACGTCACATAGCTATCTTCACCCCGAACAGTATTAACGCTTCGAGGGGGTATAGGGACAAGAATCTGAAACGAGAATGAAGAGAGAGCCGCTCATAAGGCATCTCTCCTATTCCATTTCCAGTGTGTATCTGATGAAGGCGGTAGCGCCCTCTTTATTCCTTTTCTTGTAGCTCTACTACTCGGTGTTTTCCCTTGTGTTCTCTCGTTATTTTGGATTTAATTCAACATTTTGATGACTTTTCCGGCCTATTCTGCCTGTGGAAAGTTGAATATCATCTTTACTATGTATAAATATAAGCTCTTGTTGTTTTGAATCAAATCAAAAGTGATATTAACGTAAACAAGAGCTGTTGCCTATCGGAGGCATCCTGGATGCTATCGCTCGCTCTTATGGGTCAGTTAGTTAGCTAGAGCGACGTTCCTGGTTTGTTTTGCTTTAAAAATTTAGCCATTTAGCTCCGCTAGGAATGCTTATATTATACCGTCAGTTTTAGCTCGGTGATTTCGACACAGGTCGAGGTACCGATCTTGCCCTTCGTGAGGCATCGTAGCCTAGACGTCTATTACTAGTACTTTCATGCATGATATAAGTTTTTCCGAGTGATATTTTATTGAAGCTATAGGCAAATATTTTATACATGTAAGATATTGTTGAATGTTTTTTCCAAGATTGTATACGAGAGAGTTTCGGTGATTTAGGTAATCGATTCTCACCTTACCTAGTCTAGTATTCTAGGTACAGTAGTATATTTTCGCACATCCCTGATTGTTCATTTCTCCTCCGGAGGCTAAGTTCAATCCCTCTCTCCCTCTGAAAGCCTTTGGCTTAATCCTGGAGGTTCTACCTGTATAATAATCCAGGTATAACTATTCTAGGATATGTCTGTCCTGTCCTGATAACCAAAGTGACTGGTTTTTAGGTTTGGGCAGAACATCAGAGTTTCTAGTCTGTAGTTTGCTTCTTCCTAGCATAGAGAATGAGTCTCCTTTGCTAGGTTAGGGACGGACACAGGAAGCTTTACTTCCCTAGTCCATGTCGGAAGGATTCTGTAAGAGATGATTCCTTCCTCAAGTGGCCTAGCAGACTGTCCTGTGTTGTTTTTCTCGGGCTGGAGAATGAGTTTTCTCTGTTGCCTGGTGAAATAACTTCACTTAACTTTGTTCTGATTGGGAGGAGGATAGCAAGTATTGCCATTCTTCCTCCCTAATAGACAACTCTAGGTTAGGATGAACTTCCCTAACTGCTGAGTGTGTCTCTTGCTAGATCAAAGTTTATAGGACCCTTATCCCTCCCCCCCTCTCTCTTCTTTCTTTTGGCCGCAGTGCTACTTCCGGACCTAGCTTAGGTTAGGATGGAGAACCGGCTCAGGTCCCTGCCGGCCGGCAATTACGTGTCGGCCGGCAGATGCCCCTCGTTCTTTGCAGAGTGAACCCCAGACCTCCCTTGGTCTCCCTTCCATGTCTGCCGGTAGAGCCCGGCAGGATCTGGATTCTTTGGAAGCCTGAATGCTACATTCTCCCCTTCCATAAGTTCACTCATTCTGGATGGAAGGTCGTATGGCACGCCGCCTTATAACCACACATCCATACTGTTTCTCTGACTATTGTGTTGCTCCACTAACCCGGCTGCTGGCTTAACAGCCTACAGCCGGGCAGGTGGAGGTTCTCTGATTCTTGGCTACTGTCGATGGGCATGGGTATTATTACCTTTGCCTGCCGGCAGTGGAAACACAGCCCAAATCTGCTGGCCACTACGATTAGCGGCCGGCAGCTGGGTATTAGTGTTTTCAGCCGTAGGCTGGCATTGATTGACGGCCGGCACACAGTCGCGAATCAGTGGACTGCCGCCTATTAGTTAAAGATAGTATATCTTTGAACTATACAGGAGTAGATGCCGGCCGGCACGTGCAGGCGCACGCCGGCACAACAGCATGCGATGTACAGTAGTTGATATATACACACTGCATTAACAGAAACTGCAGTACAGAGCTTGTGATAACAATAAAGTTCTTCATCAAACTTAATGTTATCTTGTACAGCCTTTTGTTGAGACCGTACAATATATAGAAAGTAAGTTCTTTCTTTATTCTTTCTATCCCGTATATTAATACTTTATCTCATGGTGTGAACTACACCTTAAATTTCCGTTTAGGAAATTACATAAGGTATTCTAGAATAGAATTAACCTTAGTTTTAATATTTTGGGAGGTTTCAGCAATTGACTGGACAGGAAATACAAATATGTGTATTTCCTTCTTTCTTTTATAGCTTTTCTATATAAGCTAAATGTCTCAATATAAGTGAAAGCCTTCACTTGATACTCATGGATTTTTCTTCTCTTTTCAGGAGGACCATCCGAAGTGCGGGAGTGTGGTCTGTGATGTCCGCAGGAAGAACTTCTGTGGACATCAATATTGCAGGGGGCACACAGCATGCACGGCCTCCAGAGGTGATCTCCGCTATTAGGACCCTCAGGCTTGTAGAGTTTGTTCCAACCTGATTACTGAGGCTTTTGACGACCCCAAGTCAAAGGAGTCAAGGGATGCTGCCAGGGGAACGTTACGATCCTTGATGAGGGGTTTTCAGAAAAACACCTCAGGTTCCTACCTTCCAAATAAGAAGATGAGGGCCTACCTTTTCCTTAAAGCATCGGCTGATGCAATCATCCCCCAGCCTCAGGTGCAGTTACCAACTGCCCAGAATCCGGTAGATTCTGAAGTCTCAGCCGCCCTTCAAGACATCCAATTGGACGATAGGATGTCGGAGGTGTCGGATTCTACTGAGAAGGACCTTCTAGGAGAAGGTCAGGAGGAGGAGCTGTTCCAGGCTCCTCAAGTTGAAGAAGAAGAAATCGACGAAGTGTCGATTAAATCGGTTCCACACCCAGAACCTACTCCATCTACATTGTCTGCTATCCCAGATGAACTGGGAAGGACTCTTTCTTTCATTGTTGAGATGATCCAACAAATTCAAAGGAAGAATGATGAGAAGGAAGCTGCAATGAAACTGGAAATACATAGACTTGCAGCATCACGTGGGCCCCAGAAGCGGCTCAGTGTGAAGGATCTTCCTTTGTGCTCGGATACCAATCCTTGGAGGTATGCTGAACACATGCCAATGACAACCGGGAAGATCGTGATCTCAGAAAAGTTGGGAGCAATTCCCCTGGAAGAAGTGGAATTTTGGCCCAACAAAGATTCTTATCTGGACTGCTATGTCCATCTTAGGAAGGAGCCAGCCTCAAAGGAGGAGATGGAGCCGAAGGAGGTCATAGTTTTTTACCATAGTAAAGCTCAGACGTTACTAGCGAGCTCGATGAAACAGAGAGGCTTCACTAACTCAAAGGTGTCTGCCTTGAGTAAGAAGCTTCCCTACTTTGTGGCCTCTCCTACAAGAGCCTTTCCCTTCTTGGGAAAGGAATACAAGGCAGCCTTAAAGGCGGTGGAGGCAAGGAAACCATGCCCCTCCTTGGAGGAGTGAAGACGTTATCTCTGACCTTGCCCTTGGACCAAGAAGACTGGAAGGACGTACACCTTACCCGCTCAGTCAGAAAGCTGGAAGCTTATATTGCTGAACGCCAGTTCGGTGAGGCACTTCCAAACTGTCGGAGGTTCTCATGCGTAGAGAACAAGAGACAAAGGAAAGACTTGCGGCATCGATGTCATTGCAAACGACACTAGAAACGATGGCAAGTGACCCCAAGATCCCGGACATGTTCATGGTTGTGGCCAAAACCCATCTGGCCACAGTTACAAAGGATCTCTATAGCTTTATTAAAGCTAGTAGAGCCTGTAGAGAGTTCGTATTCGCCTCGGCTGCGGTGACGCACGAACCGAGGAAACTCATCCCCTCTCGTATTTGGGGTAAAGACCTCTTTCCCAGTGAAGTGGTTAAAAAGGTAATAGACAAGGCCGCCACAGAGAATAGGAATCTTCTCAAAAAGTGAGGCTTAGATCTCAAGAGAAAGTCTTCTGCGGATGAGGGTCCCCAACCCAAGAGGAAGACAAAAAGGCCTATGCCATCCTCTCGGCCGGCTAGACCCTACCAACAGCAACAACAACAACTTCCTGTGACCGTGGTGCCTCAGATGGTGGCACAACCTCCAACCACGTACCAGCTGGTACCTCAACAAGTGGCAACACAGTCGCCAGTTTTTAACCCAGTCTTCGAAAGGCAGACTTCTTCCTTTCGTTCAAGAGCTAGAGGAACAGCCAGAGGTTCTTCTAGATGCCCTTCAAGAGGAAGGGGATACAGGGGAGGACGCAGTCAAGGAGGCAAGGCCTCAGGTCCACAACAGCAGAAGTAAGATACTTCCAGTATGAGGGAAACTACAGCTATTTAGGGATTACTAGACCTTCGATCCCTGGGCCCACAGCCTAATTAAAAATGGACTAGGTTGGAGCTGGAGCAGTCCTCCACCTCAATTTCCTCAATTCTTCCAACACTCATCCCCCGTTCTGGAAGAATATGTCCGAGAACTCTTAGGCAAAAGAGTAATCCGGAAAGTTAAGTCCATGAAATTCCAAGGAAGGCTGTTTTTTGTTCCAAAAAAAGGACTCAGAAAAACTCAGTTATTCTAGACTTGTCGCCACTCAACAAGTTCATAGTGAACTACAAGTTCAGAATGCTCACGCTTCAGCACATAAGGACCCTACTGCCCAGAAGGGCATATACTGTCTCTATAGACTTGTCTGACGCTTATTGGCACGTTCCAATTAATCATCACCTCTCCTCCTACCTAGGCTTCAAGTTACATAGAAAACTTTACGCCTTCAGAGCCATGCCTTTCAGGCTAAACATAGCCCCAAGGATTTTCACGAAGCTCGCGAACGCAGCCGTCCATCAATTACGCCTAAAGGGGGTCCAAGTAGTAGCCTACTTGGACGACTGGCTGGTGTGGGCAGCATCCTGGACAGAATGCATACAAGCTTCTAAGATAGTGATCCAGTTCCTGGAACATCTGGGATTCAAGATCAACATCAAAAAGTCTCGACTTTCTCCAGCTCAAAAATTTCAGTGGATGGGAATCCACTGGAATTTGGAGTCACATCGGCTTTCCATTCCTAGTAAGAAGAGGAAAGAAATAGCAGGATCTGTCAAGAGACTATTGAAATCCAAACTGATATCAAGACGCGAATAGGAGAGAGTGCTGGGCTCTCTACATTTTGCTTCGATAACAGATCCAGTGCTAAGAGCTCAGCTTAAGGATGCAACAGGAGTCTGGAGAAAATACGTATCAAACGCGCGAAGAGATCTAATAAGACCACTACCGACTCGACTGCGAACGCTTCTCAAGCCGTGGTCCAATGCCAAGCAATTGAAGTAATCAATACTTCTTCAACCTCCTCCCCCGTCAGTAACTATCCATACAGACGCTTCAAAGGAAGGCTGGGGAGGCCACTCTCATCAGATGAGAGTTCAAGGAGCTTAGTCCAATCTTTTTAAGTCATTTCACATCAACTTTCTAGAAGCCATGGCAGTACTTCTGACACTGAAGAAAGTTTCTCCTCGCTACTCGACCCATATAAGACTGGTTCTAGACAGCGAGGTGGTAGTGAGACATCTGAATTGACAAGGGTTGAGGTCACCTCAAATCAACCATGTGATGTTGGCCATATTCCGTTTGGCGGAAAGGCCCCTGTCAGCAGTTCACATTCAAGGGTTACGCAATGTGACAGCGGACGCTCTATCTAGGTTTACACCTATAGAGTCAGAATGGTCCCTTGATGCAGGATCGTTCTCTTTCATCTCGAGTCAAGTCCCAAAGCTGCAGATAGACCTCTTTGCGACGAAAGAAAACAAGAAAATAGATCGTTACGTGTCCCCTTATGAGGATCCGTTAGCGGAGGCAGTGGACGCTATGTCCCTGGACTGGAACAGATGGTCCAGTATCTATCTGTTCCTTCCGCACAACCTCCTTTTGAAGGTCCTCGATAAGCTGAGATCCTTCAAAGGGAAAGCAGCAATAGTGGCCCACAAGTTGCCAAATAGTGTGTGGTTCCCTCTGGCATTAGAACTACGACTAAAATTCGTACCGCTACCGGATCCATCCCTGTCTCAGCAAGTACAGAAGTCGACTGTCTTCGCTCCATCACAAAAAACACGGAACCTACATCTCATGATTTTCTCTCCTTAACGATGAGAAAAAGATTCGGTGTTAAATAGTCAGTTTAGACTTTTGGAGGACACTAGAAGACATTATGAGGCTTCAGGGAAGAAAATAGCTATCCTTTGTCAAGGCGAAGAAACCGAAAGAAATCCCGACAGATTCCTATTTATCATTCTTCATTTACCTTCATGAGCAAGATTTAGCAGCTAACACAATTCTATTGTTCAAGCCTGCCTTGACAAGTCAGATACCATATGCCTTACAGGTCGACCTTTCTAACGATATTCTTAATGAACTAGCCCTTCAGTGCTTCCAAAGACCCTTTGCATGGCCATTAGATATGATTCCTCGTTGTGTATAAATAATGAACAATGAGGAATGTGCTTAGAAGTTTTTGAATTTCAGTCATATTTCTGTTTGTACTCGCTTTAGGGGCCAGAGTTAGTGAAATAGTGGTTCTCTCGAGAGAGGAAGGCCACGTCCAGTTCTCGGACGGAGAACTGAATCTATTTCCAGACCCAACGTTTCTTACCAGGAACAAGCTACCCACCAACAGGTGGGGTCCCTAGAGAATCTGCCCTCTGAAGGAAGATGCATCTCTATGTCCAGTGGAGTGCCTAAAGGTCTATCTTCATAGAACTTCAGACTTTATGGGAGGACAGTTGTTCAGAAGAGAAACCCTGGGTTCAAAGTTATCTATAACCAAGGGCAAAATTCACCCGTGTTATTCGCAGAACGGATCCAGACAGTACACCCGTTAGTCATGATCTGAGGAAAGTTGCCTCTTCCATAAAATTTCTTTAATTATATGGACTTTGAACATCCTTGTTTGCACACTGGCTGGTAGTCATCCAAGGCGTTCTTTATGCACTATGCAAGGCAAGTGGAGCAACTTATGAGATCTGTGGTAGCAGCAGGTAGAATTCTTTAACATTCTGTTTTAAGTCTGCGAGGAACAGTGTAATTAATTTGGGACGATTAATTAAGAGGGTGCGCATGTAGTCACTATCTGATACTACACGCTGCGCGATAGGCCACGAAAGTGTCCTTACGAACTGTTCCATTGACTTCAGTAATCTATAGAATAATACGGACAATTGTGCCAAGCGTTTTTTTACGCTAGTGTATATAAACAGTATACAGACTATATCATTATTATTAATAGTTCAATTGAAGTGGCAAATCTGTTTCCTAGTAGATGAAACAATAGTTTCTGTTGACTGTTTATCTTTATGCTTTAACACATATCATCCACATTTTGTAAATTTTATAAATGTTGATCTGATATATACATTTATTAAATTTTAATAAACTAGTTCATAGTGAACCCTGCGTCTTATTCGCCCACACTCCTTTTATTAGAAATGTACTGAGCATTAAGATTAAAATATGGATATTTTTATCATGGTATGTCTTTCAAGACTGTTCCCTGATTCAAGCAAAAGTTCACTCACTCTAACCCTTCCTTGGAAGGGTTGACGTGGTACCGTAACGGGTTGGTGGCAAAGAGGTAAAATTTGTTCCTATGCGGATACAACTATTATCAAATAGTTTATAAGAGTAGTCACATTAGGGAAGGTATCACAAATTCATACTGACATTGGTGACTCTTATACAAACTTTGCTTTATATTGTATAGGGATCACTATACGAGCATGTCATTTTGTCATCCATAAATTTTTATGTACTCCTCGAGACTTTTTCCAGAGTCTAGTACGACTCTTCCCTGTAGGGAGCAGGAAGCACTAACATAGTTCATGCTTAGATGAAATGATGTATGATGGTAACATCATAAGTCTCTAGGTCTAGACGGACCAGGAAAATACTTTCTTGAGAGTACGGCACTGATTGAGAATCCACAGATACAGTAATGCTCTGGTAAACTTCCATCAGGACGACATGGCCTGAGCCCCAAAAACGGATTTTGCTACCGCCTTCATCAGATACACACTGGAAACGAAATAGGAGAGATGCCTTAAGAGCGGCTCTCTTTTCATTCTCGTTTCAGATTCTTGTCACTACACCCCCTCGAAGCGTTAATACTGCTCGGAGTGAAGATAGCTATGAGACGTGTCAAGAATATGTCCTATGATATTATGTGATATCCGTGAGATTATTTAGGGATATTCGCTCCAGGAGTTAGAATTCTGGATACCTTAAGGTAAAATTCTCTGGGAATATCACTGTAGTCAAATATACCCTAGAAAGCTACCTAATGGGAACTCCCATCAGGACGACATGGCTACTTCACCTAAAAATAGATTTTTCGCTTTCCTCAAAATCCGTTTATTAAACTGAGGTTCCCTTCCACCCGCTCAGTATCGGATATTATTATTATTATTATTACTATTATTATTATTATTATTGTTATTATTATTATTATTATTATTATTATTATTATTATTATTATTATTATTATTATTATTACCAGACAAGCTACAACCCTGTTGGAACCTAAAGGGTCCATGAGAGAAAAATAGCCGATATCAGTATTAATTAAAAAACTTAGCTAAAATATTTAAGAAACATTAACATCATTAAAGTATACAATTAAAATATATACTAGAAAGACTCATGTCATAAAAACATTTGCTGCAAGTTTGAACTTTTGAAGTTCTACTTAATCAAATAAGGGTTAGGAAGATCATTCCACTACTCGGTCACAGCTGGAATTTAACTTCTAGAATACTGTGTAGTTTTGAGCCTCGTGATGTAGACGAACATACCTAGTATTAAGAACAGGATTGAACTGTCCTGTAAGATCTGAATGTAGAAAGGATGGTCAGAATTATGGAAAATCTTATGTAACATGCATAACGAACTAATTGAACGATGGTGCCAGAGATTAATACCTAGATCAGGAATAAGAAATCTAATACACTGTAAGTTCCTGTCCAACAAATTAAGATGAGAATCAGCAGCTGAAGACCAGACAGGAGAAGAATACTCAAACCAAGGTAAAATTAAAGAATTAAAACACTTCTTCAGAATAGATTAATCACCAAAAATCTTGAAGGACTTTCTTAATAAAACATTTTTTTTTTGTGCAATTGAAAAGGACACATACCTAATGTTTCTCAAAAGTAAATTTGGTGTTGAGAATCACACATATAATTTTAAAAGAGCCATACAAAATTTAAAAAAAACATTATGAATGCTGAGATTAGGATGTTGAGGAGCCGCGGCCCTTGACCTACTTACAATTATACTTTGAGTTTTGTTAGGATTAAACTTCATACCCAATAATTTGCAGCATACACTAATTTTAGTTAGATCACTATTCGGTGATTCAGCAACCCCATATATACATTCAGGAGATGGAATTGATGCAAAGAGAGTAGCATCAACTGCATATGCAACAAGCTTGTTTTCTATACTTTCTATACACACGTCGTGTGTATAAAGTATGAAAAGTAATGGGCCAAGAACACTTCCCTGAGGAACATCAGCAACCACATTCCTATACTCACTATGGTGCCCATCAAAAACAACTCTTTGCCATCTATTACTTAAAAATTCAATAATGATGCTAAGAAGCAGCATACCCACTCCCAACTGTTAAAATTTTAAAATAAGGGCATCAAGATTAACACGGTTAAAGGCAGCACTAAAATCAGAGCCAATCATTCGAACTTCCTGACCACTTTCAAGGGATATCTGTACAGAATTAGAGATTGTAAGAAGGGCATCACATGCTCCAAGGCGTTTATGAAAACCCAATTGCAAACTAAGGAACATATGATTACCTATTAACATGTTTTGCCAAAAGACTATTAAAAGCTTAGATAATATGGGAGTTATGGAAATTGGGCGGTAATCAGTTGGACCTAAGCTACTACAAATACATTTACCTAGTGGAGTTACCAATTTCCAACAAACGTTAAAATATCCTCTTCTTGCTAACTTGCTAAAAATATAAAATAATTTTGGAGCTATTAAATCTACAGTCTTCAAAAAACCACATTATATAATGTATATATATATATATATATATATATATATATATATATATATATATATATATATATATATATATATATATATATATATATATATATATATATATATATATTAATCTAATTATCTATCTATCTATCTATATATACATTTATGTATATATATATATATATATATATATATATATATATATATATATATATATATATATATATATATATATATATATATATATATATATATATATATATATATATATATATATATATATATATATATATATATATATATATATATATACTGTATATATATATATATATATATATATATATATATATATATATATATATATATATATATATATATATATATATATATATATATATATATATATATTAATGTACTACTTTTATAAGCACACATTGAGTATGTGTTGTTTGAGATGTTAAGTCTTGAAAATAAAGTTCATCTTAGTAACTTTAAAAGTGGTTTATTCTCTAAAAACAACAGTGTTAAACATCTCCATCACAGGAGTGGAGCTGGTTTGGTCGGATGACCAATTCAGGTGAAGTATAGATATGAATTGCCTAAATTACCGATATCACAGATATCGTATGCTTATTTGTCTTAGCATTTAAACACAATATGGAAACTTTACATTCTTTCTCGGAAGACACCTGCATCCGGTGACGACACAATCTTTCACACGCTATGCAGTTGTGTTGACGTTTCAGAAAAATTTTACATTGCCGAGGGATGCAAAGTACATCCTGTTATGATTTTATATGACTACAGCAAATCTCACGCTAGCATCTTCATCCACAATGACATATTACGTCATGTGTTTTAAACATGTAATAATTAACTATGTCATTTATTACATTAGCTCGGCCAGCTATCTCAATTTTAAAAAAAAAAAAAATTTAACAACAACCCAAAATATGTTTACTAGGTGTGACTGGACACATGTATTATTCTTTGTTTAACTTTAGCCATAAGCAAATGAGGACGAATGTCCAAATAGGCACATCAAAAAAATAATAACAATAATGCATATAAAAAGATATTACCAAAGCAAAGAAAAAAAATGTAAGATAAATACAGATCATATATATGGCACATTGCTAGCAAATGATTATATGGTACCAAAAAAAAATACTGACACACATATGATTCGGTAACTGGTTAAAGAATAATTGTTACCTTTGTCAGAAACATAGATTAACACATTACGGTAACTAATAAAAATATTTGTTACCTTGGTAAAGATTCAATTTTAGTGCACAAACACGAATTCCTGGTACGTACACGTACCACGGTTTCGTACACACACACACACACACACACACACACACACACACACACATATATATATATATATATATATATATATATATATATATATATATATATATATATATATATATATATATATATATATATATATATATATATATATAGGGCTGATATATTTTATTAGATGCCCATAGATTCTGTTATTTTTATTTATTTTTCTCTTTTCTTTTAACATTCCGGCTTATATATTTTATTAGATGCCGAGAGAAAAAATGATTTATATTTTTTTTAAATGTTTTTTTTTCTAGATGTATTTTTAACAATGCAATGTTCAAAAATTTTCTCAATTACATATTACTAGTGTACTAACAGCTTTTCGTACAAACACAATTTTCCAGAGCATTTTACTCCTTTAGCGAATGAGGTGGCCACTTCAAACGGCTTTGAACTGAATTAAATAAGGAGTTTTGTCTGGACATGGCAAAACGTTCTGTTTTAGCTTCCAACTGTTCCGTAACCTACGCCAAACAAGGATGTTCACGGCGATAAATATCATCACCGTTACACTTAATCCTGCTAGCAGTATGGGGTGAAGAAATTCCTTATAAGTCGGTGACAGGTGGTCCATCTCGGTCAATTTCATCAACCGCTTGGCAACCTGTTTGTTGTATGGGAGAGGTAGTGCTGGCCTTGTAGACGTCCACGTGAAGTTCGCGAAGTAGGCTCGTTCTCTGATGATTGTCCTTAGCCCGGTCACCATGGAATTTAGGGAGGTCCCGATACAACCATCTACTGCAACAAAGATGTGTGCAAATGACGTGGATCCGTCCGGGCATGATACATTGAAGCCGTCCTTGTCGTATCGTATCCACGAGCCATTGTTCAGTCTGCAATTGAACTCATTATTGTCAAAGGGATAAAGCTTATCCAGACAATTTTCACTTGTATGGGAGAGAGCACCATCTAGCACTATACCTAACTCGCATGAATCCATTAAGTTTTTATGGAATTCAAATGAGTCAGCTGTATATATTTTTCTATCCATTGCGTTTGAACAGTGAGTTAATTGATTTAAGTCTTTAATGACCGTATATGTTTCCTTGTCTGGGGGATTCAATACGTGTCCTGTCAAACTGGATATTACTGTATTTGAGTGATTCGTCATGAAAGTTGGAAATGGTGATATCCTGTAAGATTGCCAGGCATCAGAAGAATCAAAGGGAATTGTAATCCTAATCTTGTTATTTTCAACGCTTACTCTAATTAGGCTGTAATAAAATTCTATCCTACTTTCGCCTAACAAAGGAACATAGCCTAGTTTATCCCTTCCGTTCTACAGAACTAACTTTAAGTAATTTATAGGCAACAAATAGGGCGACAGTACACCTTTAGTTGCTAACGTGATAGCTTCTACATAATCCTTGGATTTCTCAATGAAATGTGCAATTCTGTTATGTAAGTGATCTATCTTTGAATCATAATACGTTAACGTTGCCAACTAATCCTGTACTTCCATAATCTGAACGATATTACTTGAATGTTCATGTACTAAATCCATAATTTGATTGATTGAAGCTAATTGATTCCTTAGTTCTGACATAATCAATTCATCTTCATGAGTCAAGAACTCAATTTTCTTATTTTGATTACTAATCTTAAGACGATTGGAAATTCCTAAACCTAAATTTGCAATAGACCCAAAGATGTTTAATGCAGCATAAATAAACAGATTTCGTCTATCTTTATGTTCGTGTCCTACAGTCCACATCAAAAGGTCACAAGCCAAAGATGCTGTCTCGTAAGTCCTATTTTGCAAGTCATCAGATAGCATCTCTGCAACTTTTAATGTCGATCCAAGCGAACTCTCTGTAGTCAAATGAAAATGTCTTCTAGGCAACTCATCCAATGAGACAGAAAACCTTGAAATGGCGGTTTTTAAGCTAGTGACATCATTCTCTGGAAGAAAAATTGCTTGCATATTAACATCTACAACTACGTTGCTCAATGTAGTAAAAACGTCTTCTTTTCTTTCAACTATAGTGCCATATTTAAGATCTATACTTTTAGTTTTAGAGCCCATCCCACACGAGAAAAATGTCTGAGCGAACAATATCACTCCCAATAACAAAAAATTCATCTTGGAAACCTGTAACGAGAAAAATATATGTAATTACTCCTGTATTAAGAAGAAAACTTTTAATCACATAAAATAAAAAAAATTTCCCTCATTTCTTTCCCTCTCTTTTTCTTTTTTTTATTTTTTTATTTCTTATGTGAGCCAATGGTACTATTCTCTCATCCGTGGGTTAGGATACGTTTTGAACTCTAAACCTATTGGCTGTTAATGTTTCCAAAATGTTAAGGACCGTCCGCCATGTCCGCCATTTTTTTTCCTAATGATCCAAATTACACAATTTCTATATATGTTTTAGACACATATAATACTTTCATCATATAAAAATTTCAAGTCATTTGATCAAAAACTTTTTGGATTTATGAGCAAAAATCATGATTTAAAAAAAATATTTAGGTACATTTTTCCCCACTATAATACCAATTGTACTGAAACTTATACCACAAAAACTACTCTAACAACCGAACAATTCTGTCAGACAGAATTTTGATTTTCCTTTCTGTTTTGTTTTAATGAATTTTTATTTTTTTTTCTCGTCTAGACGGAAAATAATCGTGAAAAAAAAATGTAAAACGAAAATCAAAATTTTGTCCGACAGAATTGTGGAATTTTTATTCTTCTTTTCAACGATATCTTTTTCTCTAATATCGAACAACAAATAAGTGAGAAACTTGTACCTAAGTGGGA
>NC_090750.1:23250120-23251299 GCF_036898095.1 Palaemon carinicauda
TGCCAGACGTACGATAGATCGAAATATAAGTGAAAAATCGCTATATATATGCAAAATTACACACAAAGACGATTTTGTTAAACTAAGTCATGCAGACGACACAGTAAGGATGACGTCATCATTTAAAAACCTCTATATCTTCGTTATTTGTAAAAATAATGGGTTGAAACTTCTGGAGAGCATGTACGATATGTTTTTCTATACAGAGAGACAATATACCGATTTTGAATTTTCAAGTTGGTATGCCAAAATACCACCGCGGACGGTCCCCTTTATGGGCCTTCAAACTTAGGTTTAGTTTATAATTGATCTGTATATACACGTTATCACCCACGGTATATGTTTTAGTTTGCTTCGCTATTTTATCATGATTCCTTTTCATGATGATTTGTGATTCTTCTAAATTCTTTCGAAGGATATCATATCGACTTTTGCTTGCATTTATACATTCATTTAAAGGATTTGATAGATTAGTTGTAGGCGTTAATACATGGAAAGGCGTTCTAACTGGGGTACCATACAATGCTTCATGCGGTGACATTTTAATTGATATATGATATGAATGATTCAGAGTACTCAGTGCTGCCGGTATTGCAATATCCCAGTTGGGGTCTTATCCCCCTATTGTTACTCTTAATATATTTAAAACTTTTCTATTTGCTCTTTCCACTAGCCCATTTGACTCTGGGTGATATATCATGGTATTGATTTTTCTTTATGCTAAGGAATTCACACAATGAGGTAAGAAAATGATTATTAAATTCACCTCACCCGAGTCTGAGATTATCATGTGTGGAATTCCATGTTTACAAATGTAAAACTCGTAAAACTTCCTAGCGCATTCAATCGCAGTTTTAGTTTTAAGCGCTATTAGTTCTGTATATCGAGTTAAAGCATCTATAATTACTAAGAGGTGCTTATTTCCTCTGTCTGACTCGTAAAATCCTGTTAACAAAATCTAAATGTATTCTTTCAAAGGGTTGATTGGGTACGGGATAAGCCCCTAGGCTGACAGGTGTTTTCGTATGCCTTTGTTTTCCTGACATGTGCGACAATTAGCTATGTGTCTTTTTATATCTGTAAGCATCATATGCCAATAAAGACAATGATTTGGTTTTCTGTGACATTAATGAGAACCCCGGGTGTCCATGTAATGAATTTGAATGCAACCAATTCAGG
>NC_090750.1:23259299-23286799 GCF_036898095.1 Palaemon carinicauda
AGCGAATATCTCTAAATAATCTCACAGGGATATCGCATAATATCAGAGGACGTATTCTTGACACGTCTCATAGCTATCTTCACCCCGAACAGTATTAACGCTTCGAGGGGGTATAGTGACAAGAATCTGAAACGAGAATGAAAAGTGAGCCGCTCTTAAGGCATCTCTCCTATTCCGTTTCCAGTGTGTATCTGATGAAGGCGGTAGCAAAATCCGTTTTTGGGGCTCAGGCCATGTCGTCCTGATGGAAGTTTACCAGAGCATTACTGTATCTGTGGATTCTCAATCAGTGCCGTACTCTCAAGAAAGTATTCTCCTGGTCCGTCTAGACCTAGAGACTTATGATGTTACCATCATACATCATTTCATCTAAGCATGAACTATGTTAGTGCTTCCTGCCCCCTACAGGGAAGAGTCGTACTAGACTCTGGAAAAAGTCTCGAGGAGTACATAAAAATTTATGGATGACAAAATGACAAGCTTGTATAGTGATCCCTATAAAATATAAAGCAAAGTTTGTATAAGAGTCACCAATGTCAGTATGAATTTGTGACACCTTCCCTAATGTGACTACTCTTATAAACTATTGGATAATGGTTGTATCCGCATAGGAACAAATTTTACCTCTTTGTCACCAACCCGTTACGGTACCACGTCAACCCTTCCAAGGAAGGGTTAGAGTGAGTGAACTTTTGCTTGAATCAGGGAACAGTCTTAAAAGACATACCATGATAAAAATATCCATATTTTAATCTTAATGCTCAGTACATTTCTAATAAAATGAGTGTGGGCGAATAAGAAATATGAACTAGTTTATTAAAATTTAATAAATGTATATATCAGATCAACATTTATAAAATTTATAAAATGTGGATGATATGCGTTAAAGCATAAAGAAAAACAGTCAACAGAAACTATTGTTTCATCTAATAGGAAACAGATTTGCCACTTCAATTGAAATATTAATAATAATGATATAGTCTGTATACTGTTTATATACACTAGCGTAAAAAAACACTTGGCACAAGTGTCCGTATTATGCTATAGATTACCGAAGTCAATGGAACAGTTCGTAAGGACACTTTCGTGGCCTATCGCGCAGCGTGTAGTAACAGATAGTGACTACATGCGCACCCTCTTAATTGATCGTCCCAAATTAATTACACTGTTCCTCGCAGACTTAAAACAGAATGTTAAAGAATTCTACCTGCTGCTACCACAGATCTCATAAGTTGCTCCACTTGCTTTGCATAGTGCATAAAGAACGCCTTGGATGACTACCAGCCGGTGTGCAAACAAGGATGTTCAAAGTCCATATAATTAAAGAAATTTTATGGAAGAGGCAACTTTCCTCGGATCATGACTAACGGGTGTACTGTCTGGATCCGTTCTGCGAATAACACGGGTGAATTTTGCCCTTAGTTATAGATAAATTTGAACCCAGGGTTTCTCTTCTGAACAACTGTCCTCCCATAAAGTCTGAAGTTCTATGAAGATAGACCTTTAGGCACTCCACTGGACATAGAGATGCATCTTCCTTCAGAGGGCAGATTCTCTAGGGACCCCACCTGTTGGTGGGTTGCTTGTTCCTGGTAAGAAACGTTGGGTCTGGAAATAGATTCAGTTCTCCCTCCAAGAACTGGACGTGGCCTTCCTCTCTAAAGAGAGCCACTATTTCACTAACTCTGGCCCCCAAAGCGAGTACAAACAGAAATATGACTGAAATTCAAAAACTTCTAAGCACATTCCTCATTGTTCATTATTTATACACAACGAGGAATCATATCTAATGACCATGCAAAGGGTCTTTGGAAGCACTGAAGGGCTAGTTCATTAAGAACGTCGTTAGAAAGGTCGACCTGTAAGGCATATGGTATCTGACTTGTCAAGGCAGGCTTGAATAATAGAATTGTGTTGGGTGCTAAATCTTGCTCATGAAGGTAAATGAAGAATGATAAATAGGAATCTGTCGGGATTTCTTTTGGTTTCTTCGCCTTGACAAAGGATAGCTATTTTCTTCCCTGAAGCCTCATAATGTCTTCTAGTTTCCTCCAGAAGTCTAAACTGACTTTTTGACACCGAATCTTTTTCTCATCGTTAAGGAGAGACAATCATGAGATGTAGGTTCCGTGTTTTCTGTGATGGACCGAAGACAGTCGACTTCTGTACTTGCTGAGACAGAGATGGATCCGGTAGCGGTACGAATTTTAGTCGTAGTTCCAATGCCAGAGGGAACCACACGCTATTTAGCCACTTGTGGGCCACTATTGCTGCTTTCCCTTTGAAGGATCTCAGCTTATCGAGGACCTTCAAAAGGAGGTTGTGCGGAAGGAACAGATAGATACTGGACCATCTGTTCCAGTCCAGGGACATAGCGTCCACTGCCTCCGCTAACGGATCCTCGTAAGGGGACACGTAACGATCTATTTTTTTGTTTTCTTTAGTCGCAAAGAGGTCTATCTGCAGCTTTGAGACTTGACTCGAGATGAAAGAGAACGATCCTGCATCAAGGGACCATTCTGACTCTATAGGTGTAAACCTTGATAGAGCGTCCGCTGTCACATTGCGTAACCCTTGAATGTGAACCGCTGACAGGTGCCTTTCCGCCAAACGGAATATGGCCAACATCATATGGTTGATTTGAGGTGACCTTGACCCTTGTCAATTCAGATATCTCACTACCACCTCGCTGTCTAGAACCAGTCTTATATGGGTCGAGTGGCGAGGAGAAACTTTCTTCAGTGTCAGAAGTACTGCCATGGCTTCTAGAAAGTTGATGTGAAATGACTTAAAAAGATTGGACTAAGCTCCTTGGACTCTCATCTGATGAGAGTGGCCTCCCCAGCCTTTCTTTGAAGCGTCTGTATGGATAGTTACTGACGGGGGAGGAGGTTGAAGAAGTATTGATTTCTTCAATTGCTTGGCATTGGACCATGGCTTGAGAAGCATTCGCAGTCGAGTCGGTAGTGGTCTTATTAGATCTCTTCGCGCGTTTGATGCGTATTTTCTCCAGACTCCTATTGCATCCTTAAGCTGTGCTCTTAGCACTGGATCTGTTATCGAAGCAAACTGTAGAGAGCCTAGCACTCTCTCCTGTTCGCGTCTTGATATCCGTTTGGATTTCAATAGTCTCTTGACAGATCCTGCAATTTCTTTCCTCTTCTTACTAGGAATGGAAAGCCGATGTGACTCCAAATTCCAGTGGATTCCCAACCACTGAAATTTTTGAGCTGGAGAAAGTCGAGACTTTTTTATGTTGATCTTGAATCCCAGATGTTCCAGGAACTGGATCACTATCTTAGAAGCTTGTATGCATTCTGTCCAGGATGCTGCCCACACCAGCCAGTCGTCCAAGTAGGCTACTACTTGGACCCCCTTTAGGCGTAATTGATGGACGGCTGCGTTCGCGAGCTTCGTGAAAATCCTTGGGGCTATGTTTAGCCTGAAAGGCATGGCTCTGAAGGTGTAAAGTTTTCTATGTAACTTGAAGCCTAGGTAGGAGGAGAGGTGATGATTAATTGGAACGTGCCAATAAGCGTCAGACAAGTCTATAGAGACAGTATATGCCCTTCTGGGCAGTAGGGTCCTTATGTGCTGAAGCGTGAGCATTCTGAACTTGTAGTTCACTATGAACTTGTTGAGTGGCGCCAAGTCTAGAATAACTGAGTTTTTCTGAGTCCTTTTTTGGAACAAAAAACAGCCTTCCTTGGAATTTCATGGACTTAACTTTCCGGATTACTCTTTTGCGTAAAAGTTCTCGGACATATTCTTCCAGAACGGGGGATGAGTGTTGGAAGAATTGAGGAAATTGAGGTGGAGGACTGCTCCAGCTCCAACCTAGTCCATTTTTAATTAGGCTGTGGGCCCAGGGATCGAAGGTCCAGTAATCCCTAAATAGCTGTAGTTTCCCTCATACTGGAAGTATCTTACTTCTGCTGTTGTGGACCTGAGGCCTTGCCTCCTTGACTGCGTCCTCCCTTGTATCCCCTTCCTCTCGAAGGGCATCTAGAAGAACCTCTGGCTGTTCCTCTAGCTCTTGAACGAAAGGAAGAAGTCTGCCTTTCGAAGATTGGGTTAAAAACTGGCGACTGTGTCGCCACTTGTTGAGGTACCAGCTGGTACGTGGTTGGAGGTTGTGCCACCATCTGAGGCACCACGGTCACAGGAAGTTGTTGTTGTTGCTGTTGGTAGGGTTTAGCCGGCCGAGAGGATGGCGTAGGCCTTTTTGTCTTCCTCTTGGGTTGGGAACCCTCATCCGCAGAAGACTTTCTCTTGAGATCTAAGCCCCACTTTTAGAGAGGATTCCTATTCTCTGTGGCGGCCTTGTCTATTACCTTTTTAACCACTTCACTGGGAAAGAGGTCTTTACCCCAAATACGAGAGGAGATGAGTTTCCTCGGTTCGTGCCTCACCGCAGGCTCTACTAGCTTTAATAAAGCTATAGAGATCCTTTGTAACTGTGGCCAGATGGGTTTTGGCCACAACCATGAACATGTCCTGGATCTTGGGGTCACTTGCCATCGTTTCTAGTGTCGTTTGCAATGACATCGATTCCGCAAGTCTTTCCTTTGTCTCTTGTTCTCTACGCATGAGAACCTCCAACAGTGTTGGAAGTGCCTCACCGAACTGGCGTTCAGCAATATAAACTTCCAGCTTCCTGACTGAGAGGGTAAGGTGTACGTCCTTCCAGTCTTCTTGGTCCAAGGGCAAGGTCAGAGATAACGGCTTGCACTCCTCCAAGGAGGGGCATGGTTTCCCTGCCTCCACCGCCTTTAAGGCTGCCTTATATTCCTTTCCCAAGAAGAGAAAGGCTCTGGTTGGAGAGGCCACAAAGTAGGGAAGCTTCTTACTCAAGGCAGACACCTTTGAGTTAGTGAAGCCCTCTGTTTCATCGAGCTCGCTAGTAACGTCTGAGCTTTACTATGGTAAAAAACTATGACCTCCTTCGGCTCCGTCTCCTCCTTTGAGGCTGGCTCCTTCCTAAGACGGACATAGCAGTCCGGATAAGAATCTTTGTTGGGCCAAAATTCCACTTCTTCCAGGGGAATTGCTCCCAACTTTTCTGAGATCACGCTCTTCCCGGTTGTCATTGGCATGTGTTCGGCATACCTCCAAGGATTGGTATCCGAGCACAAAGGAAGACCCTTCACGCTGAGCCGCTTCTGGGGCCCACGTGATGCTGCAAGTCTATGTATCTCCAGTTTCATTGCAGCTTCCTTCTTATTATTCTTCCTTTGAATTTGTTGGATCATCTCAACAATGGAAGAAAGAGTCCTTCCCAGTTCATCTGGGATAGCAGACAATGTAGATGGAATAGGTTCTGGGTCTGGAACCGATTTAATCGACACTTCGTCGATTTCTTCCTCTTTTACTTGAGGAGCCTGGAACAGCTCCTCCTCCTGACCTTCTCCTAGAAGGTCCTTCTCGGTAGAATCTGACACCTCCGACATCCTATCGTCCAATTGGATGTCTTGAAGGGCGGCTGAGACTTCAGAATCTACCGGATTCTGGGCAGTTGGTATCTCCACCTGAGGCTGGGGGATGATTGCATCAGCCGATGCTTTAAGGAAAAGGTAGGCCCTCATCTTCTTATTTGGAAGGTAGGGACCTGAGGTGTTTTTCTGAAAACCCATCATCAAGGATCGTAACGTTTCCCTGGCAGCATCCCTTGACTCCTTCGACTTGGGGTCGTTAAAAGTCTCAGTAATCAGGTTGGAACAAACTCTACAAGCCTGAGGGTCCTAATAGCGGAGATCACCTCTGGAGGCTGTGCATGCTGCGTGCCCCCGGCAATATTGATGTCCACAGAAGTTCTTCCTGCGGACATTACAGACCACACTCCCGCACTTCGGATGGTCCTCCTGAAAAGAGAAGAAAAATCCATGAGTATCAAGTGAAGGCTTTCACTTATATTGAGACATTTAGCTTATATAGAAAAGCTATAAAAGAAAGAAGGAAATACACATACTTGTATTTCCTGTCCAGTCAATTGCTGAAACCTCCCAAAATATTAAAACTAAGGTTAATTCTACTCTAGAATACCTTATGTAATTTCCTAAACGGAAATTTAAGGTGTAGTTCACACCATGAGATAAAGTTTTAATATACGGGATAGAAAGAATACAGAAAGAACTTACTTTCTATATATTGTACGGTCTCAACAAAAGGCTGTACAAGATAACATTAAGTTTGATGAAGAACTTTAGTGTTATCACAAGCTCTGTACAGCAGTTTCTGTTAATGCAGTGTGTATATAGCAACTACTGTACATCGCATGCTGTTGGGCCGGCGTGCGCCTGCACGTGCCGGCCGGCATCTACCCCTGTATAGTTCAAAGATATACTATCTTTAACTAATAGGCGGCAGTTCACTGATTCGCGACTGTATGCCGGCCGGCAATCAATGCCAGCCTACGGCTGAAAACACTAATACCCGGCTGCCAGCCGCTAATCGTAGTGGCCAGCAGATTTGGGCTGTTTTTCAACTGCCGGCAGGCAAAGGTAATAATACCCATGCCCATCGACAGTAGCCAAGAATCAGAGAACCTCCACCTGCCCGGCTGTCGGCTTAACAGCCGACAGCCGGGTTAGGGGAGCAACACAATAGTCAGAGAAACAGTATGGATGTGTGGTTATAAGGCGGCGTGCCATACGACCTTCCATCCAGAAAGAGTGAACTTATGGAAGGGGAGAATGTAGCATTCAGGCTTCCAAAGAATCCAGATCCTGCCGGGCTCTACCGGCAGACATGGAAGGGAGACCAAGGGAGGTCTGGGGTTCACTCTGCAAAGAACGAGGGGCATCTGCCGGCCGACACGTAATTGCCGGCCGGCAGAGACCTGAGCCGGTCCTCCATCCTAACCTAAGCTAGGTCCGGAAGTAGGACTGCAGCCAAAAGAAAGAAGAGAGAGGGGGGGAGGGATAAGGGTCCTATAAACTTCGATCTAGCAAGAGACACACTCAGCAGTTAGGGAAGTTCATCCTAACCTAGAGTTGTCTATTAGGGAGGAAGAATGGCAATACTTGCTATCCTCCTCCCAATCAGAACAAAGTTAAGTGAAGTTATTTCACCGGGCAACAGTGAAAACTCATTCTCCAGCCCGAGAAAAACAACAGAGGACAGTCTGCTAGGCCACTAGAGGAAGGAATCATCTCTTACAGAATCCTTCCGACATGGACTAGGGAAGCAAAGCTTCCTGTGTCCGCCCCTAACCTAGCAAAGGAGATTCATCCTCTATGCTAGGAAGAAGCAGACTACAGACTAGAAACTCTGATGTTCTGCCCAAACCCAAAAACCAGTCACTTTGGATATCAGGACAGGACAGATATATCCTAGAATAGTTATACCTGGATTATTATACAGGTAGAACCACCAGGATTAAGCCAAAGGCTTTCAGAGGGAGAGAGGGATTGAACTTAGCCTCCGGAGGAGAAATGAACAATCAGGGATGTGCGAAAATATACTACTGTACCTAGAATACTAGACTAGGTAAGGTGAGAATCGATTACCTAAATCACCGAAACTCTCTCGTATACAATCTTGGAAAAAACATTCAACAATATCTTACATGTATAAAATATTTGCCTATTGCTTCAATAAAATAACACTCGGAAAAACTTATATCATGCATGAAAGTACTAGTAATAGACGTCTAGGCTACGATGCCTCACGAAGGGCAAGATTGGTACCTCGACCTGTGTCGAAATCACCGAGCTAAAACTGACGGTATAATATAAGCATTCCTAGCGTAGCTAAATGGCTAAATTTTTAAAGCAAAACAAACCGGGAACGTCGCTCTAGCTAACTAACTGACCCATAAGAGCGAGCGTTAGCATCCAGGATGCCTCCGGTAGGCAACAGCTCTTGTTTACGTTAATATCACTTTTGATTTGATTCAAAACAACAAGAGCTTATATTTATACATAGTAAAGATGATACTCAACTTTCCAGAGGCAGAAGAGGCCGGAAAAGTCATCAAAATATTGAATTAAATCCAAAATAACGAGAGAACACAAGGGAAAACACCGAGTAGTAGAGCTACACGAAAAGGAATAAAGAGGGCGCTACCGCCTTCATCAGATACACACTGGAAATGGAATAGGAGAGATGCCTTATGAGCGGCTCTCTCTTCATTCTCGTTTCAGATTCTTGTCCCTATACCCCCTCGAAGCGTTAATACTGTTCGGGGTGAAGATAGCTATGTGACGTGTCAAGATTAGGTCCTCTGATATTATGCGATATCGCTGTGAGATTATTTGGGGATATTCGCTCCAGGAGTTAGAATTCTGGATACCTTAAGGTAAAATTCTCTGGGAATATCACTGTAGTCAAATATACCCTAGAAAGCTACCTAATAGGAACTTCCATCAGGACGACATGGACTGAGCCCAAAAAAGAACTGGAGAATTACAATAACGCCAAACATTCTTAAAATTTATTTCCATCAGCAACAAATAACGACGTTTCAAACATCTCTGTGTTCATAATCATGTTCCTGAGTAAAAGAAAGTAAAACAATAAAGAACAAGTTGTACTTAGATATTGTAAACAAATAAAATCTAAGTTAGATTGAAAAAAGGCATAATTAGGCAATTTTCAAAGGAAAACTAGAAATTTCTTGATTAAGTTGTGGCTTTTTAGATTTTATAAAAATTGACTCTGCTATTCTTATTTCATTTTTATATGAGGCTCTGTATAGTAATGAATAGTTGTCCAAGGAGAACGAACACTTACAATACATATCGCAATGGTCTCGTATGCTGGACTGCAAAGGTTTGGACAAGGCTCTGCCAGTTCGGCTGCTAATTTCCTTGTGATCTTGGTAGCGAGAAAAAAATGCATTTTTTTGTGGAGCCAATATAAGGTAATTAGCAATTTGGACAGTTAAACAAGTATACACCTATTGATTCAGAGGTCTTTTGCAGCTTTTCTTTATGATTAACAAAACTTTTTATTTTTGAATAAATATAGAATATTATATTCGGTCTAATTTGTGGTAGGTATTTACTCAGGATTTCATTTATTTTGATTTTAGGACAAAACATACTGTTAAGGAAAGTTTTGAGTTTGTGAAAGAAGATTTTGGATGGGTACCCATTGTTGGAAAAGAATTTTTCTAGGAAACATATTTCTTTATGAAAATTTTCAAAAGATGACGTTAGTCTAAATGCTCGGTAAAACATTGTGCTAAATGTGTACAACTTGAAATTAACATAGCATCTACTCAAAAAGTTAACTCTGAGTTCCGTGTGAGAAGGTTTTCTGTAAATATTGGTGTCTATACCGTAATTTGATTTTGTTTATCAAAATGTCTAAAAAGGGAATTTGATTATCCTGTTCTTTTTCTATCGTAAATTTCATTTGTGGATGTTGCAAATTCATGTAATTCATAAAATTTTCCGCATCTTCCTTCTTTTTTAATATTATAAATGTATCATCAATGTATCTTTTGTAGTAAATTGGCTTAAAATCTGATGGACAATTATTTAACCATTTTTCTTCATGATAACAAAGAAAAATATTTGCTACAGTGGCAGATAAAGGTGAGCCTATTGCTAAACCCTCATTTTGTTTGTAGTAATTTCCATTAAATACAAAGTAGGTGTTATTAACGGTTAAATTTAAAATCTTTTTGAAATCCTTTTCATTCAAACTTCTGAAGTAGTCGTTATTGTCATATATGAGATTTGTAATTATATTATCATAGTTTCCTGAACCGGTATATTTGTATATAGGGACGTTATATCTACACCTACAAAATAGTTTTTTTCACTTGTTGGGGTATCTTTAATGTCACTGAAAAATTCATGGGTGTTTTCCAGGGAGTATTCATTTTTAGCATATTTGTTTACTCTGGGAATTATGAATTTTGCTAATTCATAATTGTGTGTTTTAAAAGATGATAATACTGGCCTCAGTGGTATATTTGCCTTATGTATTTTTGGAAGGCCAGACATAATGCCTGGATTAGATCCGCTGCTATATAATGTTTTGTATTCTATTTCATTAATGTTTTTCTGGTTTAATATTCTGTTTAAAAATCTATTTAATCGGTTTTCTGGCAAAAGGATGTTTTTAAAAGGGTCTTGATATGTTAATTATTCGTTTTCCCATTCTAACTTAGATTTTATTTGTTTACAATATCTAAGTACAACTTGCTCTTTATTGATTTACTTTCTTTTACCAAGGAACATGATTATGAACACAGAGAGGTTTGAAACGTCGTTATTTGTTGGTGATGGAAATAAATTTAAGAATGTTTGTCGTTGTCGTGATTCTCCAGTTACTTAGTAATAATAATAACAATAGCTGATTGATAAAAATAAAGGGATTTTTTTTTATTTGTTTAATTGTTCATATGAATACTTTATTAAATTTTCCAAATTTTCTATTCACTCAATTTTTCGTGTCACCTGATTAATTATGGTTATGACAAACTGATGGATGAGGAGACCCAGATAACATCGAAATGTGGCGGGATGTTGCAAGGACAACCCCCACACCCTGAATCACACTTACTGACAATGGTCTCCACAAAACAAACTTTCCCCTTACTTTATCATAAACTGGACTCTTAGACAAAAGGACACAAAAAAACAAAACATATCCTTAGAACTCTATTTGTTAAAACTAAAATAATCAATACCAAAAACCATCCACAATCAAAATGAACACTTAAAACTAATCAAAAACTTAAAACTAATTATATAATTAAAAAAAAAAACCTTTCCGCAATCAAATAAATCCTATCAAAGCTTAAAACTAACCGCAACCCAAACATGAAAACACAAAACACATATATATTACGAGTTCACCGACACCAAAGTTTGTATGCTTTTATATGTTATTTGCAACACAGTCGTTCACAAACTGCCGAACTGTCTTTCACGGCACAACCCTCAATCTGTGATTAACAGGTTAAACTGTGTGGCAAGTTGCCACCACTGCCTCCCTAATTGGGATCTTGATGTCGTCATCATCGTCATCATCATCATTATCATTATCATCATCAATAGCAGCAATCGAAGTTCATTCAGTCCGGGTCATCAACAATAATCTATCCAAAGAGCAGTCTTAAATACAATCTCTTACAGGCCAGGTCGTCAACTAAAGATCGGCATTCAAAAAATAACTCTCCAAAGGAGTTAGCCTCACCAAAGGAGGAATCACGGCCTGCCAAAATAAAAAAGAAAAACACTTACGAACACTCCTAACTAACTGAACTATCGCACTATAATCAAAGATAAATAATAAATTGTTCCTATCATTCACAATCACTACAAGCAAAGATAAACAAAACTGTACTTACTTAGAAAATCAAAAAACACTTCCTCGCTGGTAAAGAAAAATAATAAATCCAGCGTTCACACAACTGACTCAGGACGCAGTCAATCAAAAAAAGCATTCGCTCCGAAACATTCACCACTGTCATAACCTAACTAAAAAATGTAAACAAACAACCTCAAATATACCGACAGTCTTTTCCACTACAAACAATCATTCGCTAACTACCACTTGTTCTCTCTCTCTCTCTCTCTCTCTCTCTCTCTCTCACAGAATTTGGCAAAAAACAAAAATTAAAATAAAACAAAAATAAATCCTCCACATTCCTCCCCCCCTTACTTTGCCAAATCCTTCTCTCACAACACTTACATTATTCTTTTCATAACCCAGTCGCAGTCGGGAACGGGACCTCTACTCCGAGTAACTGGGCTTCCATATACTCTCTCATTCACTTCTTCCTTATTACAATCATTCGCTACATTAACACTATTCCTATCTAAATCCCTATCATCTAATATATCATGTACAATCATATCTACCTCGTTCTCATCTGGCCCTATAATTACACTCATTTCTGTAAACAGTTCATCCATTTCATCAAAAACATTCTCAACTTTAGCAAAAGATTCATTCATGCTACTTATCATTTTCCTGTCTCTCATTCTTGCGTTATTCATTTTTTCTTTTACATCATCTAAGGAAAAGCCACACACACTATAAGTATCATTCATACTTAACCATGATTCATCTGTATTAACACATTTATCTTCCATACACATTTGTACATTTACACCCTTGTCATACTTTTTTCTATTCTCACTTTTACTTATAAAATTTTCCCTTTTTTCATCCTTACTTAAAACTTTCAAACGCCTCTTTTTCCTATATTCAACTAACACTAATTGTTTATTTTCCAGCCCTAACTTCTCATGCATACTAGATTCATACTTGCTCATTTCCAACCAATTATTCATCCCATTCTCACAAACATTAATCCTATTCCTTCCACACACACAGGAGGACTCACCCAGCTGAACCCTCTTACACTCTAGTTTCCCGAACATCCTGGCTGACTTACTCCCTTCATCCTACATACCCTAGCTACATGCCCATCTACACCACATTCTGTACACTTACTGTACACTCCTTGCACATTCTAGCATAATGACCATCCTTACCACAATTACCACAAATTACATTCATATGATTACTACGACATCCACTCGCTATGTGCCCAGTCATACCACACCGATAACATTTTACCCCTTTCTCTTTCTTGCACTCGCTAATTCTATGCCCTACCTCACCACATCCAAATCAAGCACCTAGAGCCCATCTACATTCATTCTTCTTATGACCTTCCTTTCCACACCTATAACACTTTTCATTACGGACACGACTATCTGACATATCTCGATGCGCACTAACACTCCTATCCCTCCAAACCTGATTCCCTTGCCTAAACCCTTCATTTGTCCTTACAGGTATTCCCACATTACTCGCCCTAACACTCCTATCTACTACACTATCAGCTACCCTCATCGGTCCTCTCATAACAGCATCTCTAAAACTAACAAATTCTGGCACACTTTCCTCCATTCCAGTTCTTACACTCACAGATTTACTTTCTTTCATACATCTATCCAACTCGTAATCCTCAACTATCTCTAAAATATCATCCCATATCAATCTTTCTTTCGTCCACCTCATTTTCTCCTTCCGTTTCAAATTAACAAACTCGGCAACATTCTCGGGTACAGTAGCCAAAAACTTCTTCATTAACTCCTTATTCTCATTTATGCCTTCATCCCCATACTTCTTCCTAGCTAACGTTTCCAACCTACATACGTACATTGATATCGCTTCTCCTGCATTCATCCGTGCTTCATCAAAGTCATTCTTACGCTTATACTTAACACTCCCTTTCATACGTTTTACCTGCTCAATTATTCTCTTTTTCACACTTTCATAATCAACGTCCCCTACACTCATTATCACTCCATACATCGTCAACAAATACCCAGTCAAATATTCTCCTAACTCCCTAGCCCAAACTCTTTTACTATCACCATACTTATCCTGACAATACCTCTCATACTCCTTGAAAAAATCATATACATCCCTACTGCTATGCTCATTGAACCTTTCACACCGAGGTACCTCTCTCATAAACACAGTCTTACACACATCACGTTCATTTTCACTGCTATCATCACTGTCTACTCCCTTGTTACCTTCTTCCTCATTTGAATATAATGAATCCACTTCCACACTTAAATTCCTATCTTTAACCATTCCCATCTTACCCTTTTTCTTACTTACCACTTTCACCCATTCACGATCATCCTTGCTATCATCCTGACACTTTTTCTTCTCTTTCTTTACATCACTTTTACCTTTCTTATTCTTCCTATTACATTTTTGTTCATCCTTACTATGCCTAATTCCCATATCTTCAATCTCACTATCACTATTACTATTACTATCACTATCACTTCCTTTCCCATTATCACTAACCTTAGCCTTCTCATCCACTATCAACCCATTACCTGAAACTGAGGACACTCCTCCGACTGCACCTTCACCCATTATAGTTTTCATCATTCCCATTACTTGCCCCATCATATCTTCCATTCGTTTCTCCGTCCGTTCTTCATTCTCTCGCATCCTCATCTCAACACCCTCTTCCACTCTCTCTACAGTTCCCTGAATTTCCCTCAGTTTCCTATGCATCTCCTCATTCTCACACCTTGACCACTTATTCTCTTGCAACAATTTCTCCTCACGCTCCTTACTCAGCCGCAATTCCTCCTTCAAAACCCTCAACTGCTCCTCCATTTTTCATCAACCTTATATCTAATATCTTATCCTATCAGTCCTTCGTCTAAGAGTCCAGCTTCAATCCCACCTCGGCTGTCCCTGTTCGGGCGCCAAAATAATGTGGCGGGATGTTGCAAGGACAACCCCCACACCCTGAATCACACTTACTGACAATGGTCTCCACAAAACAAACTTTCCCCTTACTTTATCATAAACTGGACTCTTAGACAAAAGGACACAAAAAAACAAAACATATCCTTAGAACTATATTTCTTAAAACTAAAATAATCAATACCAAAAACCATCCACAATCAAAATGAACACTTAAAACTAATCAAAAACTTAAAACTAATTATATAATTAAAAAAAAAAAACCTTTCCGCAATCAAATAAATCCTATCAAAACTTAAAACTAACCGCAACCCAAACATGAAAACACAAAACACATATATATTACGAGTTCACCGACACCAAAGTTTGTATGCTTTTATATGTTATTTGTAACACAGTCGTTCACAAACTGCCGAACTGTCTTTCACAGCACAACCCTCAATCTGTGATTAACAGGTTAAACTGTGTGGCAAGTTGCCACCACTGCCTCCCTAATTGGGGTCTTGGATGTCGTCATCATCGTCATCATCATCATTATCATTATCATCATCAATAGCAGCAATCCCAAGTTCATTCAGTCCGGGTCATCAACAATAATCTATCCAAAGAGCAGTCTTAAATACAATCTCTTACAGGCCAGGTCGTCAACTAAAGATCGGCATTCAAAAAATAACTCTCCAAAGGAGTTAGCCTCACCAAAGGAGGAATCACGGCCTGCCAAAATAAAAAAGAAAAACACTTACGAACACTCCTAACTAACTGAACTATCGCACTATAATCAAAGATAAATAATAAATTGTTCCTATCATTCACAATCACTACAAGCAAAGATAAACAAAACTGTACTTACTTAGAAAATCAAAAAACACTTCCTCGCTGGTAAAGAAAAATAATAAATCCAGCGTTCACACAACTGACTCAGGACGCAGTCAATCAAAAAAAGCATTCGCTCCGAAACATTCACCACTGTCGTAACCTAACTAGAAAATGTAAACAAACAACCTCAAATATACCGACAGTCTTTTCCACTACAAACAATCATTCGCTAATTACCACTTGTTCTCTCTCTCTCTCTCTCTCTCTCTCTCTCTCTCTCTCTCTCTCTCTCTCTCTCTCTCTCTCTCTCTCTCTCTCACAGAATTTGGCAAAAAACAAAAATTAAAATAAAACAAAAATAAATCCTCCACAGAAATAGCCCTTTTTCTATAAATTCGTACATCCTTTATCCAGTACGGATTTTTTTTCCTGCCGAAAATATGATAATTTACGCATCATTATCATCATTAATAATAATAATAATATTAATAATAATAATAATAATAATAATAATAATAATAATAATCCTCATGAGATGAAGCTAATGAAATTACAATCATGATGTTAATAATAAGTAAAACAAATTGATTAAAAGAAACAGTGTGGTGAAATGTATCGATCATTTAGGGGCATTTATATTTTCGAGGATCAAGGCAAATGATTAGACTAACTAGATGACGTTTTTTCTTTAGCCAAGCTTGTAAATGCCGAAAAAAAAAGTAAATGAGGCAGCAAGTAGTCTGGTGGGTATTACAAGATCCACTCAGGGAAAAAGAAATCTCCTATTTTTACATTAGTAGAAAAAACTCAACTAATTAATACCTTCACTTAATACAGATAGAGAGAATAGGGAAGAAGGGAAATTATAGGATCTTATATCAAACGATTTATCTAGATTCAATCCCGATGAGGAGATTTATTCCCTTTAAGAATACACTTATTCATTTTTTTTTTTAAGAGATTTGATCCATTTACTTGTAAATATTTAAACCTTATGAGGAGAGCCTGATAATTTTTTTTTTTTGAGAGTTTAATCATATTTGAGAGACTCAATCTTTTTGTGGGAAAACTTAGCAGTTGTAAGATGCAATTGCATTCTTTTGAGAAGAATTTCAATATTTTTTAAGAGAGTTTAAACCAATTTAAAAAGATATTTAATCAATTTGAGGGGTAAATTTGATTCTGACAGGACGAGATCTAATCCTGTTGAGGAAAGGGCAATGAACCAGTAATAAAGTATACCATATCTAAGAGCTGAAGGGAGGAAATAAATTGCGGTATCAAACAACATATTAACTATTTTTAGGCGGATTTATAAATTTGAGCTCTCCGACCTCTCCAAAAGTGTATGAAGTAGCCTGAATAAGAGGAGGAGGTTCACAATTATCTATAGAAACTTTGAAAAAAGAGTTAACAGCAAAGATTGAATTTCATATCTATAAAATATTAGATAACCAAATACTAACAATGGGTAGAAATAGTGACTTAAAAGTAACAGACTTGGTCTGAAATGACAAAATGGAAGAAATGTTGAGCCTTTAGTCCTAAGTAGGAGGAATAGATTGTTGAAAAAAATCTATAAGAGTTGATCCCTTAGAAACATATTCCATAATTGGGGAAGGTGGTGGTGTTTAAATACAAGTCTTGCTTATACATCAATTTTATAAATAATAATTGATTTATATAAAATTTGATGAAAGAGCCTTAAGGGCAAGAAAACTTACTTCTTTTATTCTCATAAGAAATTTAAGATCACCAAAAGGTGTCCGCACTGACTCATCTAAAAGAAAACTCCAAGTGGTAGAATCCAGTTAAAGTCACATGTGCACATCTACATTACATTAAAATATATTACAAATGGAAATGCAAGCACATAACGGAGAATGAGATAAATGCTTTTTTGCTAGCACTGTAACTACCTCATAGATTTAAGCTGAATAGATAAGGAAATCAGGAGAAAATAATAATAATAATAATAATAATAATAATAATAATAATAATAATAATAATAATAATAGTAATAATAATAATAATAATAATAATAATAATAATAATAATAATAATAATAATAATGGTGTGATATGTAAAGATGAGTCATTAGTTTTTTATCATAGAGAGAGAGAGAGAGAGAGAGAGAGAGAGAGAGAGAGAGAGAGAGAGAGAGAGAGAGAGAGAGAGAGAGTGAGACCTACATAACAATAGTACAAAAGATCACAAAGCTCTCAGTGTTATCGAAGCACAAAGTTCATTCAGAGAATGTGCTATCTGAAGATGATATGAGAATATAAATGGCTTTTAAGAAAATCCTCAATTTCATATTCAATCTTGTCAAAAATTAGTCTTCTTCATATACAACATCATGTCTATCTTTGCACTTACAATAAAAAGCAAACAGTTGTTACGAAAAGAGAAAAAAAAAACTGAAAATTAAAAAAAAATATTCTAATCTCTGTCCAAAACAAACATTAAGGTAATAGATATAAATGAGACATGAGCAAAAGGAAAGAATAGTGTATATTAAACGCAGATATTCATGAGAGGGAAGGTAGGAAAAGGAAAACCATGTGCTGGGAGGAAAGGGAAGTCAGAAAAATAGGTAATAAAAGCATGACAGATATACGAAGCAAGAGGAGAAGTAGAGGGGTGAGTACAGAAAGGGAGAAGATTGTCCATGTAAGAGAAGGAAAGGATAGTGAGAATTTGAAATGAAGGGTGAAATAGACTGAATTAAAAAGGATCTGAATCTGACATTTGGGTTGGAAGGAAATATACATCAGCACTTTAGCAGTATTCTGTTTCTTATCAATTCGTTTGCGGATATGAGGAAGTGACTCTTCTTTCTCGAAATGGGTCTGTAAACAACCTCATAGATAAGAAAAAGCAGAAAGGGTTTCCTCCTTAGGGAAAGGGTCATCTTCAGGGAAGATGTACTTGTTTTCATTGTTTTAGGCCTCGTTGTTTATTACAAAAACACTGTAGGTATATTTATCTCCATAAAAAGATATTCTGAAATGATCTGATCATCACGTATTTGAATAGAATACCACTGAAGGCTACCCATTGAGCTATTGTTTATCTTTGTTTCACACAGTAGGGTTTAGTGACACCATTTTACCTCTGAGTACTCTCAAGATATTTTCTAAGGGTTCTTTACTGTTTCCTCTGGCAGCCATATGGATTCAATTTTTGAGCTTATACCATACCTCCGTTATCACTTCCTTTCTTTAAGCTTACTGCCCAACTTGTTTTAAACTTTTTTTTCGTGGTGTAATAGAAGAGATTTTCCTAGTTGTACCGAGGTACTAAATGGCAGCCAAGATCCCAGCAATAGACCGTATGTTCCAAATTCATATGTTTTAATCTTTACCTAAATTAAATATCAAAGATTAAACGGTGTAATATCTGTCCCGACAGCTGAATAAGAATCAACATATAATTTTAGGGAATGTTTGCAAGAGGTTGGGTTATAGTTCAGAAACTAAGCAATTGCGTCCCAATTTACCCCAACCCGACCTAACCTAATCTAACCTTTCCTTACCAGCCATACAATAATCTGACTAATAAGGCAAGTTCTTATGTCAGTCACTACAATATACATAAAACCTATTTTCAATTTACTATTTTTAAATGGACTGTTATAAAGATAAAAGAATGTCTACTTTAAATAAACAATAGCGCATCTCTTTTCCAGATTTTGTTAAGCAAATATATATATATATATATATATATATATATATATATATATATATATATATATATATATGTATGTATATATATATAAATATATATATATATATGTATATATATATATATATATATATATATATATATATATATATATATATATATATATATATATACATATATATATATATGTGTGTGTGCGTGTTTGTATGTATGTGGACTAGAAAAAGCCTTACAATATCAGGACTCTGTCTAGAGAAGATCTTGCTGTGTTACTAGAAGAGTTGAGAGGAATAACTTGGGGTATAATAGACTTCAGTGAAATTTGAAGAACTGGGAAAATTTTAGAAAGAATTAAAAGAGGTGCATATATTTTGCTTCCGAGGACATAAAATAAGCAAAGAAAACATATTGGATTTTATTAATAATAGAAAAATTCTTGCATGTAAAATAGAAGAATTTTATAGTATTAATGATAGAATTGCAGGATTGATAATGAAATAGAAAAAGAATAAAAAATGAAGATCATTCAGATGCAGGTATCAACAACATCTAATAGAGAGGAATAAAGAAAAACCTTTTATAAAGATGTGGAGAAATCTTCAGAAAACAGAAGACTCTACTTGTATTTGTACGGGGTGATTTCTATGTAAAGTAGTTAAAAAAACACAGTGGGATCAGCCTCATGCAAATTTGGAGTAAGCATAAGAAATGAGAGAGGAGACATGCTTGTGGAATTTGCTGGAAAAAAAAAAATCTTAAAATCACATACACCATTGTTAATAAAATTCAATATAGGTAATGGACACGGAAAAGTCCAAATGTAAATAAAAAAAAAAAAACCGAATGTATTTTTTTTTTCCAAGGAAAGAGTGAATTCAATTAAAGATGTAACAGTGGTCAACGTAAACCAAGAAACTACAGAATTATGAGTAGAAATGATCTATATCTAAGGGAAGAAAGAAAAAACTAATTTTAAGAAAGAAAATAAATGTATGATATGTTTTTTAGCAATACAAAATATGTACTCATAAGTAGTAGATAATTTGCAACTGGTGATCACTTTTGGGAAATGGCATGCCATGGCCGCTCACTTATGGGAAATAGCATAATGTGGCCACTCATTTCAATGACCTTCCTCTGTGAAAAGTTTTCCATGACGACTCGCCCTTTGGAAACCCCTCCCTTTGCGAATCAGTTTTTAGTTTTAAATGTCTGGTTTGTTTACAAAGTAAAGTTCCCTCCTTCCCTCATATTAATAATAATATGAACAACACCATTTAAAAACGATTCTCATTAATATAAGAAGATATATCCACTCTGGTTTTTGTAAAAATGTACTCGATTGCAATACTGAATCTTTTAACAAACAAGAATATAAGTTACGATAAGATTGTGTGTGTGTGTGTGTGTGTGTGTATGTATGTGTGTGTGTGTGTGTGTTTGTGTGTGTGTGATGGATATCAGGTGGTAAGGAGTTGACATATGTGGAACTCATTTTCTTATGCCCCTTAACATGCGTCTTTTAGTTATACAAATAGCATAAACATCCACGTGTCCTAAAGTTAGTAAAATAATACGATAACGAAACATTATGAATGATGTGATAAGGGGAATAGCTGTATAAGCGAGGAATGAAGATTGAAGTCTTCTATGCCTAGAGGAATAAAGTAAATGTATATTGATTATTGATTTTTTCTCTCATCAACAAAGTAAACCATGCTCTACAATAGAATAGTATAAGATTTATATTTTTATCATTATTACCGTAGTTTTTCTAATTGTTATTAAAGCTTTGGTTGTTGTTATTATCAATGTAAATAATGCAACTGTGATGTGGTCTTGAAATCTTAGCGTACATTTCCATACTTATTTCAGATAGGAGGCATTTATTAGAAAACTTTGGTTGCGTACGATCACTTTTGCATATAACATGAAACATTCGTGAACAAATTTAATCAATAATCGAACGTTGTTAAATTCAGCAGAGACTTTAGCACACATAAGTTTATGTTGCATGTAATATATGGGGTATCAATTTTGCGTTGAAGGTTAAACTTAGTATAAAGCCTACTTTTATGAATGCAAACTGAGTGACTACTTGGCCTCCTTCAAGATGAATACAGTATAAGAATAAGTCATTATATGGTAAAAAAAAAAAAGAAAAAAAAAACCGCGATATTTTCGAATATCATCTCCTCGAACGAAGTCCAATGGGTACACCAAGTCACTGAGAGAGAGAGAGAGAGAGAGAGAGAGAGAGAGAGAGAGAGAGAGAGAGAGAGAGAGAGAGAGAGCTGCTGTCTTTTGCTTACCCCTGACTAGACGCCTCTTCACACACAACTGTGTTATCCTGTTTTAGTAATTAAAATAATACGGCGACGTTTCGAATACCATCTCCTAGGACCTAAAAAGAAGTCTAACGGGAACAAAGTCACAGAGAGAGAGAGAGAGAGAGATAGAGAGAGAGAGAGAGAGAGAGAGAGAGAGAGAGAGAGAGAGAGAGAGAGAGGTTGGACATCTCTCTTTTCCATAAGCTTAGATTGAAAGGAATGTTGGCATCTGTAGCCAGGGGCGTGACAAGTGCAATGGAGTCCTACAGAGCCCCAGGCAACAACCATCGTTGAGCGGACCGGGGCTAAGATACTGCAATTGAAATCCATAACACAAATGGAGAGAGAGAGAGAGAGAGAGAGAGAGAGAGAGAGAGAGAGAGAGAGAGAGAGAGAGAGAGAGAGAGAGAGAAAGAGAAAGAGAGTGAGTTTTATGCATGTGTGATACAGTCCTACAAACCAGACCTTTAAAACCCACACTGATCCGTGACACGTACCGACAAACTTTTTAAAGGGGAAGGTCTTTGAACTGAGTGGCCACAGCATGCTATTTCCCAACAGTGAGTGGCCATGGCATGCCCTTTCCCAAAAGTGATCGCCGGTGCCAAATAAATTTTGCACATTTTTACGTGTTTTTCATATTCAAATAAGCCATATATATTTTTGATACATTAATGTCTGGATTCTCTTAACGACCTCGGGATCAGAGCCCCAGGCGAAATCACACAAAGACAAGAGCTTGGCTCCGGCCGGGAATCGAACCCTGGTCGGCAAGCTTGTATAGACAGTGACTAAGCCACTTGGCCACGAAAAAAAGATAAAAGTCAATGACAATTCTTCTGTACTTATACCTGTCGAATTCAGGTATTTTGTACTTAGAATTGATATCAACCCATCTTCACCATCGTAGCTAATTGGTTTTCATTGACTTTTATCTTTCTTCGTGGCCAAGTGGCTTAGTCACTGTCTATACAAGCATGCCGACCAGGGTTCGATTCCCGGCCAGAGCCAAGCTCTTGTCTTTGTGTGATTTCGCCTGGGGCTCTGATCCCGAGGTCGATAAGAAAATCCAGACATTAATGTATCAAAAATATATATGGCTTATTTGAATATGAAAAACACGTAAAAATGTGCAAAATTTATTATTAATTGAATGCCAAGTAACAAACTACCAATTAGCTACGATGGTGAAGATGGGTTGATTGCAATTCTAAGTACAAAATACCTGAATTCGACAGGTATAAGTACAGAAGAATTGTCATTGACTTTTATCTTTCTTCGTGGCCAAGTGGCTTAGTCACTGTCTATACAAGCTTGCCGACCAGGGTTCGATTCCCGGCCGGAGCCAAGCTCTTGTCTTTGTGTGATTTCGCCTGGGGCTCTGATCCCGAGGTCGTTAAGAGAATCCAGACATTAATGTATCAAAAATATATATGGCTTATTTGAATATGAAAAACAAGTAAAAATGTGCAAAATTTATCATTAATTTAATGCCAAGTAACAAACTACCAATTAGCTACGATAGTGAAGATGGGTTGATTTCAATTCTAAGTACAAAATACCTGAATTCGACAGGTATAAGTACAGAAAAATTGTCATTGACTTTTATCTTTCTTCGTGGCCCAGTGGCTTAGTCACTGTCTATACAAGCTTGCCGACCAGGGTTCGATTCCCGGCCGGAGCCAAGCTCTTGTCTTTGTGTTATTTCCCCTGGGGCTCTGATCCCGAGGTCGTTAAGAGAATCCAGACATTAATGTATCAAAAATATATATGGCTTATTTGAATATGAAAAACACGTAAAAATGTGCAAAATTTATCATTAATTGAATGCCAAGTAACAAACTACCAATTAGCTACGATGGTGAAGATGGGTTGATTTCAATTCTAAGTACAAAATACCTGAATTCGACAGGTATAAGTACAAAAGAATTGTCATTGACTTTTATTTTTCTTCGTGGCCAAGTGGCTTAGTCACTGTCTATACAAGCTTGCCAACCAGGGTTCGATTCCCAGCCGGAGCCAAGCTCTTGTCTTTGTGTGATTTCGCCTGGGGCTCTGATCCCGATGTCGTTAAGAGAATCCAGACATTGATGTATCAAAAATATACATGGCTTATTTGAATATGAAAAACACGTAAAAATGTGCAAAATTTATCATTAATTGAATGCCAAGTAACAAAATACAAATTAGCTACGATGGTGAAGATGGGTTGATTTTAATTCTAAGTACAAAATACCTGAATTCGACAGGTATAAGTACAGAAGAATTGTCATTGACTTTTATCTTTCTTCGTGGCCAAGTGGCTTAGTCACTGTCTATACAAGCTTGCCGACCAGGGTTCGATTCCCGGCCGGAGCCAAGCTCTTGTCTTTGTGCGATTTCGCCTGGGGTTCTGATCCCGAGGTCGTTAAGAGAATCCAGACATTAATGTATCAAAAATATATATGGCTTATTTGAATATGAAAAACACGTAAAAATATGCAAAATTCATCATTAATTGAATGCCAAGTAACAAACTACCAATTAGCTACGATGGTGAAGATGGGTTGATTTCAATTCTAAGTACAAAATACCTGAATTCGTCAGGTATGAGTACAGAAGAATTGTCATTGACTTTTATCTTTCTTCGTGGCCAAGTGACTTAGTCACTGTCTATACAAGCTTGCCGACCAGGGTTCGATTCCCGGCCGGAGCCAAGCTCTTGCCTTTGTGTGATTTCGCCTGGGGCTCTGATCCCGAGGTCGTTAAGAGAATCCAGACATTAATGTATCAAAAATATATATGGCTTATTTGAATATGAAAAACACGTAAAAATGTGCAAAATTTATCATATATATATATATATATATATATATATATATATATATATATATATATATATATATATATATTCAATCATGCCATATATATTTTTGATACATTAATGTCTGGATTCTCTTAACGACCTCGGGATCAGAGCCCCAGGCGAAATCACACAAAGACAAGAGCTTGGCTCCGGCCGGGAATCGAACCCTGGTCGGCAAGCTTGTATAGACAGTGACTAAGCCACTTGGCCACGAAGAAAGATAAAAGTCAATGACAATTCTTCTGTACTTATACCTGTCGAATTTAGGTATTTTGTACTAAGAATTGAAATCAACCCATCTTCACCATCGTAGCTAATTGGTAGTTTGTTACTTGGCAATCAATTAATGATAAATTTTGCAAATTTTTACGTGTTTTTCATATTCAAATAAGCCATATATATTTTTGATACATTAATGTCTGGATTCTCTAAACGACCTCGGGATCAGAGCCCCAGGCGAAATCACACAAAGACAAGAGCTTGGCTCCGGCCGGGAATCGAACCCTGGTCGGCAAGCTTGTATAGACAGTGACTAAGCCACTTGGCCACGAAGAAAGATAAAAGTCAATGACAATTCTTCTGTACTTATACCTGTCGAATTCAGGTATTTTGTACTTAGAATTGAAATCAACCCATCTTCACCATCGTAGCTAATTGGTAGTTTTTTACTTGGCATTCAATTAATGATAAATTTTGCACATTTTTACGTGTTTTTCATATTCAAATAGGCCATATATATTTTTGATACATTAATGTCTGGATTCTCTTAACGACCTCGGGATCAGAGCCCCAGGCAAAATCACACAAAGACAAGAGCTTGGCTCCGGCCGGGAATCGAACCCTGGTCGGCAAGCTTGTATAGACAGTGACTAAGCCACTTGGCCACGAAGAAAGATAAAAGTCAATGACAATTCTTCTGTACTTATACCTGTCGAATTCAGGTATTTTGTACTTAGAATTGAAATCAACCCATCTTCACCATCGTAGATAATTGGTAGTTTGTTACTTGGCATTCAATTAATGATAAATTTTGCACATTTTTACGTTTTTTTCATATTCAAATAAGCCATATATATTTTTGATACCTGTCATTCGCTATTTCATCCTTCCATGTGGATGTTCCCTACACCCCCCCCCCCCCCCCCCCGCTCTCCCCCAATCACCTCAATGTCTTTAGCACACATTATTTTCCTCTCTCCGAATGGCATGCCAAAAGCAGTGTAGTCTTCTTTGCTGAATTGTTTTCGATACTTCTCCTACTTTGGCTGTTCCACTAATATACTCATTATTGACTCCACACATCCATCGTAACATCCTAATTTCTGCCACTTCTAACTTAACTATTGACCTGGGTCTAACAACTTATATAAAAGCCGTCCTTTTACACTTGCTTTAATTCTCTTATCACATTAGAGCCACAATGATCATCTACAGTTCATTCAAACACACTGTATCCTGTGGTTAATATCTGGGCCCATGCCTCCATTACCCATCACACAGGACCTAAGGAACTTGAACTGTTATCCCGTTTGTTGCTATCCAAACCCATTTTAACAGCACCGCTTTCCTTCACCTCCCATACTCGGATGTTTTACCTTGGCCTTACTTATCCTTAAACCTCGATCTTTGAGATATTATCTCCCTGCCTCTAGTTTCCTTCCCCTTTCTTCTCTGGCAAGTCTATCAAAACAACATCATCAGAATATATCCTACTCTAGGGGCCTTGCTCTCCGACACCTCTTGTAATAACATTCATCACAACATCAAAGATCTAAGGTCAGAGAGTAGAACCTTGATGTAAACTAACCCTCACACTAAACTTCCATGTTGTTCCAAGAGTGCTCTTTACTTCAACGGTAGCCTCTGAATACATATCCTTCACTACTTTTGCATGCATTTCTGAAAGACCATTGTCTCTCATACAACCCCACACTTATTGCCTTGGTACCCGATCATACGCCTCACCAGATCAAGAAAAAACAGACGTGGTCCCCTTTGTCTTCCTATATATTTTTCCATTACTTGCCTTAATGGAAAAATTGCACCTACTCTGTCCTTTCCTGCCATAAAGCCAAATTGTTCTTCACTTACTGCTGTTTCATTTCTTATTCTTCTCTCAATAATTTACTTTATATAGCTTCATAGTAGGAGATATTAATCTTATCCCTCTATAGCTTGACTAGTCCTGTATATCTTTATTTCTTTTACACGTAGGGACCATGACATTATTTCTCCAACTATCCATCATTTTTCTTGATTGTAGATCTTTTTAAAGATGTTCCAGAGTATATCAACACCCTCTCTTCCCAGACATTTCCGCACCTCAAATGGTATGCCGTCAGGTCCAAAAGCATTTCCATTTTTCCTTTGGTTAAGTACACTTTTTCTTCCTCTCCGCAGATATCTGAAACTACTCCTACTCGGGGTTTCCCTCTTTTGCTATTCTATTGGGATTTTCTTCATTCAACAGTTTCTCAATATGATCTCCCTATCGTGCTCCCATACCCTCTTCCCTTGACTACACTCCCATTTCGGTCCTTGATCTGCTTGATGTGTGTCAGATCTTGTGTTGCTCTATTTCTGCCTTTGTTGTCTTATAGATCATCTACTGGCCTTCTGATGTTTCTAAATTTTCATACAACTCATTCATTCCTTTTTTTCTTCTTTATTTGCAATCTCCCAAGCGATTTCATTTACTACAGAAACATTTATTTTATACACTATCCTTGCCTTCCGTTTTCTTTTTGTTTTATTTCGCTTATCTGGATTCCACCACTAGCTCTCTTTGCTATTGGCTGGTCCTCTACCTGATGTTTTCATCCAATAGCTCTTCAGCTGGTCACCATAGGATTTTGCTATTTTTTAACACCAGATGTTCACATTGTTTGCTTGTCTTATGCTACGAAGTATGCTTCCTTAAATATTTCTCTCATTTCTTGATATTTTAGCCTCCACCACTTTATCGTGGGCTGCACACATATTTTTCGTTATGCCACCCTCCGTATCAACTAATCTGACACAGCTTGAGGGCTGACAATTTCACCTTTTCTGATTTGGAAATTCTTCAATTACTCTAGATGGTTCCTTCTACTCGGTAGAAAAACTATGTGTCTGTGTCCAACCATTGTTATATGTGGTATAATCAGTACTGGTGGAAGATGTGTTTTTTAATGTCATATCAAAAGGCAATGCAAAATCTACAATAAGTTCTTCTTATTTTAAATCCCTCATATCATATCCTCCAGGAATTCTACCAATATTTTCCCGACTGCTTCCAATCTGTCAATTCAGGTCACCTCTTTTAACTAGTCTTTCTTCCAGCGCTATCGATGTTACCATTTCATCCATTTCCCTCCAAAATACATTTCAAATTTCCTCCTCACAACCCCCTTACGGTACTTATGCATTGAATACATTTAAAGTATGTCCCCTATAGCACAGGCTTACTTTTATTACTCTACAGCTCTTTTTTTCCTCTTCAACAACGTTTTCCTTTATTTCCTTACTAAAGACAACACCCACTCTACATCTTCACCTTTCATCTGGTCCATTATATATGATCTTATTTCTGCAGCCAATCTGTTTTGCATATCAATCATAGATATTAT
>NC_090750.1:23298281-23308281 GCF_036898095.1 Palaemon carinicauda
TTTATGACATAAAGGAATTTTCTAGAATGATGATAATAATTAAATGTTTAATGTAGAAACAGGACACATCTTAAATCATATAAAAATCATGCTATAGAAAACCATGCTTAAAATCTTAAATGCTTAAAATCATTACAACTCCCAGAAATACCAAAGACAAAATGTGTATTCAAAATTATTGGTGGATTGTATTACATCCAATTTACTTTTAGTATAAAATTATTAAAATCTTAAGACCCTGGTATAATCCTGTTCATGGATAGAATCTTAATACTTCATGGACATATTTAGATAATTGAACTATATGAGTGTTTTTACTAAGCAAGCTATTGGTGTCTGTGAAATGTAACATCGGGTATCTTAATCTAATATCAGTAGTCAGGTTACATTCTATTAAAACATGTCTTTGAGATTGGATACTAGTGTTGTTACAACGGCAAACTCGTGTTTCAGGGGTTATGTGGCTCCAGCGACCTGTCTTGATTCTTAGATTATAGGATATAACTCTCAGGCGACTAAAGGACTCTCGCAGAAAATCAAGAATAAACTAATTAGTTGTATATACAGGGAGTAACTTCATTGTAATGTTTAGTTTATTTGCACAAGTGTTAAATTTAGTACATTTTAAACTTCTAGCACTTGTAAGTTTCACTATACCAACAGATGGAATAGAGTTGACGTGAAGTTCCAGATATTTAGACATGAATCTAAATGCACTGGTGTTTTTCTCTTGATATAATTCATAAATAAATAAAAAGGGTTGTTCAGTGTGGCTTACATTGACTTTGGACCTTTAAAAACTATGTCTTTACCTAGAGATTATGTGACTGAGTGGGGAAATACTGGCCTCTAATAAACAAAGAATTATGCTTGTATTATCCCTGACCACACGTACCTGACTAGCTGGTTATTCAGTTGTTCGATCGATTCAATGTTTCCTGTTAACCATGATTGTGAGCACCCTTGAATACCAAAAAGACATCTGAATATTGGACGCACAAAATATAGAAAATCTGTTTACTACAGCTTGGTTTTTCGTGTAATGAAATTACGTATGCCATTTTCCCTGAATTTGAAAACCAATCCCCTAAACACAAATATTGTGATGAATAGTAGATTTTAGTATTGTCTACCTGTAATGGATTTTCTTCCCTATCACTGCTATTTATTACAAAAAAATTTGTACTTATGGCATATATTCCAATTCCGTAATCTTTACAGTACTAGGTAACTACTCTAAATTTCTGTTCACACATATCTCTATTTATAAATGGTATCTTCCTCAACAAAGACAAAATTTTAATAATTCAAATGACTTCTCCTGGGAGGTGTCTGCTCTCAAGGTCAGTAGTAAAATTGAAATCACCCTTACCAAAAATCTAAGGAAAGCTAACTGGTTTGCAAGTATTGTCTTGATGGAGAACCTTAAGGGAAATTAAAGCAGAAGATACGTGGGTACTACCTGTATTAACAGGATTGCGTATTTTCCGCTGATATGTGTTAAGGACAGGGAGAAGAATACTTTACCACGAAAGAAACATGAAAGCCAACTCAACGGATAAAGTTCATATATATATATATATATATATATATATATATATATATATATATATATATATATATATATATATATATATATATATGTGTGTGTTTATGTGTGTGTTTGTGTGTGTGTATGTATATACTTTTATATATGTATATATACATATACACACAAATATATATATATATATATATATATATATATATATATATATATATATATATATATATATATATATATATATATATATATATATATATATATATATATATATATATACACACACATATATATATATATATATATATATATATATATATATATATCTTTCTATATATATATATATATATATATATATATATATATATATATATATATATATATATATATATATATATATATATATATATATATATATATATATATATATATATATATGTATATATAAGTTTGGTTCTACATTTTATGAATCGGTGTATCTTTATCCAAGACTGGAAGAATCGTTTGAATTACCCTATCCTTGGTTATATTTCGTATAATTTTTGGGGACAAGATTTGACCCCCTTTAAAGAGTATCACTTCAAATACAATACATAGCCGAGGAAAAAAGACAATCAAACATAGAGATGTTTACTATTGGTGTTATTTGCATAAACGTCGACATGGATAATTGGTAAACTTCAGCACTCGCAATGCCCATCCGCCTCATTAAGCTTCTCATAACAGGCGACAAGTCATGTATTCACTCCTCCAAGTTCCCCCATTAGCAACAGCAGTGGACTCGATTAAATCACTGGTGGAGAAACTCCTTGTTTGCAACTCCAAGAGAACTCCTGTCTTGAAAGTCTTGACATTGTTGCCGACCTCAGTCCGTGTCTGTGATTATGGCTATTTAATTTTGTTTGCAGGTGCTTTCGTGCTTGGCAAAGTAAAAAAAGGATATTGTAGTCTTACGCCATTTTATCTAGATAAATATAGTTATGAAATATAACAGTACTCTGAAGGATTTTCATTAAACCTTATAACCAATAATTTCAAGAAAAATATGGCTGTAGGGGCTAGAAGGCCAAACGGGAAACGTAATCCTTTGCGACGATTAGGGAGCCGCTTTCAAGTGTTATAGACTCATTAACATGTATTAACATATGTTTTTCTATAGTAACAGCTTGGATAGTTAGCGTAAAAGCTAGAAGGCCTTGTTTTGTAACATTTCATGTGAACCGTGACTTCTAATGATTTCACAAGTACTATACTCCATTATTATTATTATTATTATTATTATTATTATTATTATTATTATTATTATTATTATTATTATTATTATTATTATTATTATTATTATTATGCATAAAGAACTAATGGAACGATGGTACTAGAGACAAATATCTAAATCAGGAAGGATTAAGAAATTTAACAGACTGGAATTTCTTATCCAATAAATTAAAATTATATACTGCAGCTGAAGACAAACAGAAGAACAATATGCGAAACAAGGCAGAATTAAAGAATTGAAACACTTCTTAAGAATAGATGAATCATTGATTGAAAATCTTAAAAAGGCTCTCTCAATAAGCTATTTTTTTCGCGTATTTGAAGAAGAAACTAACTGTTTCGCAAAAGTAAATTTGCTGTCAACAATTTCACCTAAAGTTTTAAAATTCATATAAGGTTAAGGAAACATTATCAATACCGAGATCTGGATGCTGATGAGCCACTGTCCTCGACGTATTCGCATTCATAATTTGACTTTTGATCTTTATTCCTCATGATTTGTGCCATGCACTAATTTTAGCTATATCTCTATTAAGGGGTTCAGCAAGTGCAGATCTACATCTGGGTGGAATTAAAGCAAAGAAAGTAGCATTATCTGCATTATGCAACACCCGCATTTTCTAGACAAAACCACATATCACGTGTATATAGTATGAAAAGTAATGAGCAAGAGAATTGGGAGACTATGTTTGGACTGGTACCCTACCAGTCCTCCTGCAGGATTACTGTTCATCATCCACAGAGCAACTACAATGTGTGAGCGTGCTATGATCTCTAAGATGCACTCATTAGCAAGGAAGTTTGAAAGTAGCACAGTGATTGATTATTTCTTGCAAGGTTTAGCCTTCATTCTTAAAAGTTGTTTAAAAGTTGAGATGGCAAACAATTAGACTCTTTTCATTAGCTTTCGTTTTTGTGGGTTGTTCAATTTCAAATTCTAGCACCTTTTCTGTCATGATTTTTTGATGCCCATTGCTGATTTGCCCCATTATTATTTTTTTTTTTTTTTTTTCAAGATGTGATTTGTGTGAATGCTCTCCTAATGTAATCACTTACTATTGACTTTTCTGATTCACTGGAAAATTCACCGGTTGCATCTATGGATCTTCCCATGAGTGTTGATTTTGTATACGCTGTCAATTGAAACTTATCCTTTTGCGATTTAACGACGGTCTTCTGTTGGCTATTCTATTAAAAAAAATTTAGCATGGAATTTCACTTGGGTCTGTTAGCTAATTATTTTTTGTCATTATCACTTTTTTGTCGTAATGATAATGCCAGCAAGGTACCAATGACATATTCAATTAAATTTTCTGTGAAAATCTCTCCTGAGATTGTAGCTATAAACATATCTGCATCGAGAGACCCACGAGGGAACTACATGGATCCACCATCTATTTATTGTAATAATTCCTCATGATGAGAGAGAAACGGTGCCTTTATGGTACTTGACTTGCACATTTATTTAAGGTGTTATATGTACGTTGAACTTATGTTTTTATATTATAAAACAAGATAAAAAGGTTTGTCTTTCCCTATCAAATAGTAATTTAAAAATAAGATCTAGTTGATCAAAAAACATCGCCGTAATATAGAACGAAGACTTTCCAGATTAAATCATGACTACTTTGATGCTAGCCATTTGACGGTCTTAGGTTCTACATGAAGACAAGATATGGGTCCCTACCATGCGTTGTGTTGCGTTATGTTAGTCCTGTATGCTCCAGAATTCTTGAGAGAAAACGGATCTCAATATAAAGGACACAGGTGACGTGAGAGAAGAGAGACTTGACTGAACACAGCTCATGTATGGAGGTGATTTTAGCTACACCCGCTGTGACCTGGAATTTCTTTTTGAACTTACAACTATACAATATATTGAGGAAGATAAGGAATACTGGAATTGCATTATCCGAGGCTGTATTCCTGCATATCACCTTTTATACCTGAAACCTAAATTAAGAATGGGAATATTCTTAAAAAGCACAGAAATGAGGAAATTCGTTTTCTGTTTATCGTCATGTGAACATTCGCAAGCTGCGGCCAACATTAATTCCTGCTGATTACTTGCTTGTTAGATTGCCCAGCCTTGTGGTGGAAGCCCGTAGATATTTAGTTTATAGTTATTTAGTATTGTGTGCTGTACGTATTCTGTACACCTTGTGTAAGATTGAAAATGCTTATGTTAAATTTTAAATATAATTATAGTTTATGTATGCTGGCTATTACTTTCATTTGCTATTACTGTTTTTTTTTTTTTTCCTGTAGATTTCACATGAACTGCATTATGTATAATAGCTGAACATAACATAAGGACATCCTGAAATATACATAAAGGCTTCACGTTAGACCTCTTCTCTCTATCAAACGTTATGTTTATGATTTCTTCGACGGGAATATTTGTGAAGAAGCTTTCCACTTCAAAAGAGGCAGTGTTTTACCTAGATCCTTTTGTGTGAAAAGTCAACAAACTTCACTGTTGATGTTAATGAGATTGTACCAGATATGTAGTAGATATGGTTTTAATTTTAGACATTAATTCTCTTGGTATTGGTGAATTTATCTGAAAGATGACAGGTAGCAGGTGGTTTCCTGCTGTATAAACTGGTCAATAGTCAAATATAGTTTAAGGAAATCTTAGTGTGTCATGTTGATTATTTCCCCTGGCTATCAGGTGCTTGAAGCTTAAGGAATCTGGTATGATGCTGCCAAATGTTTCCAGGTTTACTATATGATGTATAGGTTACAGTGTAGTTAATTTGTGGCTTCCATTGTGATATTTAAGGAGTTTATTTTAGGTTATTTGTCTGCAGGATACATGTTCTCCCGTAAGTTATTCAGTGACGGCTAGTGCTAGGTATATTTGCCTTCATTCCCTATCTGAAGAAGGTGATCTTGACTTCTCTGAATATTCATTCTGCTTCCAGGAGATTTTACTGTATGTAGTGACCTCCTTGGGTTCCTCATTTCAATCCTTATGAGGTTAATAACCCAGTATTTGTGTTACTGATTTGTAACAAGTTCTCTGTTGGATAAGAAGAGCTTTCTGGCAAGTGTCACGGTACCACTCACATGTAATTATTCCGCTCTAGCTCTACAAGATCCTGGGTCGTTTGTTGTATCATTTTTCTCATGTCTTCTCTCTTTCAGTTTATTGGATTCTGGCTTTGCATTCATAGATTTATTATCATAAATTCTTTTTTAACTCCCAAAAATATCTACATGTTTGGCCGTCGTTCTTAATGCTTTTGTGAATCAGCTTTCACCTGAAGCGATTTCCATTAAAATCAATTGTTTTAGCGGTGTCAATAAGTTTCTTACAAAAAACTTCATATTTATGCAATTTGTTAACTTTTCCAGTGTTAGATTCTGTTAAATGAAACAGTAATTTTCTGATTTCATTTATCATATCACATATTAACCAAAACTGTGGCCTTCTCAAGTAATTACATTTCTGAACTAACTTTACAATCCTATATATATATATATATATATATATATATATATATATATATATATATATATATATATATATATATATATATATATATATATCTTTAATGTTTGGGGCTAACAATACTCTGATTCAAACTTAAACCTTTCTTGTCTAACGATCTATTAATCTCTAGACAATCAAGAACATGTTAAGTATGGTTCGTTTGTTTTGGATAACTAATCGAAAGACATGGCTTAACACCGCTAATTTCGAAGAATAGGATGAATGGCCTTTTTATGCCAGCAGCAAAGCATTATTTCACTGTCAAGAAACCTTCCCATGGATATCCTAGGCATCTGAATTACATGGATCATAATGTTAAAGTTATCTTCTTTCCATCAAATAGCATATTTCATAAAAAACTCATATATATATATATATATATATATATATATATATATATATATATATATATATATATATATATATATATATAGATATATATATATATATATATATATATATATATATATATATATATATATATATATATATATATATATATATATATATATATATATATATATATATATATATATATATATATATATATACGAATAATAGTACCAGGGTTATGATATACATCTTTATTGCTTAGCTTTCGGAAAATCTATTTCCATCATCAGAGCCTAAAATAGGATACATTGTATTAGTTAAAACATAGTATGATGAATATTTAAAACAGAAAATTTAAAATGAACATACAAAAACTTTATGAAATAAAATAAGAAATTAACATAAAACTATAAAATCAATCTAAATACAAAATAAAAGATCAAAGCGCCAGCGCTATAAACTCACATGAAATAAAATTATACACAATTTAATTCGTACGTTGCCCGGCCCAGGTTTGGTTTTAGTTTGTGCTGGAATATTGCCTCCATTATTATTAAGTCGAGGTTACTCTGCGAAGTGGCCAGGATGGAAAAATTCTCCTTGGACATTGGGTGGTCCTCACTTTGGGAATGGTCTCTGATGGCTGAATGGGGTGGTTTTGCTATATGATTACCCGTTCTAGGTGAGCGACCGAAGTGCTCAGACAATCTCGCACGGTAATGTCTTTCACTTTTTCCAATATACGATGCATTACAGCGATCACACTTATATTTATATATGACACCCGAACAAAGATCATCTGAGACCCGGTCTTTAAATTTGAAAAATTTGCTCATAGCATTTGAGGGGGAAAACACGATCTTCAATGATACCTGAGGATAAAATTCACGCACAATTCTACTGCAATGATTTCGTATTTTAAAACTGTGGGACCCCAGATATGGAATAGAAAAGAAGATATTTTTCCGAGGAGCAATTAGTTTCCTTTCACAAGGTGGTAGCGTGAGTTTGCTTAGTGTTTTCCCTATATAAGTATCAGTAAAATTATACGGGAATCCATTGTTATAAAGTAGTTTTTTAATATACGTCAGTTCCTTATGAATGTTGAGGTAATTAGAGCAAAGGTTATACGCTCTATAAGTGAGAGTACAGATAAGATTTCTCTTATATTGTATAGGAATAAAAGAGGAGAATTTAGTGCATAAGCCTGTGAACGTTGGTTTCCTGTAGACAGATGTGTTAAACCCAGTACCAAATTTATGAATGTTGATGTCAAGGAAAGATATGTTACAATCCATTTCCACTTCACTAGTAAAATTTATATTTTGGTGTTTGGAATTCAAATAGTTTAAAAACAATTGGACATGACTTGGGCTACGAAATAATAAAAACGTGTCGTCGACATACCGTCTATAAAAAAGAGGTTTAAAATCAGTAGGGCATTCATTTAACCAGATCTTTTCATAATAGGCAAGAAAGGCATTTGCGAGACTAGGTCCCATAGGGCTACCCATAGCGCACCCATCAACCTGTACATAAAACTTTTTATCAAATAAAAACAAACAATCCCTAGCAGACAATCCCAGCAGTTCCTTCATCTCCTTTCTTTAAAATACGAAATCATTGCAGTAGAATTGTGCGTGAATTTTATCCTCAGGTATCATTTAATTACTCATACGCATAATTTATTCATACTGGTAGGTAATATTTTCACTGGAAATTACCGAACTGTACGTTATCTTTTTTTTTTTTTTATTTAAGGTAGGAAATTTTCCGAATAAAAATATTCTTTTTAGATTATGAGCAGAATTATGTTCTACCCTGTAATAGTGTTTGCGGATTTAAGTTCTTAAGTATATGAGATTTTACGATGGTACAGATTTTTTGAAAAAACAAGACATTTTGGAGTAATCATCATTTTGCGAATAATATTTGCATATCAGGAGAATTTGAGAATTAATGTGTTCTTTTTAATCAGCATATTCCAGATCATCTGTGTGATTTTCACCACTATATACATTGTCCGAACTTATTTGAATAAGATGTGTTTTTATGACAGTCAGTATAAGGTATTTCCTTCAGATGTATAAAACTAGCTTTTCCCTTGCCTTCCTCTGTAATATTAATTCTCAAAATCATCGTTAATATCATCCTTTCAGTTGAAGGGGCTATCCGAAGGGTTACTAACACTTGTATGGTGTTCCGGCTCTGCCATGCTGACCAACTTTATCCGATATTCTATCTTTAACCTATGGGTTGTATAACTTAGCTTAGTTATAATCTTGTGCATATTGTTTTTCTTATCATTGCTGCTGAATTTGTTTTCAAGTGTGATGAGACTATTGCTTTTGATTCTCATTCCGTCTGGATATATTGAGCAAAAGCCAGGACCAGCACGTCCTGGACTTCTACCGTTTTGCCTAATGTAGGATATCGATTATTTGTAGACTATTTGGTAATACTAGAGAATAGACTTGCCTTGGCAATTTTCGATAATCTGTTATGTAAAAAAAAAAAAAAAAAAAAAAAAAAAAAAAAAGAGGCATTTAATTCAGATCCTTGTTCCTGCTTTTATGAAACCAATTATTTTAAATCAGGGTGCCATACCTGGGGTAAGTGGAATGGCAGCGTATATTAGGACTTAGTACCCTTCTTCTCATAAGTCAAACTTTGGATGGAATAAGATTTGGGTTATCAAAGTCTCTAGTACTTTTATTCGTGTTTGATTTATTGGAATCCAGTGGTGGATGATTCTATAATTAATGATGAGATAAAGGCCTCTTTTGTTATTGGTATTTGCACTGCTCTTACTGATTGCTATGTCTCAAGTGGTTTGTAATTTGCCTCTGAATTTGTCTAGGAGCAAATCATAAGAGAAGCAACTCAAAGGGTCTTGAACTTAGTGTATACTGGCTTCCCTTCTGTTATAAATAGTAAGGTTGGTTCTCCAATGAGACTGTCTGTGTATGCCTTGGTTTGGATTTATAGGATTATTATTCTAATTTGAAGTTGATACTTATGGATATTAAACTTCTGTGATATAAATTTACATATTCATACAATAAGTGGCAAATTCTCATCCTTGTCATACTTTGTAAATCAAAAGTTTTATTCACCACCCTTTATTAAATAAGTAACATTATGCCTCTATAATTGTTATCGTCATCACCCTTTTACATCATTTTACTATATAATGAATCAATTATTTCTCTCCCATATTTCTTTCAAACCTTACAATCCTCAAGACATACCTTCAAAATTTCGGTCAGCTACTCAGTCACCTTTCAACCACAGTTTTGCTGTATTTACTGATATATTTATATATTCACGTTTATAAATAAGCGACTGAAAAA
>NC_090750.1:23313281-23363281 GCF_036898095.1 Palaemon carinicauda
CTTTATTGGTCTACCTGCTGAGTCATCAGCAGCCATTGCCTGGCCTTCCCTTATCCTAGCTTGGGTTGAGAGTGGTCTTGGGCGCTGATCATATGGATATGTGGTCAGTCTTAAGGGTAATGTACTGTTTGCTAGGGCATTGTTACTATCCCTAGTGTCTGCCATTCATGAACGTCCATTAAAACCTGAAAATTCTCCTACCACTAACATCTGTTTACAATATTTATAAGCCAGTATATACCCAGAAATTTTCTTAGCTTATCAGTCTAGCATCTTTTTTGCCTTCCGCTGCTTCTTTTGCAACCTTTAGGAACCGATTTTGTTATTGTTTTTGTCCATTTATAATTACCTGTCAGTCTCATTATTCCCTGCCCATGTCCATTCATTTTTCTTACATATTATTAAAATATCCTTTACTTAAGTTTGCTCCTGTACTCACAGTGTTCTTTATCTGTTTCTTAGTTTTAATTACATCATCATTCTTTCCATAGCTTATGTTCTAAGGCTTTAGTGAGGCTCAAAGTTTCTGATATATAAAATAATCAAATGGTAAGTCCATCTGATTGAATACATCTCCTTTTAGAGAAAGTAACATTTAAACTTTTCATATCCTCACTTTGTTTACGAAAAGCTCTCCCTCTCATGCTTAACCTTGTTTTAATTTCGTGTTATTGTCCTAGGGAAATCATTACTTGCCGTGTCAGGTTAATGAATTCATTGATTATCCCTAGAGGTTCGTCTACAACCCTGCATTTGCATTGAGCATTATCTCAGTTTTACTCATATTCAGTTTCAGTCCTACCTTTCAGCTTTCTCTATTTAAACCTTTTATCATGTTTGGGAATTCCTCCATTGATCCATAATCTCAGTCTCCACTGAGAGATTTGGAATCTAAGGGTAGTTATAGAATATCTTTGAAACATATCAAGAGATTTATACATTTCCATAGAAACTCCGGGCCAATGATGAATGCTTCAAAAAGGCTATGTTTTTTCTAGATATAAATTATGAATTGGATTAATCAAATTATGTGGACGATTGTAGAAGCATTGAATGTATCCAAAACAATGTTCATAAAACATTCACTTTACCACCACCTTTATGCGAGAATTGTTGAGTATTGCAAGAAAGGTAACATATGTTACTAATGTTTTGCATGTCCTCAGAAAAAGTAGGCACCTATTAGATATGCATTGATTGTACTCATGAAAGTATCTTCATGTGTGTATAGGATCCTAATGAGCTGGGTTTAGAATTAATTAATTATTTATTTATGTTGTGAGAAACTTTTTTGTTGAAACTGTTACACATTGCTGGCGAGTTATTTCTTTATCGGTGAACTGGCTCTCTTTCTTCCTCCTTTTCCGTTAGTGTTTCACGTTTGTTTTTCATTGTAATCATAATTTTCCTGGATAGTTCCATATTCTTCTATTTTCTTTCCATTTTTTTTTCATTTTACTTCTATTTCTCTATTTCATAATGGCCCTTTAATTTCTATTTCCATACCCTCTCGGGTAAAATGTTTTTGAAAACTCACAATGGAAGGAGGGACAGAGAGAAAAAAAGATCAATTTTGGACTTGAAGGTTACAAAAGCTGTTGATCATAACATAGAGAAAGAAATTTTTAGAAAACTCATTTTCTGTGATTATGGTTTAAATGTTTCAAGTGAGAATAATTTTAGATTTAATGTGGGAAATAATATCCTTGTAACCAAAGCATTTAACTTATCCTCAAAGTGTTCTAGTTTCGAAAAAATAGGTTAAATGAATGAAAAAAAAAAATGTTCAACTACAATGATAGCCAGGACAGCATATCTTTAAAATGTACAAAAATTTCTTGATGAAATTATCAGCAATAAAATCTAGAATTATTAAATATTAAAACAATAGCATCAACAATCTGAAAAAGTAAGTGTAAAACCTATGATAAAAAGATATATTATAGATGGTAACATTAGGATGGTATCTTTTAAAATTTTTTAGGTAGGCTATTATCTTAAAACTAAGGAGTTGTAATCTAGGGAACTAAGCTCTATGGTTATGTACAAATGTTAGTATTCGAAGAGAACTTAGATAATATGTGAGTAGTTCAAGAAAAATCTTATATACCAAAACCTATGAACATATACCCAGTAGCTCAAAGACCCTACCTTCACTTGGGAAGGTTCTCCAATTTTCTATAAGAAAATATTGCCATAGCTCTTGTGATACAATTTCTTGCAATGTTGGTTTTAGTATTTTATGTAAAGCTCGATTTGATACCGAGTTCAAGTTTTTATGTATACGCATATCCAGTATATATATATATATATATATATATATATATATATATATATATATATATATATATATATATATATATATATATATATATATATAAATGTGTGTGTAAATATATATATATATATATATATATATATATATATATATATATATATATATATATATATATATATATATATATATATATATATATATATATATATATATATATATATATATATATATATATATATATATATATAAATATATATTTGGGCTCAAGCCATGGCGTCCTGATGGAAGGTTCCTTTTTGGTAGCTTCCTTGGGTAAATAACTACTAGATATTCCCAGAGAATTTAACCACAGGTAATCACAGAATTCTAACTTCTGGAGCGAGTATCCTAAAGGTTTCCCTTTAAGACATCGTAAATCAACAGGGGACGCATGTATCAACGCGCCACATAGCTATATGCACCCCACACAGAGTTAACACTTCGATGTGGAGGGGCGGAGAATAGCTGGGGAGCCGTTCCACAGCTATACTCGTCCGTGGCTACTTTTGGTACTCAAAACATAAACAAACGGGCGCCATTGCCAAATGACGTCACGTCCGTCCTCATCCTTCTACTAGTAGCTTGCCTTACTAAGACGGATTTTCCCTTGTGCTAGTTTCATCGGCTTCTTCGCTATGTCACTACCCTCGGCCTCGCCTTCTTCTGGAAAGTTGAGTACTAGGTTCCAGTATTGTTTAAATAAGCTCTGACCGTAAAGTAACTTTTACTTTTCGAGATATTTTATGTTTTCTGGCAGAGCTGTGCTGCTACCGGACACGCAATTTAATGGCATCGCTGTTACATTGCATGCGTTATTTAGCTAGCCTGAACAGCTTATTCTGGCATTATTAACTAATTGATACTATCTGTTATTTAGTCTTCATAGCTAGGAACTTCATATATCGTGTTTTGACGCTTTTTATCGGTCATCGCCTGACCCCATACTAGATCGCTAGCTTAGCCCCTAGGCCAGAGCGCCTATCATCAGTGTTCATGCATGATATATTACAGTGATCCTAGGTTAAGTTATGAAGATAGTGGCATTATTTTATGATACTGTTTACTGTGATGCAAGTGTTTTCGCCTTCAGGGACCATATAGGGGATAGGTTTGATAGTGTGCCTTTCTAACCTAACCTAATTGTAGGACCCCTATATGCTCCCTTCACCCCCTGCCTTAGGGCAATCCCTCTGTGTAGCCTTGCTCCCCCTACCACGTAAGGGGATCAAGCTCATACCAGAGTACCTATCGCTTCTCTGTCCTCCCTAAGGGAATGATCCCCCATTAGGGTTGCGTCCGAGAACGAGGAACGGCCTGCCCTTCCTCAATTGCTGAGGTTAGGTTACCTGACCTTCCTTGCAATTGCGATACGTCTTCCAACCTTCCTAGCTTAGGGTGTAACATCCCTGCTCTAGGTTAGGCCTTGGGGGGAGCTAGTTCTGTGCCTTGCATGAAACGGTACCCATGCACCGTTCTCAGCCAGGCTGCCTACCTTAGGCTAGGGAGCGTCCTCCCTTCCTTGGTGGCTGCTTTGGTACAGAGCCTCCCCTATGGAAGACCCTGCTTCTTCTCCCCTCCCCACCTATCCCTTGTATGGCCTAGCCAATACTTAGGTTAGCCTATACCCATCTGTCCCCTGTCCTACAACTCCTCCTTAGGGTGGAGTGACAGGGCTATCTTGAGTCCCTGTGTGCAGTCCACTCTGGTACATATACCCTTCATAGTGTCCTATGGGGTTAGCCACTGGATGCCTTTTGTCCGCAGGGGTTCTCCCCCCTCTTGGGTGTTCCCTAGCCCTGACTTGGGCTACTCTGGCTCCCGGCCGCCTGCGGCCTCCTGCCCTTGGGTGATAGGGCTAGCCCCTATCATGGGTACACCCATTCAGGTGGGATGCTTTGGGGTTCGTGTCCTTACCCCTACATCCCTCCTTCTGTCTCTTTTAACTGTCCTGGTGCTGGTCCCTTGCCGCCTCTACTGTCGGCGATACCGCCCTCCCCCTTAGAGACACATTCCTTGTTCCCCCCTGGCCGACAGTCCTCCGTGTGTCGGAGGGCTGCCGCCTCCCGTCGGTGTACAGCCGATGGCCCTCCCTCATACCTCCTAGCTTCGGTCGTCCGTCCATCGGGCCGGCCTCGTGCCAGCATCCATTGCCGGCGGTCCAGTTTTGCTACAGCTTATCCTTTGTCCCTGTCACCAAGCCGGCAGCCTTTGGCTGCCGGAGCCGCCGCCTACCGCCGGGGTGCCGCCGCTGTGCCGGCGGCCGCCATCCTGGCATTACTCCTGACTTCTCTATATGTCTTACCTAATGCCAGAAACTCTGCTGGAGCGGCCTCCGGCGTGCCCCCGGTCTGTCGGCGCCTTCCGGAGACGCCAAGAGACTTGCATCCCTTCTCCCAGCTATCAACACCATGCTGATAGCCCTACACTGCAACCAGATGGTTTGGCTACATAAATAGATAGGTATTGTCTTACCGTTCTATTAGTAGTCGTGCTGTCTTCTTGCATATCACAATTTCCAGCATGCTGTGTGTATCTTAGCACGGCTGGTTGCCGGAAACAGTTACCCTATGGGGTCTTCTACACCCCCAATTCAATGGCCTGAGTGGTCTCAGTCCCAGATTTATATCTTAGGCAATTCCTACTAGAATTCCCTTTGCCTCCCTGGCAATCTGCCTTGTGTCCTCGGCCACAAACAAATTGCCTATGGATAAGGTTACGGTAACCAGCCGGGCGGGTTACACGGAGTATGTGTCTATCTACTTCATTTCCCGCTCCACTCTCTAACATCACAATGTTATTAATTACTTAAGATTAAGTTAAAATTGACCTTTTAATATATAACTTTAGAATATATAAGTCATTAGTATAACTTCCATATACTCATATTCTCTTTCTCTTACAGGAGGAGTACGTGAAGTGTGACCGCAACTTCTGTGGAGTGAAGCGCCCGCACTTCTACGGGCACACGGCGTGTAGGACCCACGCCCCTTGCGCCAACAAGAAAGGCGATCTGAAGTTTTGGGACCCGCAGAACTGTACAGTCTGCAAGAACCGCCTGGTCGAGGCGTTCAACAATCGTCCTTCAGCGGAGGTTAGGGATGCTTCTCGAGAGAAGCTACGCAAATGGATGCGTGGCTTCCAAAAGAACGCCACCGGACCATACCTTGCCACCGAAGACTTGAGGGCCTTGCTTTTCCCGAAGGCATCCGCAGACTCTGTGGTCCCCAAGGATCAGATCCCCACCGTCCAGATAACGGTGGAACTGGACGTAGTCATGGCTCAGTCCATGCACGAGTGCCGTTTGGATGCCGACAACGCGGAACGTATGTCGGAAGTGTCGGAGAATACGCAGAGGAACCTCATGGGCGAAGAATTGGACTATGAGGAAGACCAGGTGGAATATCCTGAGTCGGAGCAGGAGGTCGCTCCACCTTCCACCCCCACACCGACTCTTACACTGACGGATGTATCACTTCCTTCTACATCTGCTCCCCCGGATCCCACCCCATCCAACACCCAAGAGATCTTCAAAATGCTTGAGGCTCTCATGGAGTTCTTCAGGACCAACATGGGAAGTTCGAAGCAGCCGAAACGGATTTCGGTGAAGGACCTCCCCGCATGCTTAGATACCAACCCCTGGAGGTATGCCGAGCACATGCCAATTACAACGGGCAAGATCTTTATCAGCGGAAAGATCGGCTCGATTGTGCTGGAAGAAGTGGAATTCTTCCCGAACTTTGAGGCTTATCCGGACTGTTACGTCCGACTTCAATCTGAACCTGCCTTTAAAGAAGAGACCGAACCAAAGGAGGTGATAGTGTTCGATCTCGCGAAAGCCTAGGCTATGCTGGCCAATACAGTGAAAAGTAGGGGTTTCACCTGCTTGAAACTTCCCGCGCTTAGCAAGAAGCACCCTACCTACATCGCACCAGACGATGCGACCCTCCCCTTCATGGAAAAGGCCTTCACTGCGGTACATAAGGCAGTGGAAGAAGGAAAACCTTGCCCTGCACTGGAGGAGTGCAGACCCTTCTCCCTGACTACTCCCCCCGATGTTAGACACTGGAAAGATCTCCAGACAACATTTGTGGTAGGAAAACTAGAACCTGACATCGCTGGCCGTCAGTTTAACGAAGACCTCCCGAAACTTAATGACCATCTCCTTCGTCGGGAACATTACACGAAGGAAAGGCTCGCCGCATCCATGTCCCTCCAGGTACAGCTCGAAGTCATGGCCGGTGACACTAGGGTCCCTGACTACTACATGGTTCTCGCCAAAACACATTTAGCGACCGTAGTAAAAGATCTGTACAGCTTCACGAAGGCTCGTAGAGCCTGTCGTGAATTCGCGTTCTCCAGTGCCACAGTGACACACAAACCCCGGAGGCTGATTTCCTCCAACATCTGGGGTAAGCACCTCTTTCCCTCCTCCCTTGTGAAAGAGATCACCGACAAGGCCGCCACGGAGAAAAGGAACCTTCTCCACAAGTGGGGCATGTCAAAGAAACGAAAATCCTCTCCGGACGACGGCCCTCAACCTAAGAGGAAACCCACTAAACCAAAACCCCAGCAACGTCAACAGAGACGGCAGTTTCCGGGATCCACTACTCCCCAAGTGGCAGCTCAGCCACAGCAGACCTTTCAGCTGGTCACCCAACAGGTCTTGTCACAGTCGCCGGTTTTCGCCCCTGCTTTCGAGCAACAGTCAACTACCTTTCGTCCCAAAGGTAGAGGCTCAAACAGAGGTGCAGGCAGAGACGCATCTCGCCATCCCTCCAGAGGCAGAGGAGGAAGGGGAGCTAGCGGCCGAGGCAGTAAACCCTCGGGAAACCATAAGCAATGAAGTTCTTCCGGTGGGAGGAAGACTCCGCCAATTCCAGGATCGTTGGACCTTCGATCCCTGGGCACACAGCATCGTCAAGAAGGGTCTAGGCTGGAGCTGGACTCAACCACCCCCAACCTTCCAGCAGTTCTTCCAACAGTCAACCCCCCTTCTGGAAGAATATGTCCTAGATCTCTTGAACAAGAAGGTGATAAGGAGGGTAAAGTCAACCAGGTTCCAAGGGAGATTGTTTTGCGTCCCCAAGAAGGACTCCGACAAACTCAGTGTTATTCTAGACTTATCCACCCTCAACAAGTTCATAGCGAACAACAAGTTCAAGATGCTGACTCTTCAACAGATAAGGACCCTTCTGCGTCAAGGTTCCTACACGGTCTCCATAGACCTGGCGGATGCCTACTGGCACATTCCAATGAACCACCACGCTTCCTCCTACCTAGGATTTCGACTCCAAAGGAAAAGCTACGCTTTCAGGGCCATGCCCTTCGGCCTCAATATGGCCCCACGGATTTTCACAAAGCTGGCAGATGCCATCATTCAATAGCTTCGCCTCCGCGGCGTCCAGGTGATGGCCTATCTCGACGACTGGCTGGTCTGGGCTCCATCGCCCGAAGATTGTCTAAGATCCTGCAACAAAGTCACCCAGTTTCTGGAACACCTGGGATTCAAGATAAACAGAAAGAAATCTCACCTCTCTCCAGCTCAGAAGTTCCAATGGTTAGGAATCCAGTGGAATCTTCAGTCACACCGCCTTTCCATCCCCCAGAAGAAAAGGAAGGAAATAGCAGGGTCTGTCAAAAGACTGCTGAAATCCAAACGGATCTCAAGACCTCAGCAGGAACGAGTTTTAGGCTCTCTACAGTTCGCCTCAGTGACAAACCTAGTGCTGCGTGCACAGCTAAAGGATGCCGCGGGAGTCTGGAGACGTTCCGCATCCATCGCTCGAAGAGATCTCAAGAGACGGCTCCCAAACAGACTTCGGTTACTCCTAAAGCCGTGGTCGGAAGCAAAGGCCCTGAAAAGGTCCATCCCTCTTCAACACCCACCTCCATCACTCAACATCCACACGGATGCTTTGCTGGAGGGTTGGGGAGGTCACTCCCACCAAAAACAGGCTCAAGGAACATGGTCTCCCCTATTCAAGACGTTTCACATCAACATCTTGGAGGCCATGGCGGTCCTTCTAACTCTGAAGAAACTTTCCCCGCCTCCCTCGATCCATATTCGTCTAACCCTAGACAACTCGGTGGTAGTTCGATGTCTCAATCGCCAAGGCTCAAGATCGCCCCAGATAAATCAGGTGCTTCTCCCAATCTTCCGTCTGGCAGAGAAGAAGAAATGGCACCTGTCTGCAGTTCATCTACAAGTATTCCGCAACGTGATGGCGGACGCTCTATCTCGGACAAGCCCGATAGAGTCGGAATGGTCTCTAGACGCAAGATCCTTCTCCTTCATCTCTCACCAAGTCCCAAAACTTCAGATCGATCTCTTCGCAACGAGCGACAACAATCAACTTCCTCGATATGTGGCCCCGTACGAGGACCCCAAGGGAGAAGCAGTGGACGCTATGTCACTGGATTGGAACAGATGGCCCAGGATCTACCTGTTCCCTCCCACCAACCTACTGCTAAAAGTCCTCTCCAAACTGAGAACCTTCAAAGGAACAGCGGCCCTAGTGGCTCCCAAGTGGCCCCGGAGCAACTGGTACCCCCTAGTCCTGGAGCTACAACCCACGCTGATCCCTCTCCCGGGCCCAGTTCTCTCCTAGCAAGTACAGAAGTCGACTGTCTTCACTTCATCATCGAAAGTAAGGGACCTTCATCTCATGATGTTCTCTCCCTAGCCGCGAAGAAAAGGTTTGGGATCTCGAAGAAAAGTCTAGACTTCCTCGAGGAATACAAGACCGAATCCACACGACGGCAATACGAATCATCCTGGAGAAAATGGGTCTCTTTCGTCAAGGCAAAAAATCCTACGGAAATCACCATTGATTTTTGCGTGTCCTTCTTCATTCACCTTCATGGACAGGGTTTAGCAGCCAACACGATTTCTACCTGCAAATCGGCCTTGACTAGACCACTACTGTACGCCTTCCAGATTGATCTGTCCTGCGACATCTTCAATAAACTGCCGAAGGTATGCGCTCGTCTACGCCCAGCACCCCCACCAAAACCTATCTCATGGTCCCTGGACAAGGTGCTCCATTTTGCCTCCAATTTGAACAACGATTCGTGCCCTCTCAAGGATCTGACTCAAAAGGTTATATTTCTTTTTGCTCTTGCCTCAGGAGCCCGAGTCAGCGAAATAGTGGCATTATCAAGGGACGAGGGTCACATTCTGTTTACAAACTCAGGAGACCTTACCCTCTTCCCGGATCCGACGTTTCTCGCTAAAAACGAACTACCCACCAAAAGATGGGGCCCTTGGAGAATCTGTCCCCTGAAAGAAGATGCCTCTCTATGTCCAGTAGAGAGCCTCAAGGTCTATCTTCGTAGAACTTCTGACTTTGGTGGAGGCCAACTCTTCAAAGGAGAAACATCGGGTAGCAACCTGTCACTGAAACAACTAAAAGCGAAAATCACCTACTTCATTCGCAGAGCGGATCCTGACAGTACACCCGCAGGTCATGATCCGAGAAAAGTCGCATAGTCTCTGAATTTCTTTCAGGGCATGAATTTCGAAAGCCTCAAGAGTTTCACAGGCTGGAAATCCTCGCGTGTTTTCTTCAATCATTACGCGAAACAAGTGCATGAAGTCAAACATTTTGTGGTAGCCGCAGGTAGTGTTATGAAACCTGCACCTAACTCTGCATAGAACAGTGAGTGACTTGGGACTTTAATTCCTCGGGTGCCTATGTTGACCCTCGTGTGATACGTAGTGAATTCAGAGACACTTAGTGTTTTTTCATAGACTGTTCTTTTTCAAGGTGAAATGTCATAGTCGTCACATGAGTGCCGCATGCCTAGAGCATGATGTGTTTTTTCCTTATTAAAGACTGACGTTCCTCTGGAACCTGTGCCTCCTGATAATTTGAAATTTTTTTTCAGATTCAAGAGCGACGTCTTTCATTACTATGTACATTATAATTCATTGTAAATTACTTTTACATCCCTTATTGCATTTATTTACCATATTCTGCAATTGTGAAATAAAACTTCTATTTTATTACTTGTGCGTCTCAATCCGCTCCTACTTATACTATGAAATACATGGTTGTCACAGTTTCATTATTCCCTCCTTTTTTCTTTATAAAAATGATGAAGATAATTGGTTCGATCCATATTATATACTCACCTATGCTATGTAATATTCCTAACTGAATACCTACTTGCGTTATACCTTTGAGACCAGACCGTTCTCTTTTTACAATATATAGTGCCTAACCACCACTGATCTGTCATTGACAATGTTCCTATATGAATATCAACCATTCTGTCTTGTCTCCGAGTTCTTCACGTTCTCCCCGCAAGGTGGGTAGCCCTTCAAAAACCACTTTGATCCTCAGCATGGTCCGTTGGGACTTCTCTGCCAAGGGGGGCAGGAAGTTTCAGCCCCACGGAACCTCTATCGAGGTTACTATGCTTACTCTATTCAAAGCCCTAGGCACTTACACTACAAAGGGGAAATCTACCACGATACATTGATTCTCTGGTATTCTTCCATCAGGACGCCATGGCTTGAGCCCAAAAAACCGATTTTGAACGAAGCGAAAAATCTATTTTTGGGTGAGATAGCCATGGGGTCCTGATGGACCCTCCCTGCTACTTCGTCCAGCCTTTCAGGTCCCACCCTGTCCTGCTGTATCATGGCGATCGGCAAGCAACTGGCGTCAGGATAAGGACGGACGTGACGTCATTTAGCAATGGCGCCCGTTTGTTTACGTTTCGAGTACCAAAAGTAGCCACGGACGAGTATAGCTGTGGAACGGCTCCCCAGCTATTCTCCGCCCCTCCACATCGAAGTGTTAACTCTGTGTGTGGTGCAGATAGCTATGTGGCGCGTTAATACATGCGTCCCCTGTTGATTTACGATGTCTTAAAGGGAAACCTTTAGGATACTCGCTCCAGAAGTTAGAATTCTGTGATAACCTGTGGTTAAATTCTCAGGGAATATCTAGTAGTTACTTACTCAAGGAAGCTACCAGAAATGAACCTTCCATCAGGACGCTATGGCTATCTCACCCAAGAATAGATTTTTCGCTTCACTCAAAATCCGTTGTATATATATATATATATATATATATATATATATATATATATATATATATATATATATATATATATATATATATATATATATATATATATATAACTACACATGTATATGAAAATATAGTGGTGACCCATGTCCATGGATAATGAGCATCGGAACATGGGTTTTTTCCCCTTTATTATAAAAAGATTCGTGACTACACTTTACATAGCCTGGTACTCTTCAGACGAGTACCCTCTTGTTCTAGTGATCGCTCGAGTGGTACTGCTAACCCCTCTGAGCATGTAAATACAAAGTTGCTCAGTCAATATGCTAAATTGTTAGATTTTGTGGAAATCTCACTGTGATGGAAATATACTCTTACAATTAGGCTTTTAACACGCCATATATCAGACTTAATACATATTACCTATAACAGAGTTCGGTGATCGTGCACAACAATTAATGAGTCATAGTACTCTAAAAAATATAATTAGCTTCATTTTATGAAACAAATACTTATTGATATTTTTCACACAAGGCTAAAGAAATAGGTATAAATTCATATATATATATATATATATATATATATATATATATATATATATATATATATATATATATATATATATATATATATATATATATATATATATATATATATATATATATATATATATATATATATATATATATATATATATATATATAAGCTTGCATCAGTGTCCAACACGTCCGCAAGTGGTGCAGGGAGTTCTCCGAAGGACGCACAGACGTCCACGACGAGCAAAGGAGCGGGAGGCCATCGGTGACCGACGAAGTCGTGGCGAAGATTGAGCGCATTCTCCTCGAGGATCGGAGAGTAACGCTTCGGGAGCTGGCTGACCAGGTTCCTGAGGTTTGTGAAAAAACCATCGACAACATTTTGACTGGAAAACTTGGTTATCACAAGGTGTGTGCGCGGTGGGTCCCGCACATGCTTTCAGAAACCCACAAAGACAATCGCGTCAAGTGTGCCGAGGGGTTTCTTTGAGAATGCGCCGAGAATACCGAAGAATTCTTGGACTCAATTATTACGGGAGATGAAACGTGGTGTCACTACGTCACTCCAGAAACAAAAGAACAATCGAAACAATGGCGCCATACCGGATCACCTGTGCCGAAGAAGTTTAAGCTGACCCTGTCCGCAGGAAAAGTGATGGCAACGGTGTTTTGGGACTGAAAAGGCGTCTTGCTTACTGAGTTTATGCCTAAAGGGACCACAATAAATTCGGAGGGGTATTGCGAGACGTTGACGAAACTCAAAAGAGCCATCCAAAATCGCCGGAGAGGAAGACTGCCCAAGGACATTAGGCTGCACCACGACAACGCGCGCCCGCATGTCTCTCGACAGACCACCGCCGTACTGGACAAATTCGGCTAGAAATTGCTTGATCATGCCCCCTACAGCCCTGATCTTGCTCACAGCGACTTCCACTTGTTTCCGAAATTGAAGCAACACTTGGGTGGACAACGCTTCAATACAGATGAAGAGGTGAAGGAAGCGGTCAGCAAGTTCATCGACGGCCTAGCGGCGGAGTTCTTAAAAGAGGGTTTTCAGAAGTGGATAACTCGTCAGGAAAAATGCGTAGAAAAATCTGGCAACTATGTAGAAAAATAGTTTAAAGTATAAGCTTTCACATTGTATACTTTTTTATGTCAATAAAAAATGTCTTATACCTGCAAAAATTTTGGGAACCTTATTTTTTACTTGCCCCTCGTATATATATATATATATATGTATATATATATATATATATATATATATATATATATATATATATATATATATATATATATATATATATATATATATATATATATATATATATATATATATATATATATATATATATATATATATATATATATATATATATATATATATATATATATATATATATATATATATATATATATATATATATATATATATATATAAAAGAGAGAGAGAGAGAGAGAGAGAGAGAGAGAGAGAGAGAGAGAGAGAGAGAGAGAGAGAGAGAGAGAGAGATCTACTTTGGCTGCGGGGCATAACAACAATTAGAATAACGCCAATGTATCCCTGTGTGTGTCGTAAGCGGAGACTAAAGGGGGCGGCACGATGAGACTAGGAATACCTTCACATGTATCGTTACTTCCAATGAAATATCAAAGAAGAGAAGTTTAGGAAGAGTGACTGTACTCCGCACTATAGTTTTGGGGTGTCTGAATTTGTGTGGATGTATTTTCATAGAGAGAAAAAGATGTGAGATCCGAAGTATGTTTTGGAATAGAAAGATGGATGTATTGGCCTTTTGTGAGACAAAGATAAAAGGGCAGAGTGGAGGATATTTGGTGAAGTGACAGATAATGTGTCTGGGATTGTAAGGATTAGACTAAAAAAAGGGCGTGACTTTATTGCTGAAGGAATGTATGACAGGTAAATTTGTGGACTGGAAGTGAAAGGTGATAAGGATTAGGTTAGGTAGGTATATTGGATTTTTGTTAGTGCATAAGTATCTCATCCCTTCTTGGCTAAGTAAAGTGGTGATTTCTAATAACTTTTACCCTTCTTCAGGAAAATGTCTTTCCAATGCCTTATTTTCTAATTAGAATTGTCGTTTGCATGAACATTTTTAGCTTCATAAATATAATAAATACATCACTTATTGAGTAAAGTGAGTAGTTATTTGTATCAATGTATTCTGTTCCCAAAAAGATGATTCCAACCCATATAACTAATCATAATGGACATTTATAATGATACATTTTATCTGAATGGAAATAAAAGATTCAGTATCATTGTAGCTAACTAAAGAGTTAGTTTTATTCCACGTTTTCCGTTTTTAGATACATGCTGATCCCACCCCTTGTGAGATAAATATTGTGCCCCTTCCAATCAAAACATTCCATCTTGATAACTAATTACTGTGACCAATAATAATAACCCTTTTTTTCTTCTAGAATATGACATTCCACTCCATATACTCTGAATAGTAACATTGTTTATACCAACCTTTTTCCTTGTGTTAGAGATAATAAATAAGCATGTTCTTAGCTAGTACAGAGGCCCGTTTTATTATCGTCTTAAAAGTTGATAATTTTACCCTTTCTTAACTAATTATAGTGACCGTTTTTACGAACTCATATTTTGTTCAGAATCTTAATGATTTCATCCCTGTTATCCTATCAACGTAGTCACTTGTTCATCAATATTCAAAGTCTTCAAAAATAATATGAGTCTACATATTGCCAGCTATTTAGTTCCTCTCTTTGTAGTAACATATATTATCTTGAAAAAATAAGGATTTCCACACTCCTTAGGCAATGACAAGGGCCATTGTATCAACACCTTTGGTCATCTTAAAGATAACAGTTTAAATTTTTACGACTTCATTACCACAAGTGTATTACACATGCCTGTGCTCTATAATGGTATTTCTGTTTAGTATATCATTATTGCTCTCCTCTCGCACTGATAGCCTGTTTAAGCCTGTATGTTCTAGAATCACGGTTTGAATTTTTGTGCCCTTCTTGCTTGGAACAGGTTATATATAAACTCATGCTCCATCAAGAGAAGGTAATTGTATTCACCTCGCTTCCCATTTATCACCTAACTTGCGCCTCGTACATTGGTGACCAGTTTTCTCCACCATTTCCCCTCACTGCTGTGTCTTACTGTTTGGTAATGCCGCTCTCAGACACTGACTCTATTATCAATGCTAAGCCCCTAAAACTACCACCCTTCGCCCAGCGGAGAAGCATTCACCTGGTTCCAGTATGCTGAAATTCAGTTTTACATCAAGGGTGTGAGTCAGTCAACACCAAAATAAGATAATGTTATCATGGCAATCCCTAAGGATACTTTCGCGGGATTCCTGGATTGGCTGTATGAGCAAGAGGACACCACAGTAACATACAACGCTCTCAAATCATATTTCCTGGAGCAGTACTTACCATTGCCTGCCGCCCGCATAAAGAAACTTTTTTAGCTCTCTCAACAACTGTTAGGAACTAAAAGTCTTCACAAGGCCTCAGGAAAATGACCAGTATCGCTTGCTTGCAACGTGCCACAAACGGCTCGCCTCATGAAGTGATTCTACTTCATGCTCTTTGGGTATGCCGCCTACCTGAACCTATGCACGCTTCCATCTCTCATGTATATATTTTGTCCATGAAGGACATGATGACCAAAGTTCACACCCTTAAGTACAACCACTTCACCATCTTCAAGTCTTCCATCAATGCCCTCACTCCTAACGATGTGGACAACTATTTGACATCGACCAAAGCTGACGTAAATATGGTAGGACATAGACGCCCAACCCGTGAAGTGCCGCAGCAGCGGCAAAAAAACTGCCCACCCCCCACCACTAGCTCACATCTAAGCGAACGACCTCTATAGTCAGTTTCTGATGCCCATCGGCCACAGTTATGCTACTACTACTCCAGATTCGGAGCTGCAGTGAAGAATTGTGTGAATGAATGGGCCAAAAATTTGTAAGTAGCCCATCGCTTGTTACCGTGACCTCTCCCGTTTCTAATCTTTACTCTTTATATGATGCAGGGATAGGCATGCATTTTTTTTTCTAGATACGGGTGCTTGCCATTTTTTTTTGCCAAGGCCACTTTCCAGGACAAGACGTAGTTTGTCTAGGTCAGCCGACATCCGTATGGTAGCTGCCAGTGGATCTGCTATACCCCCACATGGTTATGAAACACTCACATTATTGTTTGGAAGCATCAAATATAGTTAAAAGTTTCTTGTGGCTATCTTCATATTGACAAACCTCGGTGTGGATCCTACCACATATCCAACTCCTGGTTGATGCCGGTCCCCGTTGATTGGTCAACTCAGATTCCTACTCCTTGACACCTCTGCAACCCGTCCACTCCGAACTCGCTCTCCACATCAACACATGTACAGATGCCTACGCCCGCCTCCTCACATTGCACCCGTGAATTTTCCATCCAGAACTTCGGCAAAAGGCCATGGTTCATAATAAACAAGTATTTTTCACCATATCAAGATAACCGGGACCCGTGTTCACCAGATTCAGACATTTGGCACCAGATCGTTAGACAGCCACTAAACAAAGGTTCACTGAAATAGAAGAAAAGGGACTTTGCCAAAAAGCCTTAAGCCCCTGTTCGTCATCCTTTCATATCATCCTGACGAAAGATATTTCCTTGCATCGGTGTGAGGATTACAGGTGCATGACCATGCAGACAGAACCGGATAGCTAGCCCTTCCCAAGCATCGCCAACGTGACCTCATACGTGCACAAAGTAAAGGGTTTCTCCATGCGTGACCTCCTGAAGTGGTATCATAAGTGTTCATGAACCTAGAAAACATCTTCAAGACCACCAACACCTCCCTCTTTGGTAAATACACATTTAATTACTCTGGTTTTGACCTTTGCAATGCTAGGTCCCCTTTTGTACATTTCGCAGACGACATTTTTGTGTTCTCTTCCTCCAAAGAAGAACACTTTCGTCATATATGAATCATGCTCAACTGCCTGCAACAGAGCAGACTTGTAGTCCGGTGCGACAAGAGTACCTTTGACGCCATTGAAATATCTCTCTTAGGCCACCGCATCACTCCTTAAGGAGTTCACCTACTTCAGTAAAGGTAGGAGCCATACAGAGCCTACCCATGTCTTCGACCATCAAAGCACTGCAAGAATCGTTGGGTATAATCAACTATTATCACTGTTACCTGCCAGCCATCGCTGCCACTCTTGCCCCCTCTCTACACCTCCCTCAAGGGTAAGCCAAAAGACCTGAGGTGGGGTCCTCTTCATGAAGCAGCCATCTGCAATGCAAAGAATGCCCTATTAGCCACTGCTGCTTTCACTTCTCCCATGTCATATGCATCTCTCCTTCTCTCTACCAATGCCATTCACATCGCTATTGGGACAGTATCTGAGCAGGTGGTCAACGTCTTGCACGGTACATTGGCCGTCTTCAGTAGAAAACTTTCCAAGACGTAGTAATCCAGCTAATCTACCTTCGACAGCCATATGCTGGTAGTGTACTTGGCTGTCTGTCATTTCCACCCTTCGTCATTTGCACGGACCATATGCCTCTGGTGTATGCCTTCAATTGACAGTCCAATGCATGGTCCGGCCGTCAAAGCCCACATCTCTCTGCCGTGGCCGAATACAATTGTACCCTTCATCACTTCCATGAATCCTGTTGCTGATGCCTTGTCAAGAAACACATTGGCCACCATTCACCTGGGATTGGATTACAACACCTTGAAAGAAGCCCGACAAAAACATACAGAGTTCCAAGCATGAAGACCATCCTGCACATACCTCCGTTGGGAGGACGTCCTTCTTGACAACTCCAACGCCACCGTCCTCTGTGACATCACTACTGGTAGACCTAGACCATAGATTCCTGATCCAATTTGCAGACAGGTGTTTGATTTCATTCATGGACTTTCACATCCCTCGTGCAGATCTACTGCACAACTATTGAAGACAGTGTTCACTTGCCATGGCATTACTAAGAATGCTAAGAATTGGCTATGCACCTATACTTTATGCCAAACCTTAAAAATACACCAACACACCAATCCAGGAGCAGGCACCTTTCATCAACCTCAGTGGCGCTTTGCCCTCATTTACGTCAATGTTGTAGGATCCCTACCTGTATCACAAGGACATCGTTACCTGTTTACCATCAGCGACCGCTCCACTCGGACTGAAGCCATTCCCATGGAAACTGCAACATGTGCCTTGTGTACATCAGCCTTATTTTCAGGATGGATCGTGAGATTTCGTGTCCATATGCTCATTACATCTGACAGTCGTACCACTTTCCCCTTTCAATTTTTAACATCATTAGCGAATTTTCTGGTAAACACCCTACATCAGACAAGTGTATACAACCCTAGTGTCAACAGAATAGTTAAATGCTTTCATCGCATCCTCAAAGCAGCTTTGATGTCCCACTGCAAGGACTACAGAGAGTTTAATTAGCTTCCCTTGATCATTCTGAGACTAAGGACAGCTCCTAAGTACAGCTCCCAAGGACACCTTGGATGTCTCAATACAATGCATAATGATTAGTGTAAAAAAAAATAAAATCTAATTGTTTGTATGGTAGAAAAAATACCTATTACTTTCAAAATTGTCAATTTTATCTATTTGGTACAGTAATTTTGTTAAGCGACAAGCGCTCCCAAAAAAATGACTCGATCTGTTATTGTTTCTCATAACAGGTACCTGCAATAGTACCCTACATGCAGTAGGGAGTCAAGTAGAGATGTAATGATTGTAATATCTCCGTTCTGATCCTGCTGTATTTCAGACTTCTTGGATATGGTCGACTGGGGAGGACTTAATAATGATCTGTCGAAGTAGAGAATTCAAATGTTCTGTTAAAAAGAGTGTCCTGCGAAAACTTTTATACTGATACATTTGTTACCTATTACCAGATTTGTACAGTGGTCATTTTCGCCTGTGGAAGAAATTGGAGACAGGGACAATGTATATGATTATTTATTCAAATCTGGGCACAGTGGAGCTAATGATCCCGACAGAAAATCCTCAATTGATAAGGGTAGAAAATAGCCCATAATGGGTTGCTATCCTTTATGATTGAAACAGTCCTGGACCAATTTTGCATTCACCATTTGACTTCGATTTTTGCCCATCTATTCCAAGATACCAAGATGCCACCCAATTTTTCCCTCCTTATTAACATATTGCAAAATAGTATTGTAAATTCATTAATTGTAGAATAACAAGTTCAGATAAATGAAGCCCACAGATAATATGCAAATAATTCCTTGCATGAGTTTTGAATAAATTTAAATATTATTCTTTAGCCCACAGCCCTTTCGAAAGCTGCATTCAGAATCATCCGCATTGTTTATTCTATTATAGGATAACCGGTTGTAACTGAATTTTAATACCGTCCAGAAGCTTGTATTTTCATATAGTGTAGGTTATCATCTCTAAATATTCTCTACTCATGAGTATTATGTGTTAAATGGTTATGAGTGTCCAATGTGTGGGCAATTTGTTATTTTTGGTTTGTTCCGTAACTGGAATACAAACCTTAGCTATTTAAAGTGGGTAATTACTTTCGCGTAGCTGAAAGGACGAGCCATAAAATTTTAACGGGGGATTATTACCCACCGCTAGTTAGCAGGGGGTAGGGAGGGTAGCAAGCTACCCTCCTCCCTCACACACCTGTGTTGTAGCTCCCCTTTTACTTTGGCTCGGGTGGTGATCGGATGTGTCCGCCTTCACCCTCGCCTTTTTGACAGCCATTAATCATTGGTTTTTCTTTCATTTTCTCAGAGTGTTGTGAAGTTGGCCTCTACAATGAGGAAGTGCCCTAGGTTACCTGACCGCCCTTGTGGGACCTTCATGTCTTCCATCGAGACGGATCCTCACTCCTTAAGCCTTTATTGTAGGGGTCAGCGGTGTGAAAGTGATAATGTTTGTATGGAATATAGGGAGTGGCCTACCTCCCAGTGGGAGAGGTTTTCTCGGCGCCAGAAGAAAAAGTCTAGATGGGATATTTCTCCTTCAAAGGTTGCTTTGAAGAAGGAAAATCCTAAGGACTCTTCTTCCGTAGCCCAAACCTCCTCCGAAGCTCCCACTCGGTCGGCCTCTTGTGAGAGGCCGTCGAGTGGTAGCGTAGGCTGTAATGTTGTTGACCGATCTCGGGGTTTGGGAGAGAGTTGCCTCCCATAGCAAGGCAGCTCCTCCTCCTCCCCCGGGGGAGGATTTAATTATTTCTCCTGTTAATTATGATCTTTTGCAGCTTTGGGCTTCCTTGGGGCTTCCGGGTTCGCCCTCCAAGGAAGCCCTGTTTGACATGATCAGGTTGGAAGCAGCTGTTAAACAGTCACCAGCAGTAGCAGAGGTTGACCCTCTGTCTATTGTTAAGGCTGTTGTGGCAGACGCTTCCAATGAGAGTGTTCAAACCCCTACTACTGTAGTAGCTGAAGGTTTAACCCTGGAACGGTACGGTGGGATTGTCCGCGACCCCGAGCGTCAAAACAAAAGAGGTTTTTATCACGTGACTCACCCCCATGATGGAATTTGTGGGTGATCGACCTGCAGTCGGTCACTTGTCCACACACTCTGGTAGTGTACAGACGTGCTTCGCTCTAGCTCTACTTCTTCCCAGATTTCTGAGACACGTCGGGGTTGTTCGCGACAGAGTTTACCCTTCTAAGGTAAGTTGCATAATTATCAAAGTTATTACGTATTATGAAATTGTCGTAGAATGGTGCAACTTGTATAGGTTATCAGATGTGGAAATTCCTGGTGGATGATTTAGCTACCACGTGCATGATTTTTTTTTTAGTTGAAATGCCGTTCATCACCACGAGGACCATTTTACCGCGAGTGCCCCTTTTTCAGTTTTTTGCATTTTTTGGCCAAGTCATTTTTCCGTAAGAAATTGCCAAATAGTGTCGCAAAACTTTTGCTTTTTCAGTGTTGGAAAGTGTGTATAGATGATCTGGCTACCCATGCGTGACTTTGTTTTTGTCAGGTACACCGTAGATATTGGTATGTGGGGCATTTAACTGCGGTTACCAATTTCTGTTTTTTTTTCAATATTTGTAAAAATTTACTGCGGCGGAAGGAATTGCCATATAGTATTGATTTTTTTTTATGTTTATTAGTTCGAAAGTTTGCCTTGATGGTTGGGCTAAAACGTGCATATCTTTTTTTTTATCTGAGATGCCGTATATTAGAATGTTGGCTATTTTTCCGCGAGTGCCCCTTTTTCAGTTTTTTTCATTCTTGGCTAAGCCATTTTTCCGTGAGAAATTAGGAAATAGTATCGCAAAACTTTTATTTTTATAGCATTGGAAAGTGTGTATAGATGATCTGGCTACCCATAGGTGACTTTGTTTTTGTCAGATACGCCGTAGATATTGGTATGTGGGGTATTTAACTGCGGTTGCCAATTTCTGTTTTTTTCAATATTTGTAAAAATTTACTGCGGCGTAAGGAATTGCCATATAGTATTGATTTTTTCATGTTTATTTGTTCGAAAGTGTGCATTGATAGTTGGGCTAACACGTGCATGTCTTTTTTTTTATCTGAGATGCCGTATATTAGAATGTTGGCCATTTTTTCGCGAGTGCCCCTTTTTATTTGCTTTGCTTTTTTTTGCTTAGTCATGTTACCGTAATGAATTGGCAATTTTTGTCGTAAAACTTATATTTTTATTGTGTTGGAAAGTGTTTCTAGATGATCTGGCTACCCATGCCTACCTTTTTTTTAGCCAGATATGGCGTATATAGGTATTTTTTCGTTTTTTCCCATTTCTTTCGGAATTACTACGTACTAAGTAACTATCACAGAGTACTGATTCATTTAGATGTTTATTTGTCGGAAAATGTGCCTTGATGGTTTTCCTAGCACGTGGCTGAAATGGTTTTTTTTTCTGAATGGACCACCATTAGCACGTTGCTATTTTTCATCGAGTGTCCCTTTTTCAGTTTTTTTCATTTCTTGGCTAAGTCATTTTTCCGTGAGAAATTAGCAAATAGTATCGAAAAACTTTCATTTTTATAGCATTGGAAAGTGTGTAGAGATGATCTGGCTACCCATGCGTGACTTTGTTATTGTCAGGTACGCCGTAGATGCTATCGGTGTGTGGCGAGTTTTCCTACGGTTGCCAATTTCTGTTTTTTTCAATATTTGTAAAAATTTACTACGGCGTAAGGAATTGCCATATAATATTTATCTTTTTTTCATGTGTATTTTTTACAAAGTGTGCCTTGATGGTTGGGCTAACACGTACATGTCTTTTTTTTATCTGAGATGCCGTATATTAGAATGTTGGCCATTTTTTCGCGTGTTCCCCTTTTTATTGGTTTTGCATTTTTTTGCTTAGTCATATTACCGTAAGGAATTGGCAAGTTTTGTCGTAAAACTTATATTTCTATAGTGTTGGAAAGTGTTTCTAGATGATCTGGCTACCCATGCCTATCTTTTTTTTTAGCCAGATATGGCGAATATATTTGTTACTGTTTTTAGAATGATATATTGTTAATTTATTCACATCATTAATATATTTCCTTATTTCCTTTCCTCACTAGGGTATTTTTCCCTGTTGGAGCCCTTACTTAGAGCATCTTACTTTTCCAACTAAGCTTGAAGCTTCGCTAATAATAATATAGGTATGTGTTCGATTTTCCTGTGTTTGCCATTTTTTCGTTTTTTCCCATTTCTCTCAAAATTACTACGTACTAAGTAACTATCACAGAGTAATGATTCATTTAGATGTTTATTTGTCGGAAAATGTGCCTTGATGGTTTTCCTAGCACGTGGCTGAAATTTTTTTTTTCTGAATGGACCACCATTAGCATGTTGCTATTTTTCATCGAGTGCCCTTTTTTATTTGTTTTGCATTTTTTTGCTTAGTCATGTTACCGTAATGAATTGGCATGTTTTGTCGTAAAACTTATATTTTTATAGTATTGGAAAGTGTTTCTAGATGATCTGGCTACCCATGCATGACATGGTTTTTTGCCTCAGATATATTGGTAGGGGATCCATTTTTCATTGAATGCTTATTTCTAATTTTTTCTCATTCTTTGCAGATATCAAAATGGCAAGCAGGAGGCAATCATTGGGCTTGGATGCCATAAATCAGCTCTTAGAGCAGTTCGATAGTGATGTCGATGATGCTTTGGAGATTGATGACATCAGTGACGACGAATTTATCAATATCGATGAGTTGGAGCAGGAGGTCAGGGAGGAACAGGAGGTGACCCAAAATCCTGAGATTATCGCCTTAGGGAATGGTGATGGAGAAGCCGACGACGATGTGGGGGAGAAAGAGGGGGTTGGTGCTTCTGGTTCTCATGTTGTCCCAGTCAGCACGATAACAAGTCCTGTGCCATCGACTTCACGTGGTCCGCCCCCAGTAACGGTACCTCAGCTCACGCCAGTGAAGGAGAGAAGCAGGAAGAGGAGAAGGGGGGATCTACAGGCAGCCAGGGGGACGGCAATCACCCACATTGATGCTGAATCGGTGAAAGGTCGCGACGGTACTGTTTGGCAAAGAGACCCAAATCCCACCCTCCCCCATATGTTCACACCAAGGATTGAGCCTGGGGGTCCCACTTCTCTCACATTGGGAACGAGCAAAGTGTCCGACATTTTCTCGCTCTTTTTGAGCGACCGCATGCTAGCCGAGGTTGTTTTGTATTCTAATGAACGCCTTGCCATATTGAGGAGTCATTATCATCATAAGGGCAACGTTGCCCTCAGGGACATTGACCTGAGGGAACTGAAGGCGTTTATTGGTATCCAAATAATGACGGCAGTGCGGGCAGACAACCATACACCGACGTGGGACATGTGGAACCTTACAGAGGGAAATCCTTTGTACAGATGTACAATGAACGAGCGTCGTTTCACCCTGTTGGTGAGGGTAATTCTGTTCGATGATTCGGCCACCAGAGTAGAGAGGGTGAAAGTGGATCGCCTCGCACCCATTAGAAAACTCTTCGATCACGTGGTGACCAATTGTCGAAACAATTACACCCCAGGACCACATCTGACTGTGGATGAACAGCTTGTCCCTTTCCGTGGGCGCTGTCCATTCAAGATGTACATACCAAATAAACCTGCTAAGTAAGTAAAATTCTTTGTTTTTTATATTTGCACATGTTATTATTGTTTTGAAATTATAAAAAATTGTTTACTTATTTATATATATATATATATATATATATATATATATATATATATATATATATATATATATATATATATATATATATATATATATATATTGTAAAGGAATATGATTTATTGAGTATAAAATTGCAGAAAAGGTTGGAATTTGATATTTGCATAAAAAAAAGGTGTACACTAGACAACAGATGGCAGTACCGCTTGGCGTAGTCAGTAGTCACCAAGGATAATGTACCGAAATATTATGTTTAGTACATGGATGTCTAGCGTGAGTCGAGTATATAAAGCCCCATAACTGTGATTTTCGGCGGAGTCGCAACAAACAAGTGATAATAAGTGTATAAAGTTTTTAAGGAATATATGGTAATGTATTGTTTATCCATTTGGAGGTTTCTTGTGTGATGTAACGTTGGTTGCCACTAACTGTTTGATGTTACTACAGTGTATTATATGTTGTGATTATGTAAAGCTTTGCGACTTGGGTATTATACGGTGAACTGCAGAAATTAGTGATTAGTAGTTTTGATTAAGTTTTGTATGGCGAATCTTTGCTGTTGTGTAATGCGTTTGTAATTGGTTTAATGTTCTGTTTGTGACTTTGTTTTGTTTGTGACTTTAATTTCTTTATTAATTGTTATTAAAGTACGTTTTAAGTTATAATGGGTTATCACTGTCTCCTGATATATTCTCATAAATCCTTATTATAAGAGATTTTGTTTTCTTATGTTACATGGGGGCCTGTCGAACGAAACCCGAACGTATCCCTATTAACTTATCCTTGGTGTTAGCTCATTTTTGCCAACCGTTAAATTACGTATCCTTACTGTTAATTGCTTTTTAGTACTTCCATATACTTTAAAGAGGGGGGAGAGTTGTGATAGTGTTAGCGCTATATTTGTCTTGCTGTGTTATTTTGAGCAGGTTATTAAAGATGTTTGATTTGAAAGATTTCATACGTAGTCCTAGTGGTGAAAAGTTAGAAGGTATAACTAAAATTGACTGGATTGTTCTAGCTAGGTACTATAATGTAAAAGTATCAGAATCTGCAAGGAAGCAAGAAATCTCAAATAAAGTAAGTGAGGCGCTAATGACTTTAGGCATTTTGTCTGATAAGGAAGCGTTGTTACTAATGAACTGGGAAAAGGAAGAAGCTGATAGCCAGCAAAGTGCTAGTGATAATAATACAGAGGATAGTACAAGTGAAGAGGAAGGTGCCAAAGCCGTACATGAAAAAACCAAGTCACTTAAGGTCAAACCAAAAAAGTCTAAACTTGTTTATGAATGGATGAGTGTTGAGCAGTTGCAGATTCATTTGCAAATAGTTAGATTAGGAAATGAGAAAGCTGTCGAACTTAAAAGATTAGAAACTGAGGTTGAGCAAAACAGCGTGAATGGCCGAGAACGTCGTGGAGCACGTTGGTTCAAACCTCTTTTCGAGGAAAGGCTAGGGGAGTATTTGCTGCCTTATCTTTGGATGATTCTAAGGATTATGAGAGAGTTAAATCTGAGGTTTTGAAAGATTATGAATGGGTCCCAGAGAGGTATAGAGAGAAGTTCAGAAGCTGGATAAAAAGAGATGGTCACACACATATGGAGTATGCACGGGAACAACGCCTGTGGTATGATAGGTGGATGAATGCCAGATTAGTTAATGGTGATTTCGGTAAACTTCAGGAACTTATCTTGCTTGAGCAGTTCAAGGATGGTATTAATCCACTTATTAAAACATATTTGGATGAACGTGATGTAGATAATGTGGATGAAGCCACTAGGTTGTCTGATAATTACGCATTGACCCATAAGCTGTATCATACTGACGTCACTCCTAAAATTGGAAGGAACAGAGTGTGGGAAGAGCGTCAAAATTACAAGGCACAAGGTAAGACTACGAGTTCACAGGTATCATCAGGGGGAGTTTATAATAAATCCTTTAATAGAGGTTTTAGAGGGGCAGGTCAAAATATTTATGGTCCTAGTGTTAGTGCTGGAAAAGCAGGATCCAGTGGAAATGATCAGTTTACACCCCGTTATCAAAATGTAGGCGAAAACTTTAGAGATTTTGTATGTTTCAGTTGTGGCAAACCAGGACACATCAGTAGGAGTTGTCCACATCGCACAGAAAACCGTCCAATACAAGTGGTAAATAAAGTTAAAGATAAACCTGTACATTCTAAGAAGGATGATCATAAACCTGAAAATACTATTGCATTGTTGAATCAACCGCAAGCATGTGGTGACATTAGTCCTTGTTTGTTTGCTTCTCCCCTTAGGCCAGGTAAGAGTTACTGTAACAATAGCATTGATAATAATGTATGTAATGTTGATGAGAATATTGGTTACAAAATGGGTAACAATTGTGTTCAAAATGTTAATCATGCTGGTTATATTGAGACTAATGTAAAAGAAAATGGAATGGGACTACCTGAAGAGAGTACCAAATCTGAAGGTACTGAATTGTATGACCCTTTTATGGGAAAAGGTTGGTTACACCTCCCTTGTGTTGAAAAAAAGAAAGTAAGGTGGTTAAGGGATACCGGAGCGGTACAGTCTGTAATGGTAAGAAATATGTATGACCAGTGGAAGGATACTGGAGAGTATGTACTTCTGCGTGGGTTTGGTCCTGAATTCTCGGCTCCATTAGTAGAAGTAAAGTTGGAAACTCCGTTAATTTCGGGATTTGTTAAAATTGCTTTGGTGAGAGAAATCCCAGTGTCGGGAGTAGAGTTAATTCTTGGAAATGATTTATGTGGAGACAAAGTTTTTGGTAGCAGTAATCCAATTTTGACAGAAAAACCCTCTAATTCTTCATCTATTACAGAAGTTGAATGTACATTTCCAAACATATTTCCTGCTTGTGCAGTTACTACAAGAAGTAAGAGTGCCGAAGGAAAGGTAAAGGATGACGACGGTTTGGATTTACAAAACTTGTTTAAAGACAGTCCAGAAAAACAAGTAAGTAAAGTCAGTACTCCTTTGCGAATGCTGAAAGTTAATAAGGAAGAATTTGTTAAATCTCAAATTGAAGATGAGAATTTGAAGGTAATAAGAGATAATGCCCTTGTTGATATAAATGATATCGAGAAGGAAGGAAAGTGTTACTTTGTTAAGGATGGAGTCCTAATGAGGAAGTTTAAGAGTAGAAATGTTAATGATGTTGTAGAACAAGTTATTATTCCAAATAGTTATAAGAATTTTGTTCTAGGTATTGCTCATGACAGTAGTTATTCTGGTCGTTTAGGTATAAACAAAACTTATGAGAAATTATTGAGGTATTTTTATTGGCCTAAGATGCACAAAGATTGTAGTGAATATTGTAAAAATTGCGATTTATGTCAAAAAGTAGGTAAAGCTCAACATGACCCTAAAGTGGTGCCATTGCAACCCATTGAAGTTCCAGGTGAACCCTTTGAAAGACTTGTTTTGGATTGAGTGGGACCTCTTCCTAGGTCTAGCAAAGGCAACGAGTATTTGCTGACAATTATGTGTAGTACTACCAGATTTCCAGAAGCTATTCCTTTAAGAACTGTGAGTGCTGATAAGATAATTGAAGCGCTTAACAAGTTCTTCTCGCTGGTTGGTTTGCCAAAAGAAGTACAAACTGACCAAGGAACCAACTTTACGTCTAAAAAGTTTACATCATTTTTAGCTTGTCAGAATATTAAGCATTGCTTATCATCTCCTTATCACCCACAGAGCCAAGGAGTGGTCGAACGATTTCATCGAACCTTCAAAACCATGCTTCGTACGTACTGTTGTGAAAATGAAAAGGAATGGGATGTCTTCATACCAATGTTGCTATTTGCCGTTCGTGATAGCGTACATTCATCGTTGGGGTATTCTCCTTTTCAGTTAGTATATGTCCATCAGGTAAGGTCGCCCATGGAGGTGATAAAAAATCAATTGATTTCAGATGAAAAGGATTCTATCACTTTACAAGAAATGAAGAAAAAAATAAAGAAAATATGGAGAGTAGCACATGAGAATCTCGAAATAGTACAAGAAGGGATGAAAAGAAACTACGACAAAAAGGCTGCAAAACGTGAACTCGACATCGGAGACAAGGTTCTAGTGTATCTCCCTACATCTGGTAAGGTTTTTAACCAGAAGTATATAGGACCTTGCACCGTGAAGGAAAAAGTAAGTGATGTTAACTATCGAATTCAATTTCCTACAGGACGAAGGAAAGTTAAAATTTTCCATATTAACAAGTTAAAAAGGTATAATGAATCCAGTGGAGTGTTGTCAATTGCAAAAGATGATGATGAAAAAGATGTTGGAGAATTTGAAGTTAGGATAAAAAATACTGAGTATTTGAGGAATTATGAAAAATTAAGGAAATTATGTATTCATTTATCTGATGAACAACAGCAGGATTTTAAAGTGCTAATTAAAAACTTTCCAGATCTGATTTCAGACCATCCAAAAAGGATAAAAGGAGTACAGCATAAAATCAGGTTGAGAGAAGAGACTCCAATAAGTCAGCGTCTGTACAGAATGTCACCGAGGCAACAACAACAGTTAAAGACCGAAGTTGCTTATTTGCTGAAACACGGACTAGCAGAGGAAAGCCATAGTGAATGAGCTAGCCCATGTATTCTAGTCGACAAACCTGATGGAAGTGCAAGAATGTGTACAGACTATCGAAAGGTAAATAATGTAACTATAAAAGATTCATATCCCATGCCCAGAGTAGAAGATATAATTGATAATGTAGCAAAGTTTCCTTTTTTAAGTAAAATTGATTTATTGAAAGGATACTATCAAATTAAGTTAGACAAAAACAGCAGGAATATTGCTGCATTTGTTACACCCCATGGACTTCATAACTATAAGGTAATGCCATTTGGTTTATGTAATGCACCTCTAACATTTCAACGTCAAATGAATTATATCTTAAAGGATCTCGAAGGTGTATTTGTTTATTTAGATGACATTATCATAGTTGGAGAAACCTGGGAAGATCACATAAAAAAAGTATATGATGTTTTTAAGAGGTTATTAGAATTCAATGTTACGATAAACCTTGCAAAGTGTGAATTTGGAAAAACTACTGTTCAATATTTAGGACATGAAATAGGAAGTGGCCAAGTGAGACCTGTTGATTGTCATATTGAGGTCATAAAGAATTTGACCATCCCTACATCTAAACGTGGCGTGATGAAATTTTTGGGGACAGTGGGGTATTACAGAAAATTTTGTAAGAACTTTTCAGATGTAGCCTACCCATTAACAGAGTTGCTGAAAAAGGATGTGAAGTTTGTTTGGTCAAAGGAATGTGACGAAGCTTTTAGCAAACTTAAGCTCATGTTAATGTCTAAGCCAGTGCTGAAATCCCCAGACTTTAATCTACCATTCAAGTTACAGGTAGACTCCAGTGAAGTAGGAGCTGGCAGTGTATTATTACAGGAACATGATGGTATTTTACACCCTGTATCTTACTTTTCAAAGAAATATAATAGCCACCAGTTAAATTATAGTATTGTTGAAAAAGAAGCTTTAAGTTTAATTTTGAGTTTAATGCACTTTGAAATATACTTGTTAAACAGTAATTTTGAAATTGACATATATACTGATAATAATCCATTAACCTTTATTAATAAATGTAAGCACAACAATAAGAGAATTTTAAGATGGGCTTTATTTTTGCAACCATTCAAAATAAATGTTCACCATATAGCAGGCAAGGAAAATGTCATTGCAGATTCCCTCTCTAGGTCTGTTGATTAATCTAAACCTTTTATTTTGAAAGGAAAGTGCTTGTTACCAACGACGTGGCAGTTTCCGATAGTTGCTGAATGGTGGAAGTGGCTAATGTTTAAGACTGCACGAGTGAAAATTCAGCATGGACTGAGGAGAGAGCCGCGGAGTTTAAAGGGGGGGAATGTAAAGGAATATGATTTATTGAGTATAAAATGGCAGAAAAGGTTGGAATTTTATATTTGCATAAAAAAAAGGTGTACACTAGACAACAGATGGCAGTACCGCTTGGCGTAGTCAGTAGTCGCCAAGGATAATGTACCGAAATATTATGTTTAGTACATGGATGTCTAGCGTGAGTCGAGTATATAAAGCCCCATAACTGTGATTTTCGGCGGAGTCGCAACAAACAAGTGATAATAAGTGTATAAAGTTTTTAAGGAATATATGGTAATGTATTGTTTATCCATTTGGAGGTTTCTTGTGTGATGTAACATTGGTTGCCACTAACTGTTTGATGTTACTAGTGTATTATATGTTGTGATTATGTAAAGCTTTGCAACTTGGGTATTATACGGTGAACTGCAGAAATTAGTGATTAGTAGTTTTGATGAAGTGTTGTATGGCGAATCTTTGCTGTTGTGTAATGCGTTTGTAATTGGTTTAATGTTCTGTTTGTGACTTTGTTTTGTTTGTGACTTTAATTTCTTTATTAATTGTTATTAAAGTACGTTTTAAGTTATAATGGGTTATCACTGTCTCCTGATATATTCTCGTAAATCCTTATTATAAGAGATTTTGTCTTTTTATGTTACAATATATATATATATATATATATATATATATATATATATATATATATATATATATATATATATATATATATATATATATATATATATATATATATATATATATATATATATATATATATATATATATATATATATATATATATATATATATATATATATATATATATATATATATATATATATATATATATATATATTGTGAAGTAAAGAACTTGCTATATGATTTATGTATCTAAATCATAATATATCATCTATTCTATCTCTATCTATGTATAACTTGTTTATTTATATAACTGATAATTTATCTTTCGTATTTGTAAATGTTTTTCTTATATATTTATTATTATTATTATTTTATTATTATTATTGCTATATTGATTAGTAATATAATTGTATATTGTGTATTTTTTTTATTTTTTTTTTATCTTTTTACCTTTATTAGTTACTAATTCCATTTCCCTTCTTCTAGATATGGTATCAAGATTGTATTGGCGTGTGATGCCGATACGCATTACATTTGTAATGCGATTGCGTACTTGGGGAAGGACACTGTCCAGATACCTAGAGGATCGACGCTTGGAGAAGTTTTTACGTCTGATCTTGTGGCACCTTTTCAGAGAAGTGGCCGCACAGTGACGACGGATAACTTTTTCACGACGCTACCGCTTGCTTTGTCACTCTTGGATAAGGACATGCATTTGTGTGGCACCATTCGCCAAAAGCCTTATATTCCTAAGGAACTTACGGAGAAGGTGCTTCCCCCAAAAGGACTCAGTGGCAGTGTTCAATTACGAACACAATCTAACTCTACAGTGTCAGCAAATTAGTAGGACTAAGAAGGTGATGCTGTTGAGTTCCCTGCATCATGATCCGTCTGAAGTCGAAAAAAGGAAGACCGACATTCAGATGTTTTATAATGCGACCAAGGGAGGTGTAGACACATTCGACCAGATGTGTTCTACATCTAGTTGTATCCGTAAGTCACGACGCTGGCCTCTGACTCTCTTTTATGGGATATTGAATATGATAATGGTCAATTCTTATAATCTCTATACGTCCATGCCTTTCGCCAAGCCAGTGCCAAAGCGAACGTTCCTCAGAGATATCGCCTACGAGTTGTGTGCTCCCCAGGCAATACATCGGTATCTAACGTCACACAGTTTGTCGAAAGGACTCCGTCAAACCATGGTGGATACTTTCAAGATACCTGAGCAGGTCCCACCAAGACATCGAATTCCCGTTGGCCACAGAAAACTCCCTAAAAGGATTCGCTGTCACAGCTGCCCGCCTAGGGACGACCGCAAGACAAACACTGCCTGTCTCCTGTGCAAGAGTCCTGTTTGTATGGTCCACCAGAGTGTCCTCTGTTCAAACTGTAGCATCTGTCCAAACTGTAACGCAGCGTTATTTGTAAGTTACAAATTGAAAATTTTGTTTACTTCTTTTTTGATTGAATATCATCAAATTTTATTACCGAAAATATTATTATTAATTTACAATTTTCTTTTTTTTCGATTTTATTTCCCTTAAAAAAAAATTTTTTTGGGTCAGCATTCTAATTTTATATTCGTAAAATAATCGACATTCATCCAGCAACCCACCATACAATTTTTATGTATATCCAAGAATAATTAGATTAGTAAATAACACCTTGAAATTGACATACCCTTCCTACATTTCAGGAGGCAGAACAGGGAGTCTGAGTCAGTGTGGTTGGCGGCCATTTTGTGGACATATCCGAAGCGTAAGTTGTCCTATCTATATATATTCTTGTTTCCTATAGAATTTGTGATATTTTGGTATATTTTTACATGCATAAAATTATACTATATATTATATATAGGTATTTTTTTACGAAATTTCTAAGTACTCAAAAAAAGACCTTTAGATATGACCCCTGATATAAATGTAATTTACAAAATAATGAAGATTTTTTTACATATTTCTATTCTAAGATAACATATGTTTATTCCATAAAAAAATTAGCCAATTCGGATTTCATTTGGGTACCTAGAAAAATTCATGAAATTTGGACACATTTTTTTGGCCAAAAAAAGTTACCTTTTTTTTCTCATTTCAGATCTTCACCTCTATGGGTCCAATTTCATCCAAAATATAGCAAGATGTGTCGTAGACATTCAAGATTCAATCCCTAAAATTGTTTTTGTAAATAGGAGGAAATTTTTTTTTTTATGAATTTTTATGTAAGGTCTTTTTTTCTACTTATTTTTTTAAAATATTTATAATAAATAGTTTTTTCTGCAGATGAGTAGTTTTTATCTTTATAGTAGTTTTAAGCATTCATTTAATTTTTTTTTGGTAAAAAAAAAATGATACTGCTAAAAGAGATTTTTCAAGAATTTTTTTTGGAGTCGGGGTCGCGCGCGACCGAGTATACCCTTAAAGGGGTGTCCGAGGAGCGTACCTATCCAGGGTTAATTCCCCTTTCCGAACATACTTCGAGGGAGGATCTAAGTCCAAAGGTCTCTCTTGCGGGTTATTCCCCCCCCCCCCCCCCCCCCCCGCAGGAAGTTCACTGACAGAGACTCCTCTTTGGAGGACTGCCGATGGTTTGCCTGCTGCTCCCAGAGGCTGCATCCGACGTAAGGCTCGCCTTCCTCTTCGTTGCCGAGGTCTTCCTTCTCCTCACAAGGGTGTTAGGAGGCGCTTCTTCAGGTCTTAATCCTCGCAGTCCCTCGCAGAGGAACCTCGTCCTTCAGCTACCGCTCCTGCTACTTCCTTGGACCTGGACCTCTCCGCACATCGTTCGCGATCTCCTACGCCTGCCAGACCTGCTGACCTGCCTTCACCTTTCCTAGCTGCCGACGCACTGTGAGCGCCCACTCATCCCGTTCTCAAATAGGCACCGGTCCCTTCGGGGCAAAAGGGGCTTTCACACATTGTGTGTAAGTCCCTTAAGCGCCAGGTTTCCCCTGAGCACCAACGTTCGCCTGCGCGCAAGTGTTCCCTGGTTGCTGCGTCATCGTGCCAGCGCCCTACTGCACGCCCACGATCTCCTGCTCGCCCACGGACCTCTGCGTGCCCTCAGCCTGATACATGTCATGGTCGCCCTTGGTCTCCTGCTCGTCAGCGATCTCCTGCTTGTCAGCGATCTCTTGTGCACCAGCACTCCCCTGTTCTCCAGCGCTCTCTTGCTCGCCAGCGCTCTCCTGCTCGCCAGCGCTCTCCTGCTCGCCAATGCTTGCCTGCTCGCCATCGCTCGCCTGCTCGCCATCGCTCGCCTGCTCGCCCTTGAGCTTCGGATCAGGACTCCAAGGAGAAACGTTCTTCATCTCCTGCTCGCCAGCGCTCTCCTCCATGTTCGCCGACTTGCCATCAAACCTCGCCTGCTCGCCATCCCTTGCGTACGCGCCATCGCCCGCAGTCTCCATCGAGTGCCTACGCGCCCACTGCCAGAACTTTGGTTCCTGATGAGCGCCCTTCTACGCGCCCGCGCGCTAGGGATATTCCCCCTGCACGCACGCGCCCTACGGCTTCACCCTCACGGGCCCTTTATCATCCTGTGGCTGCACTCCATCCGAGGTCTCCGGATCGTGCACTAACTCGCTCACGGGCCCCGTCACCTACGCGCCCATGCGCCCTGACACCTACGCGCCCACGCGCCCTGTCGCCTGAGTGCCCACTTCTCTGACGCCTCCGCACCCACAAGCTCCTTCTGCGCGCCATCGTTTGCCCACGCGCCAACGAGCCAACCGCTCGCCTATGCGCCATGGCTCACCTGTGCGTCACCGCTCACCTGCACCATTGCTCGCCTGCTCGCCATCGCTTGCCCGTGCGCCCTCGCTCGCCCGCACGCTGATGCGCTTCCTCGCCCATGCGCGCGCGAGCAATCGCCCACCGAGCTAGGCAATGGCCTATCGCGCGGGCGCGATTCCCAGTGCTATGCCCAGCGCGAACAAAACGCGTGCCCACACAGGATCCGGCAGTACGAGTCAGGTGATCTTCATCACTTTCCCCCTCCCCGTAACCGCAGGACAGCGCGCCCAACGGAGGGAGGGAAATCTCCGGACAGGTCCGGGATCTCTTCTACAGCTTCTTCTTTTCAGGGAGACCCAGTTGTATTTTCCACTCCTAGGGATCTTACGATCCCCTTCCCTCCAGAGGGTGTTTCTGACAGCGCTGCTGTCAATCAGCTGCCCTGGTTTGGGCCCTTGATCAGAGCGGTTGCGCAGGGTTTCAAGCCTGCTTTCTCTGAACTAGGCCTCAAATCAGCGTCTATCTCGGCCCCCCTGAAGAGGAAGAGAGGAGTGGTCGACGTGGTTACTTCTCCAAGGGCGAAACTGGTTCCTCGGAAGCCGTTGAGGAGGAGAAGAGCCCCCCACCATCTTTGTTGGAATCCTGCATGCATCCCTCCCAGGAGGGAGTCGAAGGACTCCAAGAGGGTTCCGAAATCTTCGTCGAGGATCAGACCAGAACCAGCTAAGTCCGCGGAGAACGTCCACAAGTCCCCCCAAGAAGAGCCTTTGGGGACAGGAGGCCTTGCTGCTAGTCCATCAGGAGGAGAGCCGTAGGAGTCGGAGCATGCCTTTTGGCAAGTTTTGGCTCGGATGAGGAACCTTAACGGATTTTCGGATCCGGAGATTCCTCCTCGAGAGGGCAAGGACACCGAGTCTTTGGTACTCCAAAGACCCTTAAAACCAGCGAGGCTTTGCCCTGGTCCTAAGGGGTCAAGAGTGCCAGAGATAAGGTCGATAGCCAGCTCTCCAAGCTAGCCTCCTCCAGCCGTTCCAGCGCCGGAAACAAACTCCTCCCCCCTCCTCGTGTCCATCAAAGGAGGTACTTGGAAATCATCGAGGAGTCCTGCTTGGCTCTTCCCCTCCACCACTCAGTGGAAGAGCTCTCCAGGGGAGTCCCTCTCGAAAGACTTTCCAACCGGCCAGTGTCGTTCTCGGCCTCAGAGACTCTCTGCCAGGAGAAGGTAGCGAAGTGTGCCATGCAGGCCACTTCGTGGCTGGATATCTGGCTGGGATCTCTTGGCATCTTGATACGATCCGAAGACTTGTCTAAGGAGAGTACCAGGAAGGCCTTGGAGACCTTCCTTCTTTCAGATACTCGTACCATCCATTTTCTGGCCCACCAAGTCTCGAACTTGTTGGCTAACATTATCCTGAAACGCCGTGGTACGGTGTCTGAAAGATTCAACTTGAAGGTCCCCAACACCGAGCTCAAACATTCCTCCCTTTTGGTGAGTAGCCTGTTTGAGCCGAAAGATGTAGAGCAGGCAGCTGAGAGGTAGAGGAAGTCCAACCAGGACTGCCTCCTCCAGAGGGCTTTAACATTAAAGCCCTATAAGCCTCCAGCACCTCAACAACCTTGCCCTGCAAAGATGACAAAACTGGCAATAGCAGCAAAGGCAGCGGTGTCCAAACAGCCCTTTCCCGTCAAGGACAGGAGAGGCAAGAAGTCCTCCAGGGGAGGCAAGAATCCTAGGGGGAGTGGCCGCATGTCCACCAGTGGGGAGATGCCTTCAAAGTTGCACGAACAGGTGGCAGCAACTCGGGGGCCGATTCCTGGACGATCTCCGTGATCAGCCAAGGATATCGCGTCCCGTTCATAACATCTCTTCCTCCCCTGACAGCGAATCCAGTGTCGTTGAGCTCTCTTGACATGGGATCGGCAGGAGGGCAAGCCCTTTCGGCAGAAGTTAAGACCATGTTGAAGAAGGACGCTCTCCAAGAGGTCGTCGACGGGTTCTCAGGCTTCTACAGTCGACTCTTTCTTGTAAAGAAGACGTCTGGAGACTGGAGACCAGTCATCGACCTCTCAGCTCTGAACAGGTTTGTCAAGCAGACCCTGTTCAGCATGGAGACGGCAAACACGGTCAGACTCACAGTGAGACTGTGAGACTTCACATGCACACTGGATTTGTAGGACGCATACTTCCAGATCCCAATCCATCCATCTTCAAGGAAGTACTTAAGATTCAGCCTAGACAACAAGATCTACCAGTTCAAGGTGCTGGGCTTTGGTCTCTCCATAGCACCTCAGGTTTTCACCAGAGTGTTCAACCTGATATCTTCATGGGCAGACAAGATCAGCATCCGTCTCCTCCTTTATATGAACGACTGGCTGATCTTAGCAGACTCGGAGTCAACCCTTCTTCGACACCAAGAGAAACTTCTGGGAATTTGCCAAGATCTAGGGATCATGGTAAATCTCGAGAAATCTTCTCTGCTTCCTTCTCAAAGACTGGTATATCTAGGCATGATATTGGACACCAATCTCCACAGAGCCTTCCCATCAGACGACAGGATAGCAAGGCTGAGGAAGGTAGCAAGTCCTTTCCTCAGACGAGACTAACTCCCTGCTCAATCGTGGTTACGTCTCCTCAGCCATCTCTCATCCTTGGTCCGTCTAGTTCCCAACGGTCACCTCAGAATGAGATCTCTGCAATGGCGACTCAAGTCTCTGTGGAGTCAAGGACACGATTCCCCAGACGTCTTGATCCCTATGGGTCTCGCGGAACAGACGGACCTTCAGTGGTGGGTGGCAGATGAGAACCTACGATAGGGAGTGGATCTTCTCGTCCTCCCCCCGGATTTGATACTGTTTTCGGACGCCTCAAAGAAAGGGTGGGGGCCCATGTTCTGAACCACAGAACCACAGGCCTGTGGTCAGAATCAGAAAAGTGCCTCCATATAAATCTGCTAGAAATGAAGGCCGTTTTTCTGCCCTTCAAGAGATCCAACAGCACCTGGCGGGTCACTCTGTGGTGGTGATGAGCAACAACACCACAGTAGTGGCTTACATCAACAAGCAGGGAGGTACCTTTTCAGAACAGCTATCCCATCTTGCAGTAGAGATACTGAGATGGACCGAAGTCCACTCGATTCCACTTTCGGCACGCTTCATTCCGGGCAAAAGGAATGTGCTTGCCGACATTCTGAGCAGAGGGTCTTAGATTGTGAGTACCGAGTGGTCTTTTGATCTTCAAGAAGCCAATAAAGTCTTGACTTTGTGGGGTTCCCCGATTGTGGATCTGTTCGCGACAGCGTTGAATTTCAAACTTCCGCTGTACTGTTCCCCAGTCCCTGACCCCAAGGCTTTCTGGCAAGATGCTTTCCAACAACGGTGGGACAATGTCGACGTATACGCCTTTCCCCGGTTCTGTCTGATGAGGAGGGTACTCAACAAGACCAGACTATCGGTCAACCTCTCGATGACTCTCATAGCTCCGCTGTGGCATCACACGGAATGGTTCCCGGACCTTCTGCAACTCCTTACGGAGCCCCCGAGAAATCTCCCTCCACAACACAAGCTACTCAAACAACCACACGCCGACATCTTTCACAAAGCCGTGGCTTCGCTTCGGCTTCACGCCTGAAGACTATCCAGCATCTCCTCGCAGAGAGAGGAATTTCGCAACAAGTTGCGGAAAGGATGTCTGGACACCTGCGAAAGTCATCCGCATGAGTCTACCAGGCGAAGTGGAGAGTTTTCTGTGGTTGGTGTCGTGCTAGGGGTATCTCTCCACTCGATGTCACTCTTCCAGCAATAGCGGAGTTCTTCGTGTACTTCCGAGATGAAATGCGCCTTTCAGTCTCGGCAGTGAAAGGCTATTGCTCAGCCTTAAGTCTTGCCTTCAGGCTCAAAGGAGTGTACATATCTTTTTCCCTAGAACTTTCCTTACTCATACGTAGTTATGAACTTACCTGCCCTCAGTCGGAAGTGAGACCTCCTCCATGGAACGTGGTTCAAGTCCTCAGGTCTCTTAAGAGACCTCCCTATGAACTTGGAACTTGGAAGACGGTGTTCCTACTAGCTTTGGCGTCAGCCAAGCGAGTTAGCGAACTTCATGGTCTCTCGTATGACATCAACCATTCAAGGGGATGTGGGGAGGTAACGTTCAGCTTCGTCCCAGAATTTATTGCTAAGACTCAGAATCCGGAAGTGCCGGACCCTCGCTTTGACTCCTTCCGGATTTTGAGTCTTCATTCCGTAACAGATGACCCAGACCATCTTCTACTGTGCCCAGTAAGGAGTCTGAGGCTACAACTGAAAAGAACAGCTGCAGTTCGTCCCCAAGTGCGGGCTTTGTTTGTCAACACTGGGAGAACGAAGAGGAGGGTTACCAAGAACACCATCTCAGCATGGATTCGCAAGGCCATCCATCTGTCCCTGAATCCTGACCCTCCTCCGTCACGTCGCCCTAGAGCTCATGATGTCAAGGGAGTAGCTACCTCCCTGGCCTTCAAGAAAAACTTTCCTGTGACGCAGGTTCTGCAAGCAGGGGTGTGGAAGCGTCAAACAACCTTCACAGCCCACTACCTGTAAGATGTGACCCACAGGAGGCTCGATACGTTCTCTATCGGCCCTGTGGTGGCTGCACAACAGCTGGTTTAAACCTCAGGCTCCTTAATGGACAAGTAGCAGAGGGTTGAGGGCATTGTTACCCGGTTTTAGTCTGCATGAATGAAAAGGTATGCCTGGCCCTTATTCTTTTCTTCATCCTCCCCTTTCTTGGGGAAAGCAGCATCCTAGGTTCTCTGCAGAGCTGACCTCAAACCTTGTGTTCTGGTATTAAGTCAATACTGTCGCACCCCCATACCCTGATGAGGTGGTATTGGGAGAGTCCTAGCCTTAAGTTTCCATCTAAAGAACTTCAGGTCAACTTCCTCGGACGAGTCACACATATTCCTTCACACACTTCTTACGTAGGCCGCAGCCCTTGCATAGCAAGGTGCGAGCGAGGTGCAGGGACTATTTATTGTTGAGTGCTGACACACTCAGATAATGAGTCCCCGGGCAAAGTCAAAAGCCAGTTTGCCTGGGACTTGTTCCACCCTTCCTAAGGGTTAAGTCACCCACTTTATATAGCGTGGTTTGTATTCCAGTTACGGAACAAATGACAAATTCGTAGATAATTTGTATTTTTCTAACTATACAAACCTTAGCTATTTAATCAAACTTGCCCGGCATCCCTGTCCCCCATGAAGTCCTACCTCTAAGCAAAAGTGGAGCTACAACACAGGTGTGTGAGGGGGGAGGGTAGCTAACTACCCTTCCTACCCCCCCCCCCCCCCACCGCTAGCTAGCGGTGGGGTAATAATCCCTCGTTAAAAATTTATGGCTCGTCCTTTCAGCTACGCAAAAGTAATTACCCACTTTAAATAGCTAAGGTTTATATAGTTAGGAAAAATACAAATTATCTACAAATTTGTAATTTTTCTATAGTGAAAAGATATACTGTACGAGTTTCTTTCCTTATAAAATAAATTTATCCCTTATTAATAACCTAGTTATTTGAAAAAATTTTCGTATTGTGTCTTTTTTTTTCATTATGATCCTCTTTCAGTACACTTCCTCTCCTAAGATATTCCCTGTTTCAGCCTTTTTTTTTCTTTGTATTATTATTTTTCCCTCTCCTAATGTTTGCAATGTTCAAATAACTTGAAATATAGCTGCCGCTATTCATATTGGAATTCATGCATTCCAGTCACAAGTGAGACAGCATACCTCTAAAATAATACTAGGCAACTACAGTTCAAGATGGGTCCCCTTGAATAGTATAAAATAAAATGGTGGTGCACAGTGCCCAGTTCATACTTGATTATTTACTTTTTTTTGCCAAGATTTTCTAGTATTCCAACATTTTATCTTTTTGTGTAGGGAACGTTAGAGTGTGGTTTACATTCGGACACTAGGCAGTCTGTGTGCTACATCTGGCCACAGTCCACAGATATATACATACTTTTTTTGTGCTAGACCAGGTAAACACCAACCTTTAAATATGGCATCGACATCGACCAAGGGTTGTAAGGCTAAGAGTAGCCTTAGTAGGGATGTGAAGGGACTCGTATCGATTTTCAGTGACCTGTAGCCCCATGTGAATTACCTGACACTTCAGGTAGCAGTGCTGAAGAGCGTCGAGTCGTCGCCAACATGCCACATTGCCACTGGGGTTACGACCACCGTGACCACCAGTACCTGTCTACGTTTCAAGGACGGCCAAATTTCAATAGTGTTGCTATTCCCGTAACTGGAGAAGGTCCAGGAATTGGAGGTCTCTAACCCCCTCATGGGTTCTCACTGGTACTCCCACCTGTACCAGGCTTCTGGGAGTCAACTTTCATCAACCAACCCTTTTACTCCACCAGTGACTTCTGCAAGTGGACAAGAGAATCAGATCTTGGATGACCAAACAATGTCTGGCAGACTGGAAAAGGGTCCAGCAGCTACAACTAAGGCAGATCTTTCCCAGAAAGGAGGTAATCTGCAGCAGAGATGCCAGGCCAAGGACACCAGCAGACCAGCCATAACTGAAACATTGACCTTGTTCCAGGAGTCAACCAGCGAAGATTCTAGTAGAAAGACGTCTGGGGACAGCTCCAGCTCCTGTTCCAGTGTCAATTCAGCCGACACTTTCTCCACCGAATATGTCCGTTCCCTTCAGTCAGAGCCCTAAGCCTGGGATCTTCCAGCTAGAAACTAGCCAGAGTTTTGCCTGATTCCTGGGGGATTTTGTGGCCTACTGTGCCACTAGGTATACTGCAAGAAGTTCTGGCAGGTGGACCGCTGAGCTAGGAAGGTTCCTGAAGGTGGAAATCAAGGAGGCTTTCTCAGCAAAATGAGATCCCAAGATCTTATGCCACCACATGAAGGAATGCCTCCTCGACTGGTGACAAGAAGCCCAAGAGAGGCATGATGCAGGGAGGAAGACCTGTTTCAGCAGTGTCACCTGTGGAGAGGGTAAGCTGCTTAAGATTTATGCTGTGGGTTAGTCTCCCTGTACAAGTCAGAATATCCTCGCCTTAGCTTGGACCGGAGAGAGCTGAGGCCAAAGCTTGCCAGAAAGGTTCCAAGCAAAGCTGCTAATTGTCTGGAGCAGCCTCTGGCAACAATTTATGTTTTTGCTGGTCACCAGGCCACTTGGCAGGATGTCCTACACCTGTTGAGGTAACTCGATGAGGCATCCAATCAGTGAAGCCAAAAGGCAGAGGACTTGGCCATTAGTCATGTGGGACAGTCATGACACGGCTCATATGCCGACAGGGTTGCCATGGCTTCCCCAAACCTTTCACTTGCACCTCACCGAGTGTATCCACGCACTCCTCCTCAACCTGTCCTAAAACCTGCACCTGTGTAAGTATGCCTGTCACCATTGCGCACCCCAGATAGGCCTCCTCAGTTCCAGAGGAGATGTTGTACTATGTGCAAGAAACCAGGGCACCTTGTGGTCGAATATCACAGACGCCTCAACCTTTGCCTACTCTGTGGCTCAGCCAACCATTACGTCAATCAGTGTGGGCAGCAGGCATCGCCGATGCACACATAGCCTATCTGTCCGCAGCCCTTGGAGGGAGACCACCTCCATCCCAACTCCACCAAGTTAGAAAGCAGTACCGGTAAAAGCTATTCTGACCCTATCACCCTACTCTGGGTCAACCACTAGCTGGGAGAGCTGAAGTTGAAGTGAGTCCAGTGCGTATTCTCAGACTGTTGAGAAGAAGAAGAAGAAAAGCAAGAAGCTAAAGCCTAGGAAGTCATCAAGAATATTATAGGGCGTTAAACACAAGACTGTCAGTGTAGAAAATGAGGCTACAACGATGGAGGGTGTGATTGTTTGGAAGCTTGTTCTTAGTATTCCTGTGGGAGCCTCGGAAATGTTGATTTCCAAGGTTACCCCTCAGCTTGAAAAGGCCATTGCAAATCCAAAAGACTCTTTCATCATTGGCCAGTATTGACCTGTCATCGACAATGTCAAGAGCTTCTTCAACTGACTCCACAGAGGAGGAAGCAGCAACTGAGGCTTTACTGAAAACCCTTCATAGGGTTAACCTGGTGCAGTTGGCTACTGTACCACTCATGGTTTTCCAAATGGCCATGTCTGAATTTCCATCAGGAGTGTTAGATGCTCTTATTGACTTCGGAGCTGAAGGCAACCTCCTGTGATCGAGTGTAGTGCAGGGTTACAGCTGCAGATGGTCCCCAACACCATTGGTCTGAAGGGTTTAGGGTGAACAGGACCTAAGACCTTAGATACTGTACTGTTGACCCTTATACTGCATGGTATATTGTTCACCACAAGTGCATTCCATGTATTGCCTTCATGGACTGAGACTTACCTATTAGTGTTTGGTTACTAGTTCTTGAGAGCAAATATGGTATTAGTTAACAGAGCCTGAAATCGTCTGAGCATAGGCAAAGCACCTGAAGAGTCTCTTTGGGAAAATTATGCCACTATACATGAAGCCAGTTGTCAGCAAGCGCTTTACGCACTTGAGTTCCATAAAGTCGATTTAATCACTATTGCCAGTATTGAACCACTACTTGTTCTTCTTGCTTTAGACTTTTCTAACGGTCTCGGCACCGGTGCCCTGCTTGTCCATCTAACTGTTCAGCGGAAATGTATTATGATCGTGACATCATAATCCTTGGTCTGTTAAGAAGAAAAGCTATAGCAATCCCTGGCATCCTAGAACTGAAAGATGGAAAAGCCTCAGTTTTAATCAAGGGTGCATCTGAAAGAGCTGCCAAGATCAAGAAGGATGATCTCTTGGGAAAGGTGTTCACTGTGGCAATGGTGGAGGCTCCTCTATCCTGCCTGATAGCACAGGAGTGCGATCTGAGACCTGAATCAAGAGTATTGAAAGAGATAGACAATCTGTCTATCTCTGACAAACTAGACTCTTCTCAGAAGGACCAGTTTTGCCAAATGCTTCGATGTCATCTTTCGGTGATCAGTACTGGTGACGTTGATATGGGTGAGTGCTCGAGCACACCAATACGCATCCACCTGTATAACGAGACACCCATTTATAAGGGGGTTCGACGGTTTACAAATCGCTGACGCCATCAAGGAACAGTGGAAGGAGTTGCATGAACTGGGTATTATTAAACCTAGCACCTTTCCTTGATTTTCACGTATTGTTCCTGTCGGAACAATGGACAATAGTACACAGTTTTGTGTGGACTACCGTAGACTTAATAAAGTGACTGGGTCTGTTAAGTTCTCGATGCCAAACATAGCAGACTTCATATCTGGGCTACAAGGAATCACATACTTTACAACCCTTGACCTAGTTCGTGGATACTACCAGTTACTGTTGGCAGAGCAGAGTAAAGAATACATGGCTTTTTCTACCGCCTTTGGACACTGGCAGTTCAGAAGCTTATTGTTTGTACTAAACAAAGCACATGCAGTGTTCCAGAGAGAAATGCAGAGTATTCTACAAGAGTTGGTCTACATTGATGGCATCTTGATCATTGAGTCTTTTTTTGAGGAATGCCTAAAACTGGTAGAAAAAGATTTGGCTACTCCCCAGAAGCACGAACTCAAGATAAAACTTGGAAAGTGTTCTTGGGTTCTAGACGAGGTCAAGAATCTTGGTCATCTGGTTGGACGTTCTAGTGTGCGTAACCTGCCTTAATACATCCAGAAAGTAGAGGACTTCCCAAAACCTACCGCTTTGTGTGAGCTACTGTGATTCCTGGGACTAGTAAACTTCTAACGGAAGTTTATCCCCATGTGCTCACAGATAGCCAAACCGTTATCTGCAAAGACTAGAGGACTTAAATCCCAGGGGACCAGAAAACTGATATGGACTGCAGAAATGGACTGTGCCTTTGTGAGCTTGAAGGAGCTGATCAAGAACATTATGTAATTATACACTGACAACTCCGCTGATGCTAAACCCTTGGATTTGTTTGTTGATGCTTGACGTAGGTGCTTGTCTGTGCCTGGAGTCCTTGGAGATGACGGGGAAGCATCGGGTGATAGCGTACGACTCCATGATCTTCCTTGACTGTGAGACCAGTTACTCTACCATTGAGCATGAGTTGGCTGCTATGAGATGGGGAGTGAAAACCTTTGGAGCATTCTTATATGGTCAGTTCTTCATGATTCATTCGGATCACCGTCCCCTGAGGTATCTTCATGGCAGGAAGAAGGTGGACAGTCGTCTAGCACAGATACTGGAGAACCTGTCCGAATTTAACTTAATTGTTAACTACTGTACTAGTAATCAGAATGCCACAGCAGACTGGTTATCCCCAAGGCCCTCATTAACTGACTCTCTGCTTGCTACTGAACCCACCACTCCCAAGTTGCCTACTGAACTCACCTTGTATAAGGAGGTTTGCAGTAGTCCAGATTTACTCACTGAATCCTTGGAGCTAGTCGTGAACTGTTGGATTGAAGGGTCAGGTGTTGCACCCGACTTTCAGCTGAAGGGAGCCCAGCTCCGGGATGCCTAATTTCAGCAGTTTCTGAAAGATGCTAGCCAACTAGGCTTCAAACTTGACAAGACTAGTATGAACCGGAGCAAGGCAATGCATTTTCCGGGTACATTCCCAGATCTGGAGCTGCTATTAGTAGTGTCTAAGCTATTAAACCTGGAAATTGTGGTCCAATGGGGTCCATTAGGGTCCCAATTGTCCTGGAGTCTACAGAAAAAGTGAGATGCCAATGATCTATCAGTGATAAAGTCTCAGTGTGTGAATTTTGAGTGTCTTTCTAGGGTGCATTTCAACTTTCTGATCGACCTCTGTAATTACGCACCTCCAACTGATGTGACTGGGCCATAAAGTGGAGGTCAATTCTTGTGTGTCTGATGCTGAGGGCTTGGTCAATGATGATCAGGAAGCACCAGATGATTGTCATGTAATCCATTATGTAACATAAACAGTAGGTATAATAATGATACAGGTAACCTTATTTTGTGCGCTTGTCGATAGAATGGCATGGGTTTGTCTTGTAGATGACACTGTATTGAGCTAACTTTTCATAGACTACCAAGTACTGTCAGGAGAACAGTTAGAGGGTTGACCGGTTCCTGCATCAGCATTCTAGCCTATGTTCAGTTGGAGGTGAAGTGTGCTTCCGAGGGGAGACTACCACTGTTTAACTATGCGTTAGTAGCTGTCAAAGAGGGTAACATTTGTTTTGTTCATGGTAGGAATCTACTGGACGCATCCTACCTGACAATGGATTCACCCCAAGAACTGGTGCTGTATGACCATATTACTGTTCTTCAATTGTCTCTAAAGGTAATCTCAGTCTCCCAAGTGCATACCGAGACCACTGTTATTGAAATGACTGACCCTGAACCTAATCGTTGGGTGTTCTACGGATATGCTCTTCTGTCCTTTAGTCAGACAGATCCAATATATCATGATGATAATGTACTCTGGGGTTCCTGTAACTCAAGGTGCATGTTCATATCAGCCCTTAAGGTGATGTTGGTCTGACCTGGAAGTGCACCAGGGATTGCCAGTGAAGCGGAACCCAGACGGCTCAGTAGTCCCGGTAGTCATCTTCAAAGTCCTGATAGACCTAGTTGCCAGGACACACATTCAGAATGCTCACTCGGGGATCGGGAAAATCACTACAATGCTCCGTTGACTTATTTGGCACAAATCGTTGGTTAGTGTAATCAGGGATATGTGCCGGACGTGTTGGGAATGTCAGCCTTGTAGGGTTTCAAGGGAGGTGGTTGCCCCGCTAACCTGATGATAGTGACTTTTTCTACTTATGAATTCGTAGCTATGGACCTTGTGAGTCTCTCAACAACCGGTATTGGTTTTATTGGGTGTCTGATGGTAGTTCACCATAATTCCAAGTGGGTGATGGCAGTACGTATGAGGAAGAAGAAGAGCAGTACGATATGCCAGGCACATGAAGTTCATCTCCTAGGAATTCACTGAGTTCTTAGAGCAGTACAATGTTTCGCATGTGAAAAAAAACTCCATAAAAGCCCTCTAGTAATGGTGCAGTGGAGTTGGTGAGCCGTACCATTGGTGAGTTACTGAGGGTGATTTCTGGAGAATCTCTGAAATGGGATCAATACTTATCCCGAACAGTTCTTAGCTACAACCATCCCCACCACACTGAGATTGGCTGTGCTCAAGCTGAGAACATACTGAAGGGTTCTCGCTATGATGACAGTATCCTGTTTCCTTCAGCAAAAATGAGAGATCCGTGGGCTGAAGGACTGCCTCGGTACAAACCGATTAAGGAGGGTTTTCTGGTTCTTAAGATGGTGCACCAGTTTGGATACCTTCTGTCGAACAAGGTCATCTCTAGGTTTGAGGGGGTATTCCTTGTTACTAAGGTACATAAGAATAAGGTCACCTATGAGCTGCAGAGACTGCCTGATGGTGAGCTGGTTAAAGCTCACCATATAAAGTTAATGGCCTAGTTTGAACCTCCAGTCTACCTTAGGAGGCACTTTGCCTGGTATCCAAACGGTCCTGATCCTGTAACTGAGACTGAATAATCTAGGACTTATGGATAATAGTTTGACCTCCTCTGAAGTCTCGGAGAGTTCTGGTTCTAATAGTGATGGTGACTGCAAAAGTCTCATCATACCTTTTGTCTCGAGATTATAACAAGTCCCGACAACAAAGGAAAAGTTACCATGCTACTAGAACTATTACTCAGCCTACGACAATCCTTAAGCCAGCTAGGACTTACGAGAGGAAAAGAGCACTAGATGCATGGTTATATCCCCCAGAAAATTTTAGTGAGACTCCTGTATTGAAGCCTAAATCTATTCGAGATTGTGTGGTCCAGCTATGGGAGAACAGCCCCACTGAAATGTTTGAAACCCAGAGTTTGACTCCCAAATTGGTGGTTCACTCTCCTCTGCCCAAATTTCCAACACCCTGTTTCTTAGTCTCTTCCTTTCCAAGAGGAAGGTGTCGTTCATCCCCCAGGGAGTTGATAATTCTGGGAAGTTTCTAGCATTCCGTTGATGGAACCTTTTTCTGCTAGCTCCTAGAGTTCCAGTCCAGACTGGTCAAGACCTGCTAGTTTAGAAAGCCCTGTTTCTAACTCGGCAGTGTACATTTACCCTGATTATGACATTCTTGGCTTTCTGCCAATCAATTGTGATGAACAACTGTTGACTGAAAATCCCTACTCTAGTGGATTAAGTCATCCATTGACTAGGTCAATGAGTGGAAGCCTCGTCTCACTGAACAGACAAATACTACATATGAGGAACTGTCCTCCATTCCTGAGTCACCTCAGAACTTAAACCCTATCTGTTGGTAGATTGAAACGCCAGTAAGAACTTGAGGCTTGATTGGTACTGTCTGGTTTATTTGACCTGGGCCCGACAATTTTCTTCGGCTCTTCTTTAACAGAGCTTTGTCCTGAGTCATCGCCTGATTGTTCACGATTTTTATTGTTTTCTTCTGAGTCTACGGATTCTGTCTCATTTTCACCTCAGAGAATGTCGATAAACCACTAATACCAACTGTTATGTGAGGTTATTGATTAATTAAAGGCACCCCTTTTGTACCTAAATAATTGCCGACTTAACTTGTCTCCAATTTTGTGAGAGATTAATATGGCTCGCCAGGAGATTTCTAAATCCCAGCGCATATAATGACAGAATTTTGAGACTCAGAGGAAGAACTATGAATCTCCCACTGAATTAATCACTGGAAAGATGTTTTCATTCCAAGATTTTATATAGTACAGTAATTACTTTTTTACTAGTCATTTTGATTCCCACATGGGGGTAGTTGAAATGCTGTGGAACGGGATTCCTTATGTGGGGAAAACTCTTTTGAGTTACGGTTTGTAAAAATTTTATAATCTGCTGTAAATTTTCTGTGACCGTGACCAAGTTATATTATATTTAGTGAATTTTAATTTTACTGTATTAGCCCAAAATCAATAAGTTTTGTATGCTTTAACCCTTTCCACTCCATGGGCTACCTGTGGTAGCCCAAGTAAAATACGTCGTCTAGTACCGAAAAGATCTTATTTATTCATAAACTGCTTTTATTAATTAAAGTTATTCGCTGTTTTAACCGTTGCTTCGTTTTCTGTAGTTCTTAAAGATTAATATTCCTCGTTTTCTTAATTAATTCTCTCCCCCCTTTTCCCCCAAAGACGAGTTAGATTAATAAATAAAGGCAGACACTCACGATATCCATTTCTCAGTGCGTTTGGCCTCGTTCAGCAGCAAGTACCGATTGTGATCGACTCCCGTCTCACCAGATAATTTCCGAGATCATCGCTTTTCAAACACTTATCCTATATAATGGCTTCCTCAAAAAAGTTTTTGCGAACTACGTCGGAAATTTTAGAATGTCTTAATATGTGTTCTTCAGAAGATGATTTTGTAGGCATCGACGACAATGAGGAAAATTGTGATGTTAGTTATAACGGGGTTTACATGGACATGGAAAATAATGCTTCATCCGATTCCGATTCTGAGCACGCTGGCATTGACTTTGACGAGAGGCTCTACGACCCTCCACGAGAATTGCTAGAAGTGAACGATGATGAAGGTAGTGACAGTGACGATGAAGAAAATGAATGGGAAGAATATAATGAAGGCGTGCATAAACTAAAAGAATATTCTCATACGGGGAAACAGCAGTTTTTTTCCCCCTAGAGCTGGGATGCGTACCCCGCTAGATTTTTTCCATTTATTTTTTTCCTTGGAGTTATTTCAATTGATTGCCGATGAAACAAATAATTATGCAAGGCAAAAAATCAACGTAAAACGTCCTCTTCAGCAATATTCTGTTTGGCAAGACTGGAAGGACGTAACAGCAAAAGAAGTAATGGCCTTTCATGGATTGCTCATTCAAATTGGGTTGCTTCGGAAGATCTCTATCAGTGATATTTTTAGTGACAGAAAAGTTGATTCCAGGGAATTCACAAAATCTGTGTTTAGCAGAAAACGATTCTTACAAATTTTCTGGGCCCTACATGTGTCTCCTCCGAGTGAATCTAATGACATTTTTGAAGGTCGGCGAGCAAAGGTTCGTCAAGTGATAGATTACGTAATGCCTCGATTTCTTCAGTATTATCACCCAGGAGCTAATTTGTCCGCCGATGAGTCCACTGTCCCATTTAAAGGTCGCATTGGATTCAAAATGTATAATCCAATGAAACCTACAAAATGGGGTCTAAAAGTGTACGATATAGCCTGCTCAATGACTGGATATGTTTTAGCGCTAATACCGTATTATGGCAAAGCAACGACAGACATTCTTGGCAATGCTAACCATAAATTCAATACTAGAATCATACTGGAATTAGTTGATATGGTTACAAAATCAACGAAATCCAGTGGATACCAAGTGTTTACTGATAGACTATATACCAATCTTCAGTTAGCTAAAGAGCTATTGCTGCGAAAAATTCATCTGACCGGGACTATTCAAACAAATCGGGCAGGACTTCCAAATAATATAAAAAAAGGCAAGATAAAACTCTCTCCTGGTAAACACGTGTCATTTTGCAAGAGTAACCGCTATCACGTTCTTAGTTGGCGTGATAAACGATATGTGACGATGCTTACAACGTTCCATTCATCATCAACTAAAACTGTCCGTCGTTTTGCAAAAAGAAATGTGCTGGAAGAAATAACAAAGCCAAAAGTAATCAGCGAATATACTGCAAATATGGGTGGTATTGATAGGGCTGATCACTACTG
>NC_090750.1:23368281-23373281 GCF_036898095.1 Palaemon carinicauda
GTCTGATTCCTTTTCGTCTAATCGTAACGCATTTTGTTATACCATGAAACTTTCTAAAGATGTACCTAATGTGATTTGTATTCACGTGAAATTTTGTAGATTTTGGTATGGGGTTTTGTTGTCAGTTACAAGACTTTTTTTCGATGGTCTTGTGGGCTAATGGAGGGGAGGGGGATAGAATGAATAAGGGGATAGAATGAATAAGGGTTTGTGTGAAAAATTCTAATTGTATGTATGTTAGAAAAAATACCTATTACTTTAAAAATTGTCAGTTTTATATATTTGTTACAGTATTTTTGTTAAGCCTCAAGCGCCCCACGAAAAAAAGACATAATCTGTTATTATTTCTCTTAACAGGTAACTGCAATAATACCCTACATGCAGTAAGGAGTCAAGTAAAGATGTTATGATTGGAACATCTCCGTTCTGATCCTGCTGTATTTCAGACATCTTGGTTCTGATCAACTGAAGAGGACTAAATAATGATCCGTCAAAGTTGAAAAATTATCTGCTAATGTGAGTCCAGAGAAAACTTTCAAACCGATGTTTGTTACCTATTACCAGATTTGTACAGTGGTTATTTTCACCTGTGGAAAGAATGTGGAATAGGGACAATGATCCCGACAGAAAATCCTCAATTGATAGGGGTAGAAAATAACCCATAGTAGATTACTATCCTTTCTAATTGAAACAATCCTGTAACAAATTTGCATTCGCCATCTGCCTTGTATTTCTGCCCATCTATTCCAAGACACCGAGATGCTACCAATTTTGTCCCTTCCTAATATCATATATCAAAATACTATTGTAAATTCGTTAATTGCAGAATAACAAGTCCTGGATAAAAACGCCTACAGAAAATATGCAAATAATTTCGTGGATGAGTTTTGAAGTAATTTGAGGTTAACAGTTTTCAAGTCAAAAGCTGCCCATTGTTCTTTGGCCCACAGCCCTGTTAAAACCTGCATTTAGTATCGTCCGCATTGTTTTTTCTATCATAGGATAACCGGTTGTAACTGTATTTCAATACTGTCCAGAAGCTTGAATTTCCATATACAATAGGTTATCGTCTCGAAATATTCTCTACGAATGAGTATAGTGAGTTAAATGGTTATGAGACTGTCCAATGTGTGGGCAGTTCGTTTTTTTTTTTTCTTTTTTTTCCCATCATTTTTCAACCTAGTTATTGTAGGACCGAAGTGAAAAGGGAAACTACTAGTTTTTCCCTTACAACATAAATTTAGTTATTAAAGTTAATTTTGCTTATTAAATGTTTTTTTTTTTCATATTCCTCCTTCAATACACATCCTCACCTAAGACAGTCCCCGTTACAGCCTGATTTTTTTTTCTTTTTTTTTTCTTTTTTCCTCCCCTAATGTTTCTAAGGTACAAATAACTTGAAATATAGCTGCCACTAAGCAACAACATTTCAAGCTGGGTCTCCTTGCCCAGTATAAAATCGAGTGATGGTGCCCTGTACCCAGTTCATCCTTAATTGTTTACATTTTTGCCTAGATTTCTGGGCATTCCATCACTTTATCTTTCTGTGTAGTGACTAACACTACGCAGTCTGTGTGTTACATCTGGCCGCAGTCCGCATACTCCTACATCAGCAGCTTAAATGTTGTAATGCGACTTGTTTGTCATCCCTGCCTAATTTTTTCCGAGAACAACCTGCTACGACAATCTGTAATGCCTATATCATGTTGTGGGAAAATCTACTCCATGCTGCTACACTTACATGGCCGCAACGAAGCAACAAATACCAACAGGTTTACACAAGGTATTGCATGTTTTCCTGCTCAACAACATCAAGAAGCCACCACTAACGCACTTACATGGGCCCTTTCCTCGTGATTCGTCAAATAATGAAGGCCTTCGTAATAAACTTTGGCGGCAAAAAAGAATATTTTTGTTTTTGTATATTATCGTTATCGCTCTTCCCTCTCACTGATAACCTATCTAAGCCTCTATGATCTTGAATCGTTGTATTTGAATTTTTGGGCTGTTCTTGCTTCAAACGTGTTATATATCAGCTCATACTCCGTTGAAATAAAGTTAGTTGCATTTACATCGCTTCTAAGTTATCACCTAACTGGCACCTCACACACCTCCTTAAAGTGGCCATTTTAGGGAGCACTGTCTACATTAAAAAGAAAACTATTCCTTAACTTTGATAGTTAATTGCAACGGTCCTTTGAATATAAATAATTCATCTTCAGAAAAATAACTATTCCACCATTGTTGTCTGTTACAATGATAATTTGCCGTAAATCCACCATTTGTTAGAAAATTGAATTGGCCATCTTTATCAGCAAGTTCCACCATTCAAAAAAACACCAATTAGACCACTTCGTAACTAATTAAAGAGGCCGTTTACATTCCCAACAAATGTTTAAAAAAATAAAAAAACATTATAAGCCTTGTAAGCAAATTTAAACATCCATAAATATTAATATTTGTCATCTGTGCATATTGAGGGGTTTCACCAACTGTAGATGACGCCTGCTCTTTTGATCAGCTCTTTTGATCAGCTCTTTGCATCTTCAGAATAATAAAAACTGTACCCTGTGTTAAATTTTCACAATGGTTGTTTGCATGAACAGTCCGTTTTCGAAAAGCTAATGATCTCTTCTGTTGTCAGGAAGTAATTAGAGTGACTACTAATGTACATATTTCACACACATCCATACACTGTAACGGTATTTTCTTTATTTGGTATATCTTGGCTTACTCCTCACTGTTATTAGAAGCTGTTTAAGCGTGCTTTTTACATGAAAAATCATGTTTGAATTTTTGTGAGTCTTGGTCCAGAACCTATTGTATCTATAATAGCTATATGTTGAAATAAAGTTAGTTGCATTTACCTCGCCTCTCAATTTCTTCCTAACAGCCCTCTACACGACACGGCCCTAGTGTTCGTCAGATTTAGGCATCTGGCAGTGGATCATTTTGCAGCCGGTAAACAAATGTTTGCCAAAGTGTAAAAAATGGGCCTTTGCCAAAAGACCTTAAACCAGTTTGCATTCCCGACAAATGTTTTAAAAAGAAATCGATTAAAAGCCTTGTAAGCAGATTTAATCATCCATAAGTATTATTATTTGTCATCTTTACATATTGAGGGATTTCACTAACTGTTATTACTGTAGAGGACGCCTACTCTTTTGATCAGCACTTTGCATCTTCAGGAAAATAAAAACTTGACCCTGTGTTTAATTTTCACAATAGTTGTTCGCGTAAATAGTCCATTTTTGAAAAGCTAATGATCTCTTCTGTGGTCAGGAAGTAATTAGAGTGATTTCTACTCTATATATGTGACACACACACCCGTACACTGTAACAAAATTTTCTTTTTTTGGTATGTCCTGGCCTATTCCCTATTGTTATTAGAAACTGTTTAAGCATGGCTTTTCACATGAATAATTATGTTTGAATTCTTTTTAGAGTCTTGTCCAGAACCTATTTTATATATATATATATATATATATATATATATATATATATATATATATATATATATATATATATATATATATATATATATATATATAGTAGTTATCTATTGAAATAAAGTTAGTTGCATTTACCTTGCATCTTAATTGCATCCTAACAGCTCTCTACACGACACAGCCCCAGTTTTCACCGGACTTAGGCATCTGGCAGTGGATAATTTTGCAGCTGCTAAACAAATGTTTGCCATACTGTAAGAAATGGCCCTTCGCCAGAAGACCTCAAACATAGGTTCATAATCCCTAAACATCGTTGTGAAGAAAAATGGCACCCTGCGTCGGTGTGCAGATTAAAAGTATCTGAACATGCAAGCAGAACTGGATCACTACCCACTCCCAAACATCGCCAATGTGACCTCCTACTTGCACAAAGAGAAGGTTTTCTCCACATTTGACCTCCTGAAGTGGCATTATCAGATGCACACATACCTTTCATTACTCCTGTTTCGGCCTTCAAAATGCTGGGGCCGCTTTTCAACGCCTCATGGGTGGTATCTTTGGGAACCTCCTCTTCTGTGTATGTTACGTTTATAACATACTTGTGTTCTCTTCCTCCAAAGAGGAACACCTCTGTCACTTACGCATTGTGCTCAACCTCCTACACAAAAACAGCACTGTATTTTGGTACAAACGTACCTTTGGCGCCAATGAAGTATCGTTCATAGGAAAACGCATCACTCCTGAAGCGGTCCACCCCTCCCTATGAAGGTCGCAGCTGTTCAGAACTTCCTGACAGTCAAAGTACTACAAGAATTCTTTGGCATGATCAACTATTATCATCGATTTCTGGCAGATAGCACTGCCACTTTTGCCCCCCCCCCCTTTTTTTCTATGCTTCCCACAAAGGCAAGACAAAAGACCAGAGGTCACATCCCCTTCAAGGAGCGGCCTTCTGCAAAACAAAGAATGCCTTATCTACCACTGCTGCCCTCACTTTTTCTGTGCCACCTGCCCCTCTACTTCTCTCCACCAATGCCAGTGATGTTCCTATTGATGCAGTAGGTAGTCAACAGCTTGCCCTATCCATTAGCCTTCTTTAGTAGAAAACTGTCCAAGTAGAAATCGGCTACTCTACCCTGGAATGTGAATTGCTGGCTGTGGATTTGGCTATCCGTCACTTTTGCCACTTCTTAGAAGGTACTCTCTTTGTCATTCACATGAACAATATGTCTCTGATACGCTCGTTCACTCGACAGTCTGATGCCTGGTCAACACTGACATCTTTCCACCATGGCTGAATACAATTGCACACATCAAAACGTCCCTGGGAAAATAATTCTGTTGCAGACCCCCTATCAGGAAACACATTGGCTGCCATTCACCTGGGGTTACATTATAACACCTTGGCAGAAGCCCAACAGAAAGATCAAAGTACCAAGCATATATGACATCCTGCACATCCCTCCATTGGGAAGAGGTCCCCCTCGACGACTCTAACGCCCCCCTCCTTGATGATGTCAGTACTGGTAGACCACGACCATGGATATCTGC
>NC_090750.1:23378281-23383281 GCF_036898095.1 Palaemon carinicauda
GATTTATTAAATTAAGTTTCATTATAAGTGAAATTTCCTCCATCTCTATTTTCATTATAAAGTGATTTATTTTGTTATATAAATTTCTAAAGTGAAATTAGCCAATTTCCAATTTCGGAGATTTTCGTAATTCTAATCGTTATCTCTAGTCAGGAAATTAACTTATATATTGTTTGGTGTTAAAAGTACTATTTTGGTGTACAAATAACATTTACGTGTCGGTAAATGAATATTTAAATACTCGTGTTAAATTACTCCTGTTATATCGATAAAGCGCATAGTAAGTATTTTGTCCAGTATGCGCATTATTCTGATAATCAATTACTTTAAACTAAGTGTTGACTATTAACTAGATACTTTATCATAACGAGAATAATATAGTATTTATATAAATCAAAAGGTAACATTGCAAAGTTATCGAATTAAGCTGGTATAAATTAAAAGGAAATGTAAACTAGAACGTGCTAATTAGGTATGCTTAAAGTAAAAAATACCTTTGCGTTTTAAAGCCTTGTTTACTGATTCGGTAGAATTGTTGTAAAAGTTTGTGATGTTAAGTGTGTCGTTTGAGTAGTTATGAAGTAGTTAGCCGCGTGTTCAAAATCTCGAGCGTATAAAAAAAAAAAAAAAGTTTTATAGTGTTATCGTAAGTTTCGCGAGACTCAATTTTGTATTTAAGCTATTTTTGTGTAATGTGATTTAATCATATAATTTTGTAATTTTGTGATCTCTCGATCTTGTAATTTTGTGATAGCTATTTTGTATTTCTGTGATCGAAAGACTGTTATTTTGCGATCGTATGATCTTATACTTATTCTTATAAAGTTTGGATATTTATTTTAGTTTGTACTTATCTTGCGCCACGGGCGACATTCAAAATGCCTTTCAACTTGCAACAATTTATTGTATCATCACGGGATCATGTGGAATCTCTCACAGTTGCCACAAAAACTGACCTAAAGAATCTAGCTCGCCATTATGATGTACAGGTTCCCGCAACTGCCGTAAAATGTGTAATTCTCAGTCATATTTTGAACTTCCTTGTAGATGAAGATATTGTTCCAGAAGAAGAATTGGCTGACGTTCGAGCTCTAACCGTTACCAATCCAAATGGTGACTTGGATAAACTAAGTCTACAGCTGGACTTGGAAAAGATGAAGATGCAAGCCGCAACTGCCACCGCTGAGGTAGAAGAAAGAAAAGCCACTGCTGCTGAACAAGCCGCAACTGCCGCCGCTGAGGTAGAAGAAAGGAAAGCCGCTGCTGCTGAACGAGCCGCAACTGCCGCCGCTGAGTTAGAAGAGAGGAAAGCCACTGCTGCTGAGTGCACGGCTGCTGCCGCTGCTTCCCTAGAACGTATCAAGGTGGAAACTGCTGCAACTGCTTTGGAGCAACAAGAAAAAGAAAGTGAACAGAAAAACAAAGCTCTCCGTGTTAGGCTGCAGATTGAGAGAGAAGCGGCCACAGTAACAGAACGGGATCTGGCATTTATAAGACTGAAAGAAAAGGAAGAAGGCAAGCTAATTCCCGAACCCTTTGATGTGGGCAAGGTGCAGAAATTGCTGCCCACATTTGAAGAACAGGAACCTGATAACTACTTTTCTGTGTTCGAAGACACAGCCAAGAATCTCAATTGACCTCAGGACAAATGGTATTTAATCATCCGGAACTCATTTAAAGGTAAAGCATTATCTGTATGTGCCACTATGTTAGAGGAACATGATTATTTCATAATTAAACAGGCAATCCTTGATGCTTATTCTATTACTGCGGAAGGATATAGGCAAATATTTCGTAATAGTCAGAAGCAAGTTCAGCAGACCTTTTTAGAATTTATGAATGGAAAGATTAAACAGTTTCAGAAGTGGGTAGACAAAGTAGATGTCAAAACTTTCGAGCAGTTGAAAGAGTTAATAGTAATGGAGGAGTTCTTAAGGAAAATACCAGGTAGCATTAATGTGTATCTAAGAGAGCAGAATGAATCTGACCCTAAGAAAGCCGCTTTAAAGGCAGATGACTATGCTCTTATTCATAAAGTAGGTAAAACCCCATATAGAGAAACTAGACCTAAGGAAACTTGTACATACTGCAAACAAGAAGGACTTTATATTTCAGAATGTCCTGATCCACATTGTGCAGCTTCACACTTAAAGAGAAAACCTAATCCCCCTCAATTCTCTCCTAAGCAAATGAATCTGCCCAAACAGGAACCAAAACCTAAGGTGGAGAAGAAAAAGACCTTCCATTGTGCATCACACGAGTCCCAAGCGTTTGCACCCTTCACTTGCTCAGGCAAAATAAATGGTAAACATGTAACCATACTCAGAGACACTGGATCCTCTCAAACGATCGTCTCTCCTAAAGTAATACGACCTAAAGGTGAAACTCACAGGTATGTTGCAGTTAATGACTTAACCAGTAAGTCTCTGTTGCCTCTCATTAATGTAAACCTTCATTGTCCTTATTTCTCTGGAACTACTGAAGTAGCTGTAAATCCAGAACTGTTACCATGCAAGAATGTAGATGTAATCCTGGGTAATGACATAGCTAACTCTGTTGTCTTAACAAACTTAATAGCAGTATCTCCAGGTGATGTTGTACAGGAGGAATGCTTAGCAGTGACACGAAGCAGTAAAAGGGACACCCCTACTGAATCATCATCAAACCCGTTGCCAGTCTCTGAACCTATGGATTTCAACGAGTTGATGAGTACATATAAGATCCAGCCTGATTCCTTTAGCTATCAACAAAGGAAAGATGTCACTCTACAGCAGTGTTTCAACCAAGTGAAACCAAAGGATACCAACAAGTGTTCTTATTTTTATATTAATAATAAGGTACTAATGAGAAAATTCAGGTCCAGCAAGAACAGTCATCTAGAAACCTGGAAGGATCTATTCCAGGTAGTTGTTCCTAAGGATATAAGACCTCTGATCCTAGAATTGTCTCACTCTGCTGACTCTCATCTTGGTATCACTAAAACATATGAACGCATCAGTCAAGACTTTTATTGGCCAAACATGAAGAATGACATTAAAGAGTACGTAAAAACATGTACAACATGTCAAAAAGTAAGTAGTCCTAATGTGAAAGTACCAGTTGCACCATTAAAACCTATACTTGTGCCTAAAGAACCTTTAAGTAAGATCATAATAGATTGTGTAGGCCCTTTGCCTAACACAAAAAGGGGACATGAATACTTGCTTACGGCCTTATGCCCAACTACCCGTTATCCATTTGCAGTACCTTTAAGAAACATTTCAGCCAAGAACATCCTAAAGTCACTAGTGTCCATATTTACTGTTGTTGGCTTTCCAACTGAACTACAATGTGATCAAGGAACCAATTTCATGAGTCATGCTTTTAAAACAGCTATGAAAGATTACCATATAACCCAAGTCTCATCCTCAGCTTACCATCCACAGACCAATGGAGCATTAGAACGCACTCACCAGACCATTAAAAATCTTCTCCGGAAATACATCCATAATTCAGGTAACGAGTGGGATTGCGATTTGGAACTGGTCATGTACATCATACGAGGAGTTCGAAACCAGTCTACTGGTATGTCACCTTTTGAACTACTCTTCGGTCGACGGCCACGAACTATCCTCAGTTCAGTCAAAGAACGCATCCTGAAGTTGGGAGATAATGAGGTACCTCTTTCCCAATATATTTCAGAACTTAACAAGAAACTTTCAGATCTTCACTCCATTGCCAAAACTAACTTGATAACAGCTCAAGAGAAGATGAAGATTAACTATGATAAAAAGGCTAAAACCAGAAGTTTCAAAGTAGGAGATGCAGTGCTGCTATACCATCCGATTCCAGGCTCTCCCCTACGAGAGAAATACCAGGGACCTTATACCATCACTCAACGTATCTCGCCAACCAACTATATAATCGGCACTCCAGATAAGCGTAAGTCTACTCAATTAGTCCACATAAACCTCTTAAAGGCCTATTTGTCTCCCTCAACAGCTGAAAGTAAAACGGTAATGATTACTAGTTCCATACCATACATAGATTGTCCTATGGATCAATTTACAAATGATCCAATAACCGCATCTTGGCAGGATTCTCAAAACTCGAAGATCTTGGAAAACTTATCAGACTATCTACAACCCTTATATGCATCAAAATGTAAATCTTTAGTAGCTTTATTCCATGAATTTCCTAGTATAACTTCAGATAAACCAGGCAGATGCACCATGCTAGATCATGACATCAAACTACAACCAGGTGCTGCACCCATCAAACAAGCTTTCTATCGAACATCACAGAAGAAATTGGGTATCATGAAAGAAGAAGTGAACTACTTAATAAGAGAAGGATTGGCAGAACCCAGTGCGTCACCATGGGCTTCCCCATGTCTCCTAGTGGGAAAGAAAAATGGTAAATTTCGTCTTTGTACCGATTACAGGAAAATTAATAATTTAACAATTAAAGTTTCGTATCCTCTACCAAGAATACAAGATATCATTGACCAAGTAAGTAATTCAACCTACTTAACCCAAATAGATTTGCTGAAGGGTTATTACCAAATTAAATTAACAGAAACGGCAAAGAGAATTTCTTCATTTATCACTCCATTTGGATTATAACGTAATGCCATGCGGATTAGCCAACGCACCTGCCACCTTCCAAAGAGTAATGTCTTTAATTTTACAGGACTTGGAAAAAGTATTTGTATATTTAGATGACATCATTATTGCCTCTGACACCTGGGTAAACCATATTCAAAAGATAAAAGAAGTTTTCTCAAGGTTGAAACAACATGGATTAACGATCAACTTAGCAAAAAGTAATTTTTGTAAAGGTCAGGTATCTTACCTTGGTCATCGAGTTGGCAGTGTAAAGTATTACCCAATGATGCAAATATTAGCGCCATAACTTCTCATCCTGTTCCAACTACCAAACAAGAATTAAAAAGATTTCTAGGTATGGTAGGATATTACTCTAAGTACAGTCCAAATTTCTCACCATTCACAGGACCACTA
>NC_090750.1:23393162-23458162 GCF_036898095.1 Palaemon carinicauda
TCACTCCTTCAATTGCCTACCTAACTAACATGCTAAGGAATAAGAGAAAGTATTCAGTGGAAGAAAGAAAACCACTCTTTCCCTAACATACGATAGGCGGAGACTCAAAAGGGGGGGGGGGGGAAACGTTAACCTCTAACTTAACCTAAATTTTTACAAACAAAGTACATTTTACTAAAGACATACTCATTTAACAATATAAAACTCATAACTCAAGTAGAATCCATTAATTGACGCACGAAAAATCATCCAATGACGTCTCTATTTAGTCAAGTGTAGACACACACTAACTAAATAAGGGGTTGCTGTACCACCACATGAAGAAAATATAAAAATGTTAATAACAATAAAGTGGGCTTACTCTTCTTCGCCACTAAAGGGCCTCCTCACGACTCCAAGGGCACAGTGTTCAGGCAGAGGCAGGTGACTAAAGGGCGTATATTACGCTCGCACTATGGGCCATCCACAGGAGCAAATGCTATGCTCTACTTCAACAAAAGATCTGTAGAAATCCTCGGTGAGGCACAAAGTCCAATCCTCCATCAACGGATCCCAAACAATCCAGCTTCGGACAAAGGGCACGAGCACACAGGGTCACTCTTTAGTGACGCAACAACATGCGGGAGTGCTCAAGGAAGACTCTTCCATCCAAAAGTACACTGCCGTAAACTGCCAAAAATATAGCACACTGGTCCTTCTATAGTGGAGCCGAGTACCGAACTGCCGTACAAATATCACAAGGCCCCCTCGAAAACTCCGGGAAAGGGGCAAAATATGACGTGGCACGGACGATGAAGCCAAACGACCATCACAAGCATGAAAAAAAAAGAAACAAACTTCATGGGCGGAGTACCAATATAAATTATTAACAACCGTTAATGAGAGGCAATAGACCCATATCCAGCGTTCAGGGAGAAACTCAAAGGAAACTGGATTAAACTAGAAAAACTTACGTTAAAAAGGTCATCAAAACTGAATAAATTACGTTAATTTATAATACCTCCCCACCCAAAAAAAAAAAAATTATTATTTTTTTTTTCAAAGGTTAAAATTAAAAGGAATTACAAAACTTAAATTACTTATTTCAAAATACTCGAATTAGTTACTTTAAATACTAGAATTAAATCAAATAACTAATAGAGCAAACAAGAGAAATTAAACTAAAACCTGGAAAGGAAAAAAGTCATTAATACATAACCTATAGACCAAACTACATACCTAGATAAAACATCTGGTATAACATTATCCTTCCCTGCTACATGCCTAATTTGAAGGTCATATTCCTGCAAAAAGAGACTCCACCTAAGCAGCCTCATATTTTTGTCTTTAAACCGTTGGATAAATACTAGAGGATTATGGTCTGTGTATACTAAAATAGGATGGAGTGATGAACTCAAATAAACTGAAAAATTAGTTATAGCTTTTATTAAACATAAGGCTTCTTTTTCAATAGTTGAATATCTCGTCTCTGCCGGCGATAACTTCCTTGAAAAGTAAGCGACAGGGTGTACCATCCCTGCATCATCCTCCTGGAGGAGAACTGCTCCAAATCCCACGTCACTCGCATCTGTCGCTAATCTAAAAGGGAGATTAAAATTTGGAGATTGTAGTAAAGGATAATTAGTCAAGACTGCCTTTTACTTTTCAAAGGCTTCTTGGCACTCCTTGGACCATACAAACCTTACTCCCTTCTTTAATAAATTTGTTAAAGAAGTTGCGATATCAGAGAAGTTCTTTATAAACCTCCTGTAGTATCCGACCATTCCTAGGAACCTCCTAACACCTCTCCTATTTTGAGGAGCAGGAAAGCTAGCTACAGCCTCCACATTAGCTTTCTTAAGAGCAACTTTGCCTAGGCCTACCTCATGTCCCAGGTATAAAACTGTGGCCTGAGCAAAATCACTCTTCTTCAAGTTAATTACCAAACCGGCTTTCCTCAAAGCCTTAAGCAAAGCTTCAAGTCTTACCAAATGAGACTCCCAATTATCACTATATATAACCAAATCATCAATGTATACAACACACCCTTCCAAATCCTGAGTGATCCGATTCATCAGTCTTTGGAAGGGGGCAGCCGCATTCTTCATTCCGAAGGGCATGACTTGGCATTCATACAAACCATCACCTGTAACAAAAGCAGAGATTTCCTTCGCACGAGGGGAAAGACCAACCTGCCAATACCCTTTCAGCAAATCCAGCTTTGTAATAAACTTGGCAGATCCGATTCTGTCTATACAATCTTCCACCCTCGGCAAAGGAAATGAATCTGTCTTCGTCATCTCATTAACCTTCCTGTAATCAAAGCAAAGTCGGTGTTGGCCTCCCTCCTTCTTAACCAACAAGACAGGAGAACTCCATGGACTACAACTTGGTTTAATTAAATCATGGTCTAACATATAGCGAACCTCTTCCTGAACAATTTTCCTCTTGACAGGGTTAAGCCTATATGGACACTGTTTAATGGGCTTAGCGTCCCCTACATCTACATCGTGATACAAAACATTTGTTCTACCTGGCGAGTCCTGAAACAAATCTTTATACCTGTAGATTATATTAATTAAAGGTTCTGATCTGTCAGAATTCAAATGTTGAAATTTAACATTAATGTTATTTAAAATATCAGAATTACTTGACAGAGCATCAGGATTAACAGTCATTCTCTTGTTAGTCATAAGATTCTCCTCTACTTCTACAGACACTACTGCAATTGCATCTACTACTGGTTCTACCTGATCTACATCTCTACTAATAAATGGCTTTAACATATTTACATGACAAATACGAGAATTTCGTCTTCTACCAGGAGTTTCAATCAAATAATTTACATCATTAATCTTTTTCAGCACCCTCCATGGGCCTGAAAACTGGATTTTCAGTGGGTTACCTGGTATAGGTAATAACACTAACACACGATCTCCAGGCTTAAAGATACGAACCTTGGTACTTGTGTCATAATTAGACTTCATCACAGACTGACTTTCATGCAAATTCTTTTGAGCGAAATCCCAAGCTTTCCTCAGTTTCCCCTGTAAATTAGAAACGTAATCTAAAACATTAACTTCAGATGTCTCTCCTTCCCAATGTTCTCTTACCACGTCAAGAGAACCGTGTATACTATGGGCAAATACAAGTTCGAAAGGAGAGAAACCCAAAGACTCATTAGGTACAGACCGTATAGCAAATAGGGCATAAGGAATCTCCTTATCCCACTCATTACCCGTTTCGTAGCAAAACTTTTTTAATACAGACTTCAAAGTCTGGTGGAACCTTTCCACCTGTCCCTGACTCTCTGGATGGTAAGGAGAAGAAGTAACATGATTAACACCAAGTTCAACCATTTTCTTTCTAAAAAAACTTACTTGTAAAATTAGGGCCACAATCTGATTGCAAAACCTTTGGAATGCCAAATTTAGTGAAAAATCCAATTAATGCTTCCACCACCTTCTCACCCCGAATACTCCTCAGTGGGATGGCCTCAGGAAAACGCGTTACCCTGTCAACCATGGTTAGAAGATATTCATTACCTCCGCGCGTCCGCGGTAGAGGGCCTACTACATCTATAACTACCTCCTTGAAAGGTTCACCCACTGAGGGAATGGGAATAAGAGGGGCTTTAGGGATCTTTTGATTCGGTTTCCCTACAATCTGACACACCTTACAAGATAACACGTGTTTCTTAACCTCACGACGCATCTGGGGCCAAAAGAAATATCGTGCCAATTTCTGAAAGGTCTTCCTAACCCCGAAATGACCCGCGAGGCTATGTTCATGACTAAAATATAACAACTTACTCCTATACCTTTCCGGCACAACTAGCTGCCGAATTACCTCTACCTGGTCAGCAGGTGCATTAACCGACCTACTCATACGGTAAAGCAAACCTTTTTGTTTCATAAATACAGGTTTAGAAAGATCACTACCATCACTAAGTTCCAAATGATTAAATTCATTTCCTTGGGCTTCCTTAAAAACTTTTGTATTCCAATTAATACCCTGAAAAGATTCATTATTATGGCCCTGAAAAGATAAGTTATCATAATTGTCAATATTTACTTCATTACCATTATTAACATCAGTCACAATGTCAGTCACTTGTTCATTAATTAACTCAGCATTGAGTTCTACCTCCGCGAGGTCAACCTCTTTAGATTGAGAACGCGTAACCACTGACACAGGATTCAACGAATCATCTATGCGTATCTGGTCACCTGCCAGATCTATCAACGTCAAAATAGGCAATACGTCACCTTCAGCTTCAGCGGCTAAATCATTGGCAAATATAATGTCTATATCAGGAATAGGCAAAATATCTACTATGGCCAAATTAACCATACCCTGAAAATTCTTCGTCTTCAAATATAACTCTTTTAGTGGATAAGAGGCCACCGTATCAGGAAATCCACCAAACAAGACAAAGTTCTTATTCTTAAACACAACACCCTCGGGAACTGACCTCCGCAATATCAACGACTGAGCGGCACCAGTGTCTCTCAAAATCCTCACACCACGACCCATTTGCATAGCATTATCAACATAAACAGTACCATCAGATATATACTTCTTAAATCTTAGTCATTTTGACTCTTCCTTCTGCGGTTGTTCCGCCGATACCAACGTCACGGGTTCTTTGTTCTTTTCTAAAAATTTACGACGCGCAAAACAGTCCGCCTTAAAATGTCCGCGGCGGTGGCACCAAAAACAAACTACATCGGACCTAGAGGACCTACTATCATTACTACTACTGTTCCTACTGCTATTTACAAAATTACGCGTTTCGTTACCATCACTCTTATTGTCATTTTCAATCTTGCCCTTTCTTCGGTCACCTACCGAACTGTCAATAAAAGTACCATGATCTGATTGACTCCGGTTATTCCCCCTCCAACCATTACCTCGAGGAGGGAACCTCTTACTGCTAATCTCTTTCACACAGTCCTGACGATGAGCAAGAGAATACTCATCAAATGCAATAGCGATCTCTTGAAGCGAATCCAATTTAAGTTCATCTAAATGAATTTTTAGTTCTCTAACTACCATTCTTTTGTACTCTTCGACTAAAATTAATTCTTTCAATTTCTCGAAAGTGTCAGTCTCCTTAGACTTAAGCCAATCATCAAGGAATTGTTCCTTTCTCCTTGCAAACTCAACAAAAGTCATACCGGGTTCTTTCTTAAGGTTACGGAACTTCTGTCGATAAGCCTCCGGAACTAAATCATATGCCTTAAGGATAATGGCCTTGACCGAATCATAATCCGACGACAAATCCTCGCTTAAAGTATTATATACTCTCTGAGCTTTCCCTTTTAATTTACACTGAACCATAGTGGTCCACATATCCTTGGGCCAAGACAATTTTCTTGCTATTCGTTCAAACAAAATAAAGAAATCAGGAACATCTTCATCATCGAATACTGGCATTAACTTCAAAGCACTCATTAGGTCAAAACAATTATTATAGCCATTATGTTAACCACTACTATTATTATTAATGTGAAACTCACGCATTTGCAACTCAAATTTTCGCTCTTTTTCGCGCTCTTCCGCCCTTAATTGCAAAATTTATATTCCATCTCCTTAAGCTTAAACTCCTGAGCAAGGATACTCAATCTTAATTTACTCACCTCCTGGCTACCTGAATCCCCTACCTCATCGTCACGATCGCTATTTACAAAATCCGAATCACCAGACATTACTGCTTCCTTTGTGTTACCTTTAATACTCTTAATAGCTTTAAGGACTTCACGCAACAAATGACCCTTCTTGAATTCTGTTGGTGATCCTAAGTTCAAGCGCTCTGCTAAACACCATAACTCGTCTCTTTTAAGATTAAAAATCTCCTCCTCCCAGTCAGACCTATCTAAAAATAGTGCTGCCGCTTCCTCAACTTAATCCCCTACTAAAGGCATCTTCCTAAACCAATGCAAAAGTAACAAAAGAAAATAAATAGGTTAATTTTCCCCCCAACTACCTAATTCTCCCTATCACACCTCTCTAAGAAAAACTCTCAAAGGTTGAAATGTCAGTCAGGATCCTGTCACGGTCGCCAAATTTTGTTACGAACTTCAAGATGGTCTGAAGTTGAAGTTTTTACGGACCTGATATTTCAGATCTGTACCACAGAAAGGGTATGATCCCTGACAAAAACAACACTCAAAGAGTACAATCTCAGAGAGGATACACAAAACGAGAAACTATAGATTAACAATAATTTATTACATCAAAAATTTATTATAATAAAAGAACCCCTCTGAAAACTGAATAATGGGGAGAAAAATACAAACACACACAATGCCAAAACAGTCACTCCTTCAATTGCCTACCTAACTAACATGCTAAGGAATAAGAGAAAGTATTCAATGGAAGAAAGAAAACCACTCTTTCCCTAACATACGATAGGCGGAGACTCAAAAGGGGGGGGGGGAAACCTTAACCTATAACTTAACCTAAATTTTTACAAACAAAGTACATTGTACTAAAGACATACTCATTTAACAATATAAAACTCATATAACTCTAGTAGAATCCATTAATTGACGCACGAAAAATCATCCAATGACGTCTCTATTTAGTCAAGTGTAGACACACACTAACTAAATAAGGGGTTGCTGTACCACCACATGAAGAAAATATAAAAATGTTAATAACAATAAAGTGGGCTTACTCTTCTTCGCCACTAAAGGGCCTCCTCACGACTCCAAGGGCACAGTGTTCAGGCAGAGGCAGGTGACTAAAGGGCGTATATTAAGCTCGCACTATGGGCCATCCACAGGAGCAAATGCTATGCTCTACTTCAACAAAAGATCTGTAGAAATCCTCGGTGAGGCACAAAGTCCAATCCTCCATCAACGGATCCCAAAAATTCCAGCTTCGGACAAAGGGCACGAGCACACAGGGTCACTCTTTAGTGACGCAACAACATGCGGGAGTGCTCAAGGAAGACTCTTCCATCCAAAAGTACACTGCCGTAAACTGCCAAAAATATAGCACACTGGTCCTTCTATAGTGGAGCCGAGTACCGAACTGCCGTACAAATATCACAAGGCCCCCTCGAAAACTCCGGGAAAGGGGCAAAATATGACGTGGCACGGACGATGAAGCCAAACGACCATCACAAGCATGAAAAAAAAAGAAACAAACTTCATGGGCGGAGTACCAATATAAATTATTAACAACCGTTAATGAGAGGCAATAGACCCATATCCAGCGTTCAGGGAGAAACTCAAAGGAAACTGGATTAAACTAGAAAAACTTACGTTAAAAAGGTCATCAAAACTGAATAAATTACGTTAATTTATAATATATATATATATATATATATATATATATATATATATATATATATATATATATATATATATATATATATATATATATATATATACACACACATATATATATATATATATATATATATATATATATATATATATATATATATATATATATATATATATATATATATATATATATATATATATATATATATATATATATATATATATATATATATATATATATATATATATACAGCATATATGAATATGATAAACATCCCTTTCCATCATCAGAGCATAACAGATTAAAAGCAAATACACTTTATAAATATTAACAGGATAATTTATTTTTATTCCTTTAGGCTTTGATGAGGGGAAAAGATTTTCCCAAAGCTCAGCAGTAAATAGGTTTTTCATAACCTTGCTAACATCATTCCTTTGAATCTGTTTCCCACTGAATTAATCAATTGCCGATGAAAAAATGATATGGACCTTTAGGATCACCACATCCGGAAGGGGAAAAATCTGTTATTTTGATATTGGGTATTTCGTACTTTTATTTTTTTTTTTTTTATGTTTTCCAGGGCTTTTTTTCTAAAACTGTATACCCTACTTGTTAGAAAAAAAAACATGGAAAAATAAATTTCTCTTACATCAAGGATATTCTATAAAACCAAGGCATTTTTCAAAATAAAGCAGGAATTGAAATACAGAATTTACGAAAAAAATAATGGAAATTACTGTAGTCTCATATTTCCTTCAATATCTATTAAACGACGAATTTCACAGTCAAGTGGTACAGAATCCATCTTTTCAATTAATTTTTACTTAATTATGCTTATTTTTTCTTTATATGCCAATATTAATCTATAAAATAGGAATAGGAAATAGACCAAATATTAAGTCCTTGAAAAATAGATGACAATAGTGATCAGACAAATTCCAATAGTGTGTTCTGTTTCAGACGTTTACTGACACCATTAGAAAATAACACACATTCGACCATATTTAATTTTCACAATTCCTCATTCAAAATTGCAGAATTATTTGAGATAAAGAACTTTCTTGAATATCCTTTTCCATATAAATTTATTGGTTAACGATAGAACTACGATTTCAAAGATTTAATATTGGGCATTAGATTTAACCATTGCCACCTCTGTACTTCTAGTCAAAGGGCAATCCTTACATTCCCAAAGTCAGGGCTTAGACCTCTGATTCTCATTTATAGAATCTGCTTCAAAATATGCTACTCGAACAGAATTATGTATACCAAATCAATTAGAAATTTATATATATTTAGTATTGTAATTGTCTATATACTAATAATATACAAATAATGAATTAATGTATTTTGCCATGTTTAATAGATCAATTGAAACATTACTACCAGAAGCAAGTTCTTCATGGACTTCTTCCCTTTGTTTGACAGGTAGTCATGCATGAACCACTCTTATGTGGTGTTCTTGCAGATGCTAACGATTGAACAGTACAATTTTTTGAAATTGTGGCCTTTACACTCGACAATGCAAGCAAGAAAAGACAATGTTCTTCCTTTACCACCACCACCAAAAAAGAAAAAGAAAAGAAAAGATCTTCAAGTGTATTAATTATTACCTTTATATTGAAGGCTGTTTTTCAAAAATGAATTCTGAATTATCAAGATGCTATCCTAAAGTCTTTTATGGATTGTGAATGCAAGTGGGGTGATAATGTGAAATAAAACTGAATTTGCATGAAACCTGCCTTTTAAGTCTGGTGCAGTATATCATAATGAGAACAGTGGAAATTTCAGGACCAGAACAGGAATGATGCCAGCCAGATATGACTTAGACCTGAAAGAAAACAGAAAGGAGCAGGTGTTATAGAAAGATAAATGTGCCCAGAGAAAAAGAATTTCGCATTCTAGCTGCTCATTTCATAAAAGAAAAGGAAAAATTTACAACAGTTGCAAACTTACAAACGAGAATGCATAATCTTGCCTGAAGTGAAAGCTTATAGATAATCTTGGGAATTCTGTAATCATTAGTGATATAGGAAAGTACGACAATTTGCTACAATTAAGAAAAAAACAAATAGAATACTCGATAAATTATTCAGATACCAGTAGCAAAATTATAGCAAATAACTAATAGCGTGTCTATACTGAATGTAACTGCAACATTGATAAAATCAGATATGATCAGAATTTGAAACAGTTGTTTAGAGTACCCTTCTATTTCAGTGATGTACCTTCTTCCCTTTTTCACTTAAAATGTACTTTGTTGAAGTTTTTTGAGGAAATAATAGGGACTTTATGACTTCAGCAATCGGACAACGCATCCTGCATAAAGCTCGGCCAAGACGATTGATGGCTAATGCAGTTTGCTGTAGCTATGCGTATCCATTGGGCTTATGAATCTAGTGAACTTATTGATGATTTGAGTAGCAGAAGATTGCGTTTTTCATATAATGAAAGGAAGATATTCACAGCATATTATGCTGCACACCAAAAGAAAAATTCATATGAAAATGTAGCAAATACCTTAAAATACTTCATTGCTGATAATGCTAACCACAATAAAGTAACAATTAGAGTAATACCTATAGATACGAAATTGATTTGTTCTAGAGTTGCTTTCGTATTGTCTTTTTTCGAATGATGAGTCATGTTTTAAAAGTAAATTCCCTAATTTATTTCAACCCCTACATAAACACCACATTAAATCTTATATTAAAGGTTTACCGTACTAACTATAATGAAATAGAACCAAATCATTCCATACCTAACATAAGCATAAATAAATGTAAATGAAGTAATTATTGGAACATAATGCAATAATAAATGGAAAATAACAGAAATGTGTAACTCTACTTTTTGAGGAAGTTAATGTCCGAAAGAGAAAGTGACGGCAGAGGAGGAGAAAAAATGGCAGGAAACATGAACCCTTAACTTTACGAAATGCATTAGCAAATTGCAGAAAATATTAACATCTTAACTTTATGAAACACTTTAACAAATGGCAGAAAACATTAAAACTTCAAATTAGATTGCTTCTTTTTTTACCTTCTAATTTTCTCTTTTTTTTTTACTTTACGTTCTGTACTCTCTCATGTTCATCAATTGCTTAATCACTTCCACTTTTCTGTTTTTTCGGATCACTTTGAACTTCGTCTTGACCTACTAATGGCCTCTTTAAGAAATAGTTATCCAAGGAAGCTTGTTTTGTTTCTGCATGCTTCTTGAAATAATCCTGAAATGAGTCAGGCAAACGTCATTACACTGCCTAAGAACATGAAGTTTGTGAACTGTTTTCAGGTATCTCTTTTCTACAAAAGCTACCATTTTACAATAAGAAGCTATAGCCTCTTAATTTCTATCATTGTCATAGAGTCCTCTCCCTAGTCACCGCAAAAGTACTGTTCTTGAACGACATTCAATTGCATGGCCTCCAACTCCTTCAAGATGTGTGTCATAAGCTCCTCTGGGTGCTCCTCGAGAAGCTCATCAATGCCGTCCTCTTCGACGACCAGCACCATGGACCTTCCGATTGTAACAATATCCTCAACCTCACGTTGTAGAACAGGTTCAGAATCGTCAACTTTTTTGGCTTTGGCTTAGGCTTGACCAACGTCGAATCCTTTGAAGTCTCTTGCGGAGACAGCATTAGGTAACAACTTCTTCCACGAAGAGTTCAAGGTGCACCTCGAAAACTCCTATCAAGCTTAATCAATAAGTCGGTGGCATAAGACAATGACGAAATGCTTATTCTTAAGTTCACGCAGGGTGAAGTTTCTGCGGTTAGTGATTACGGAGAGGTTTTGTCTAGTGCTTCTTGAAGTTTGAAAAACCTTGGTGGAGAAGAGGGGTGGTATTAGGTGGAAGATAGAGAACCTTGATGAATGAATATTCCAGAAGGATATCTTCCTCGAGGCCAGGAGGGGGAGCAGGGATGTTGTGCAACACCGGCAGACATTTCATAGGGAGACACTTCTCTTCCTAATATATTGTGATAGTCGGACTAATACAGAGATTTACTCACTCGATGAACAAGAGTCACATTACCCAGGCTTTTGCATTAGCTCTCCACATCACTGTATGTTTCTCCTTTAGCACTTTGTGGGCCTTGAAGGCTCAAGGAGTCTTCGAATGATACACCAGTAGGAGCTTGACTTTACATTACCCACTGGTGTTTGCACAGAGTGCAAGGGTAAGCATATCTTTTATAGCTTATGCCTAGGTAGTTTCTCTTCTTCTATAGTATGTCTTAGGGGGTATTTAAAAAAAAAAAAAAAAAGCCCAGTTTTGTCACAGTGGAAGACTTTTTGGGGACTAGTCTTCCTGGAGAGTCATCTTGTCGAACATCTTAACAATGTTTGCAGCTGCTTTTGTGTCTCTTGGATTTTTCAAACCACCCCCGTGACGTCTTGAATTCTGGGGTTGCCTTCTTCAATGTCCCTTATCCTGCGTTGTCTTCAGCCTCAGCACGCAAGAGATCACCAAAAATGGTGCTGGCCTACTGGCACATTATCGTCTTGGTGATCATGTCTCCTGTGATTTCCTTGTCCTTAATCCAAAGGAGAAGAAGTCTCTCCATCTCATCACCGATGAGGCTTCTCTTGCTTAAAAAAACAGTGAAGCCCTTAGAAGGAGTTGCTACTTTGATGGCTTCCTTCTGCTTAAGGATGATGCCTATCATCAACAGATTTCAGCCATATTCCTTAGCAATAACACTCAACTGTATGCCAGCCTCATACCTCTTGATTATCTCCATCTTTGAAAGCATCCTCTTCTTTTTTCCTTGAACATCAACAACATTCTTGGAACCTATGGTTATTAATGTACGAGTTGAATAACACAACACTATGCAGTATAATAATCAAGAGTACAAAAGCGAGATCACCAACATGAATTCAATCTGAATGACAGCGCTGCTGAAACAAAATGGTTGAAGAACTCTGATACATAGATGCATGATGGGATAGATGCTTACCAATGGGAGAGTAGTGTCTTACAGTGTTAACCAGCATCAGAGTAGTGAGGTAACCAAAGAGAGAGAACGACGATGGTGGCGAGTTTACATTTTGGCGATGTGCAAATTTTAGAATTATTCTCAGCAGCCGACCCATTCTTGTACTGCATCTCGTTTCGTATCATGAAATTTTTTTTATAACATGAGGAGAAAAAATCATCGCATCTTGTTTTGTATCCTGAATTTTTCATATACAGAAACTTTCGTATGAAGATGCATCACTGTACTGGAAAGTGCTGTACTGCACATATTTCATAAATGCTTGTACGCTGTAACATTAAAGCCTTTTTTTATCTCCTACTCTTCCTTGCACTGATAACAGAACTTGTTTAAACTTGCCTGCGCACATATTCGTCTGTTTGAATTTTGGCGAAATTCTTGCTCAGAACTGCTTGTATATAAACTCGTAGTATGTTGAATAAATGTTCATTGCATCTACCTTGCTTTTCTTCTGACAACCATCTCGTACTTTGGTTAGCACAAGAGTGATCAGCTCCTCAACATCTTTATTTTATTCACCCACCGCTATGCCCTACCCTTGTTATGATGCCGCCTACTGATCCTGACTCTACGACCCACCCTACATTGTTGAAACTGCGTACCTTTGCCACCAGACATGTGTTCACTTGGTTCTAGCACAATGAAGTTCAGTTTCACATCAAGGGCATGACTCGCTCAAGAAGCAAAGAAAACTATGTCCTCACGGAAATCCCCAAGGACACCTTCCCAGAAATTTGCGACTGGTTTTGCGACCATGGGGACGCCCCAATAGAATATGATGACTTCAAAACATATCTCCTGGAGCAGTACTGGCCCTCGCCAGCCGCCCATATAGCCAAACTTTTTCATCTCTCTCAAAAGTCATTGGAAGTACAAAAAGCTTCACTAACCCTGAGGAAAATTATCAGAATCTTTTCCTTGCAACATGCCACAGACAGCTCTCCTTGGAAAGTGTGCCTCTTTCATGCCCTTTGGGTATGATGACTACTTCAACCTGTCCAAACCATCCTTCTCGATGTTGATACCTCGCCCATGAAGGACCTGATGACCAAAGCCGACGCTCTTATGGGCTGCCTCTTCACCACCAAAAACTCCATCAGCTTCCACTTCTTACTACTCAACTACTCAGCACTAACCAAAGCTGACATGAATGCTGTATGACACTAACACTCGTCCATTGACATGCAACAGCCGTGACAAAGTCACCCATCCCCCACATATGCCATTCTTCACTCACATCTAAGCCAACGACCTCTCCAGCCACTTACTGACACGATCAGCCTCAGTTATGCTACTATCAATCTAGCTTCAGGGCTAAAGCGAAGAAATGTGCGGATGGTTGTTATTGACCAAAAAGACATGTAATTAGTCACTCGCTTGTGGTGGTGCCATTCCCTGTCAATAATCTTTTCTTTTTACATGATGCAGGCCTAGATTTGCAGCTTTCGGTAGACAATGGTGCTTGCCGGGCCCATCTACTAAAGTCACCCTCCAGGCCATGACGTGGTCATTCTAAGCCTGATGATGTCCATCTGGTAGCAGCCAACAGATCCGAGTTCCCCACCCACGGGTATGAGACACTTACACTATCGTTTGGGAGCACTAAATTTAAAAGAAAATTCCTCGTTGCCGACATAACATAGCCACTACTTGATACAGATTTTCTCGCACATTTCGACCTAATTTTTCTAGTGCATCGTTGATTATTCAACTCATACTTGTACTCATCAACATGTGTTTAATACTCCCACTCCAATCATGCACTCCACATCAGTGCACCTAAGGATACCTTTGCTCACTACCACACATTGTACCTGGAGCTCTTCCCTCCTGAACTTCACCAAACGACCATGATTCCTGCCAAGCATGGTATTTATTACCAGATCAAGGTGATGGGGCCTACAGTGTTCACCAATTTCAAACATCTGGCACTGGATCGTTTAGCATCAGCTAAATAAATATTTGCCGAAATGGAAGAAATGGACATTTGCTAAAAGAACTCAAGCCCATGGTCATTGCCCTTGCACATCATCCTGAAGAATGATAGCTTCCAACATCCTTTTGGGATTTACAGGCATCTGAATATATAAAGAGATACAGAGCACTTCCCCCTCCCAAACATCACCAATGTTACCTCCTACTGTACAAAGCGAAGGTTTTCTCCACGCTCAACCTCTTGAAGGATTATTATCAGGTGCTCATGAACCCAGAAGATATCCTCAAGACCGTCATCATCAGCCCCTTCGGTATATACACATTAAATTACTCCGCTTTTGGCCTTCGTAATGCTGGGACCACTTTTCAAACCATCATGGATGGCATCTTATGGAACCTCCCCTTCTGTTTATGTTACGTGAACGGCATACTTGTGTTCTCTCCTCCAAAGAGGGATGACTCCATTACCAACGCATCTTCCTTGACCAGCTACAACAAAACAGCCCCATAGTCCGGTCTGACAAGTGTAATTTTGGTGCCAAAAAAGTATCGTTCTTAGGGGACCGCACACTCCTGAAGGTATCTACCCGTTCCCTGAGAAGGTAGCAGCTGTTCAGAACTTCCCCACAACCTTGACAGTCAAAGCATTGCAAGAACTCTTGGGTAGGAAAAACTAGTATCACCAGTTCCTGCCAGCCATGGTTGCTACTCTTACCTCCCTCTACCTCTCCCTCAAGGGCAAGCCCAAAGACCTGAAGTGAGGTTCCCACCAAGAAGCGTCCCTCTGCAGTGCAAAGAATGGTCTATCAACGGCTGCTGCTTTCACTTTTTCGTGCCACTTGCCCCTGTCTTTCTCTCCGCTAATGCCAACTACATCGCCATTGGCGCAGTTTTCGAGGAGGTGGTCCATTGCTTGCCCTTTCCATTGGCCTTCTTTAGTAGAAAGCTGTCCAAGGTTGAATTTGGCAACTCTTCCTTAGACTAAGAATTACTGGTTTGCATTTGGCTTTCCATCATTTTTACCACTTCTTAGAAGGTACTCCCTTCGTCACTTGCACACACCAAATGCCTCCGGTGCATTCCATCACTTGACGGTAAAACGTATGGTCCGCCCTTCAACGCCGACATTTCTTCGCTGTAGCTGAATACAACTGCATCCTTCATCATGTCCTTGAGAAAATGAGTCACGTTGCCGATGCTCTGTCAAAAAAACATATTGGCACCCTTTACCTGAGATTGGATTACAACACCTTAGCTAAATCCTAGTGAAAAGATATTGGGATGATATCACCCTCAACAAATCCATTGACACCCTTCTCATGACTATGGATACCTACTCACATGGACCGCCAAGTGTTTGTTTTCATCCATGGCCTCTCAAATCCCTAGGGCTGATCTACTGCACAATTACTGAAGATGAAGTTCATTTGGCACGGCTTACTAAGGATACTAAGGATTGGGTCCACACCTGTACTTCATGCCAAACTTCAAAAGTACATTGACACACAGATTCAGGAGAGGGATCCTCTTCTCAACTTCAGCATCGTTTTGCCAACATTCACACGAATGTAGTAGGCCCCCTACCTACATCGAAAGGATATCATTACCTGTTTACTGTCATTACCAATCCACACATTGCCCTGAAGCCATTTGGTATCCCTGAGAGTATTACTTCTGACACGAGTACCACTTTCACCTCTCAAATGTCGACATCATTAGCGAATCTCCTGGGCATCCCCCTACATCTGACAGCTGTCTTTAAACCCGCAGCGAACAGAATGGTTGAGTATTTTCCTAACACCCTCAAAGCAGCTTTGATATCCCTCTGTAATATCTCCAAGTAGTTTACTCCGTTTTTCTTGGTCCTTCTTGAACTACGAACCACTCCTAAATATGCCCTGGATGTATAGGTAGCTGGAACGGTGTATGGTGACCCGTTGTTCGTGCCTGCCAAATTTTTCCATATGCAACCTCCTCCAACAATCTGAAGTACTTATGTCACATTGTGGGCAAATTTATTTCATGCTGCCAACTTACAAGCTCCCAGCAAAACAACATATACCAAAAGATTTGCATTCGACAATGCTTGTCTTCTAGCGCACTGGTATTAGCAAGCCACTGCTCACCGTTAACTCTCATTACACGGGCCCTTTTCTCGCAATCCGTTGCTCATCAAAGGTTTTCTCAATTAACATGATTGGAATTGAAGTCTGGGTCTCCATTGATCACCTAAAAACTGCGCATCTACTTTGCAAGAGCACGGCGCCCTATTTCCCATGTATGTCTTTTTTATGGGGGGAGCTATGTACCTCACACATTTCCCCGCACAGATAACTGAACCTTTTTAAGCTTGCCTTCGCATGTATTACTCTACTTGAATTTTGTGATATTCTGGCGAGGAACTGCTTGTATATAAATTCATTATCTGTTGAATTCACCTCGCCTCCTTGTTAATAACTACCTCACAAAATACTCTTATCAAGGAATGCGTCTGATGTATACAGCCACACCACCAGTAACCACATATCAAGTAGTCATTCAGATATTGGAATAATCTAAGACAATTGACTTGAACTAAACTAATGGGAGCAAAATCCTTCTTACTCTAAAGTTTGTAAACAAGCAGAGCATAAAATCCAACATATAACTTTTCATCTCATTTGATGAGCCATAGTGGCAAAGGCAACATATATCATCAGCAATAATGTGAAATTAATTTACCAGATTATTCAGTATTCAGTGTATGTGAAGGCAAAGGAAAAATGAGCCGTAATCTGGGAGGGACCCTATACACACACACACACACATATATATATATATATATATATATATATATATATATATATATATATATATATATATATATATATATATATATATATATATATATATATATATACATAATCCCTTTTTTCCCCATATGCCGGGAAGGCTTTTCAACCATGTCAGTCATCCTGCTTCAAAAACTGTCTCCACTGCTGACAATCTTCATATAGATTTTCTTCTACAATCTCGTGTTTATTCACACCTCTCCTTCTCACTCCTCTCCCAATATTTTCCATCCACCTCACCTTCGGCCTACCAACTGGTCTTCTGCTTTGCGGTCTCCATACCAAGAATTTCCTTGGATATAATTTTTCTCACATTTCTTAGACATTTTCAAACCAAAGTTGTCCTCTTTTATTACAGTTTAAAATCCCCTCCACGTCGAAGTTTATCCAGTCTTCTGACACCTTTTATCAATCTTAGTACCTTCATTTCTGCTGCCAGTAGCTGTTTTCTAGTCTTTGATGTTAACGTCCTAGACTCATGACTGTAGGTTTGAATTGGCTTCAGTACGGGGATACAAATAGGAGTTTTTGGGCTTAGGCCATGTCGTCCTGATGGAAGTTCCTTCATTAGTAGCTTCCTATGTATATTTGACTACAGTGATATATCCTAGAGAATTTACCGAAGGTATCCAGAATTCTATCACCTGAAGCGAATATCACTTAAAATTTTAAAAAGTATCAGAGGCTGTATTCTTGACACGTCTCATAGCTCCCTACACCCCTAATAGCGTTTTCGCTTTGAGGGGAAAAGTGGCAAGAATATAGGAGAGTCGTTGAAAAGGCGACACTCCCACCGTACTGTAAATAGTGCGCCAAATCGCCACCGTGCGGCGCTACCAAGCCATTCTCTCTGCAGTAGCTTTGTTGACCAGTGTTATCTCATGTTATCTCTTGCTATTTTGGAATTTATTCGTCACTATGATGTCTTCACCAGACTCATCTGCTTCGGGAAAGTTAAATAATATCTTTGAATTGTATAAATGTAAGCTCTTGCCAGTTTTGCTTATCGATTGAGATCGTAATTGACGTAACAAGAGCTGTTGCCAGCCGGATGGCATCATGGACGCGGTCGTTCTTTCTTGTACATTTAGTTAGCCAGAACGACTTTTTCCTGGCATTATTTGCTTTAATAACTTTAGCTATTTAAAATTTAGCCAGGGATTTTTATATTATGTCATTGTTGTCATGGATTTGGCTTCTTGTGATCGAGCCTCACGAGTGCTAGTCTTCCTAGCCTAGGCACCTACACACTTCATGCATGATATAACCTTCCTGGTAAAGTTTTATTGAAGCTCAGGCAATATTTCATATATTTAAGATATTACTGCTTAAAATATTCCTCTTCCAAGATAGTTTACAAGAGAGTTTTGGTGAACGATTCTCATGCTCCTAGGCTACTAGCCTAGGGGCTTTAGTATACTTTCATACATGTCACCATTGCTCTCGTATTGTCTTTTAAGGGGAGACTGACACCTCCTATACCTTTTAAGTCGATACTAATCTCCTGGCGATATTTAAGAGCAATCCCCCTTCCCTCTGATTAGCCTAGGCTATCCTCAGTTAGCTTTGCTGTGAACTGAGTTCTGGCAATGTTTTACTATGATGTTTCGTTCTTTCTCTTAACCACTGAGTCGGTTTTGAGTTTAGAACGGGACATCAGCGTTATAGTCTGTGTTAGGCATCTTACTGTCTTGGTGAAATGATTTCCCATGTCAGGTTAAGCTGCCTTTACAAGAGGCTAGACCTCCCTAGACCATACGTGGAGGGTTTTGTATGACAATCCCTCCTTCCCTGGTCTAGCAGACAGTCCTGTGCTGGTAGTTCTTAGACCGAAGAAATGATTTCTTCCTTGCCTAAGATCTCTGGTACGAGATTCTTTTCTCTTGTGAGATTGTGTTCTGTGTGCCGCTTTCTCACCTGACTAACCCAACCTGGGGAAAATATTTCCCCTACCTGAGGTTACTCTATGAGATCAGAATCCTTTAAGTTGGGTGGTGCCTTCGGGTATTACCTTACTTATAGGACACTTACCCCTTCCCCTCTGTCTTTTTCGTGTTGGATGAGCCATCACCCCCCATGGCCGTCATTCTACATTTGACCCCATGGGTAATTTACAGAACTGGCCTGAGGCTCCCTGTCTGCCGCCGGCTGAGCCGGCTGCCGGAAGGTACCCTCGTATTCTTTAGAGTGTTCTTCAGTCCTCCCTTAGACTGCCTTCCATAGCCCATGTGGATGGGATATGGTTGGGTGGAAGCCCGAATGTAATTCCCCCTTCCACTTGAACCCTCATTCTGGATGTAGGCCGGCAAGGCTGAACCTTTGCCTTCCTCCATCCTCTCTTTTTCTCTGCCTTTCCTTATACTGGGCTGGCCGCCGACAGCTAGTAGCTGCCGGCGGCCATGTTGATTGTCTGCCGGCCGGCAGTTGCTCTGCCGCCGCTCGCCGTGGGTATCGCTGATCGATGACCCAACGACAATAGACATTCTGGGGCTGGCTTAGTTGCCCGCCGGCAGCCGGCCACCCATAACCTGGACATTTGCCGCCGGCTACCGCCAGGAACTTCTTGATAGAGGGATCCTTCGTCTGCCGGCGGCCTGCCATCTATTACTCTGAAGACAGTAACTGCCTTCAATAGCCCAGTATAAACCGACATATGCCGGCTAGCCCGGCATGTGCCAGCAGGCCCGGCATGTGCTAGCAGGCCCGCAGGACTGCGGCATGTCGCCGACAGTCAGTGCTGTAGCCTAAAAGTATTTTCCAACCTACAAGGGTCTTCATGGGCAGCCTATTTTGAGACCATCACATATAAGAGAGCGATTCTCTCTACCAATTAATGGTTATCAACCATTATTTTTAATCCCCAATATTGAACCTAGAAGATTGTGTTAAGAAAACACTTTATATGAAAGAATATCATCTTCCCCTAAAATTCGTTAAGAATTTAGTGTTTAATAATGGAGAAGGTCATAGCAATGTGCTGGACAGGAAACACAAGTAGGTGTCTTTCCTATTTTCTAGCTTACTCTATCCAAGCTAATATTAATAAAAATATGTATGCTGAAATCTGATAATTTCACCGAATACTTATATGCTTTTCTTTATTTTTCAGGAGGAGCATCCCGAGTGCGGGAACAACTTTTGCAGGGTCCGTAGTAGGAACTTCTACGGCCATGGCATGTGCAGGGCCCATGGTCGCTGCGCAGTCACCAAGGGGACTCTCAAGTACTGGGACCCACAGGTATGTACCGTTTGTGATAAACTGGTGAAAGAGGCTTTTGATGACCAAGAGTCTACTGAGTCAAGGGACGCAGCAAGGGAGACACTGCGAAAATGGGTCAGGGGTTTTCAGATGAACACCTCTGCCCCATACCTTCCTAATGAGAGGATGAGGGTTTGTCTTTTCCGTAGAGCATCTTCCAGTAGATTCTGACGTATCGGACGCCTTGCAGGGCATCCAATTAGAAGACAACATATCTGTTGTCTCGGAGGAGACGGAGAACAATCTCCTAGTGGAGGTGTTTTGGGTTCTGATTGATAAGTTGAGGGTCCTTAACCTTATTTTATTATACAAGTTATACAGCAAGTTATACAGCATTGCCGAGCCAACATGTGTAGAGCGGGGGAGAATGTGGAAGACTCTGTGGTCACGTGACTTACCCAAACATATACAACAGATATCATTTACAAACTTAGACAGCGTACCAAACAATATTCATACACTGATTACATACGAAATCCTGACCACAACATTCACATATTGTTACATCTCCCTTCTTTTACATTTTCTCAACAAAATCTTGGAAGAACTTTTCTTCTACATAAATGGTCCCTGCAACATACATTTAATCCTACATACCTAATTGGCTCTTTAAATTTATCACAAATAATCCTCAAGATATTGAGGTTTCCTTACAACACGACCACTTCTGGTTCTTTGTGATTCTAAGTTATCAGCTTCAGGAAGTATAAAAGACTTATTTGCAACATCATTCGTATTTACATCAGTTTCACTTTCAATATCAGAATCGATATAATTATCAGTTACAGTCTCTGATGTCTTTCTCAAAAATTTACGATTTCTGAAATATACTTTGCCTTTTACTTCTATTTTGTATTTCCTTTTTGCAACCTCTTTTATTACCTTACCTTTCTTCCATTCCTTTTTTTCCTGGAACTGGTTGGACACGGATGACATCACCTGGTTTTAATGAGACTAAATTCTTACATGATCTGTTATAATATCTAGCTTGCCTAATCAATTTCTTAGTTTGAACTTCTGGTACCCCATCAACAATCTTGGGTTTAAGTAAATTTTCTGTTATAGGTAATTGACTTTTATTTCTTCTACCAAAAAATCTTTGAGCAGGTGAAGAGTTAAATCCCTCAGTTGGAGTGTTTCTCCATTCAAGAAGTGCTAATAAAGGATCATGGCCATCCTCCTTTGATTTTGTGAACAACTGTTTCATTATTTTTACTGCATTTTCAGCTTTGCCATTTGACTGGTGGTGGTAAGGGGATGATTTTACACGTTTATTTGACCATTTCTTTACAAAAGTTTGAAATTCACTTGATGTAAATTGTGAGCCACAATCACTTACTACAATGTCTGGTATACCATAGCGTGAAAAGTGACTCCTTAACTTGCTTACAACATTTGACGCTAACATATTTTCCAATGAATTTACCCAAAAATATGATGAATAATAATCTACCAAAATCAAATAGTTACATTTGCTAACACTAAATATATCCATTCCAATTTTAGATCAAGGCCTAAAAGGAAAATCATGTGAATTTAAGGATTCCTTGGTTTATTTACTACCATACTTATTACACACCACACATGAAGAAACATAATTCTTTATATCTGCACTCATGCCAGGCCAGAACAATATATCTCTACCATATGATTATTATTATTATCATTATTATTACTATCTAATCTACAACCCTTGTTGGAAAAGCAAGGTGCTATAAGCCCAGGGGCTCCAACAGGGAAAAATAGCCCAGTGAGGAAATGAAATAAGGAAATAAATAAATGAAGAGAACAAACTAACAATAAATCATTCTAAAAAAAATAATAACGTCAAAACAGACATGTCACATATAAACTATTAACAACATCAAAAACAAATATGTCATAAATAAACTATAAAAAGACTCATGTCCGCCTGGTCAACAAAAAAGCATTTGCTCCAACTTTGAACTTCTGAAGTTCTACAATGCCGGGCCCGGCAGGACTGCGGCATGTCGCCGACAGTCAGTGCTGTAGCCCAAAAGTATTTTCCAACCTACAAGTGCTTCATGGGCAGCCTATTGTGAGACCATCACATATAAGAGAGCGATTCTCTCTACCAATTAATGGTTATCAACCATTATTTTTAATCCCCAATATTGAACCTAGAAGATTGTGTTAAGAAGACACTTTATATGAAAGGATATCATCTTCCCCTAAAATTCGTTAAGAATTTAGTGTTCAATAATGGAGAAGGTCATAGCAATGGGCTGGACAGAAAACACAAGTAGGTGTCTTTCCTATTTTCTAGCTTACTCTATCCAAGCTAATATTAATAAAAATATGTATGCTGAAATCTGAGAATTTCACCGAATACTTATATGCTTTTCTTTATTTTTCAGGAGGAGCATCCCGAGTGCGGGAACAACTTTTGCAGGGTCCGTAGTAGGAACTTCTACGGCCATGGCATGTGCAGGGCCCAAGCTCGCTGCGCAGTCACCAAGGGGACTCTCAAGTACTGGGACCCACAGGTATGTACCGTTTGTGATAAACTGGTGAAAGAGGCTTTTGATGACCAAGAGTCAACTGAGTCAAGGGACGCAGCAAGGGAGACACTGCGAAAATGGGTCAGGGGTTTTCAGATGAACACCTCTGCCCCATACCTTCCTAATGAGAGGATGAGGGTTTGTCTTTTCCTTAGAGCATCTTCCAATAGAATCTGACGTATCGGACGCCTTGCAGGGCATCCAATTGGAAGACAACATATCTGTTGTCTCGGAGGAGACGGAGAACAATCTCCTAGTGGAGGTGTTATGGGTTCTGATTGATAAGCTGAGGGTCCTTAACCTTATTTTATTATACAAGTTATACAGCAAGTTATACAGCATTGCCGAGCCAACATGTGTAGAGCGGGGGAGAATGTGGAAGACTCTGTGGTCACGTGACTTACCCAAACATATACAACAGATATCATTTACAAACTTAGACAGCGTACCAAACAATATTCATACACTGATTACATACGAAATCCTGACCACAACATTCACATATTGTTACATCTCCCTTCTTTTACATTTTCTCAACAAAATCTTGGAAGAACTTTTCTTCTACATAAATGGTCCCTGCAACATACATTTAATCCTACATACCTAATTGGCTCTTTAAATTTATCACAAATAATCCTCAAGATATTGAGGTTTCCTTACAACACGACCACTTCTGGTTCTATGTGATTCTAAGTTATCAGCTTCAGGAAGTATAAAAGACTTTTTTGCAACATCATTCGTATTTACATCAGTTTCACTTTCAATATCAGAATCGATATAATTATCAGTTACAGTCTCTGATGTCTTTCTCAAAAATTTACGATTTCTAAAATATACTTTGCCTTTTACTTCTATTTTGTATTTCCTTTTTGCAACCTCTTTTATTACCTTACGTTTCTTCCATTCCTTTTTTTCCTGGAACTGGTTGGACACGGATGACATCACCTGGTTTTAATGAGACTAAATTCTTACATGATCTGTTATAATATCTAGCTTGCCTAATCAATTTCTTAGTTTGAACTTCTGGTACCCCATCAACAATCTTGGGTTTAAGTAAATTTTCTGTTATAGGTAATTGACTTTTAGTTCTTCTACCAAAAAATCTTTGAGCAGGTGAAGAGTTAAATCCCTCAGTTGGAGTGTTTCTCCATTCAAGAAGTGCTAATAAAGGATCATGGCCATCCTCCTTTGATTTTGTGAACAACTGTTTCATTATTTTTACTGCATTTTCAGCTTTGCCATTTGACTGGTGGTAGTAAGGGGATGATTTTACACGTTTATTTGACCATTTCTTTACAAAAGTCTGAAATTCACTTGATGTAAATTGTGAGCCACAGTCACTTACTACAATGTCTGGTATACCATAGCGTGAAAAGTGATTCCTTAACTTGCTTACAACATTTGACGCTAACATATTTTCCAATGAATTTACCCAAAAATATGATGAATAATAATCTACCAAAATCAAATAGTTACATTTGCTAACACTAAATATATCCATTCCAATTTTAGATCAAGGCCTAAAAGGAAAATCATGTGAATTTAAGGATTCCTTGGTTTATTTACTACCATACTTATTACACACCACACATGAAGAAACATAATTCTTTATATCTGCACTCATGCCAGGCCAGAACAATATATCTCTACCATATGATTATTATTATTATCATTATTATTACTATCCAATCTACAACCCTTGTTGGAAAAGCAAGGTGCTATAAGCCCAGGGGCTTCAACAGGGAAAAATAGCCCAGTGAGGAAAGGAAATAAGGAAATAAATAAATGAAGAGAACAAATTAACAATAAATCATTCTAAAAAAATAATAACGTCAAAACAGACATGAAACATATAAACTATTAACAACATCAAAAACAAATATGTCATAAATAAACTATAAAAAGACTCATGTCCGCCTGGTCAACAAAAAAGCATTTGCTCCAACTTTGAACTTCTGAAGTTCTACCATGCCGGGCCCGGCAGGACTGCGGCATGTCGCCGACAGTCAGTGCTGTAGCCCAAAAGTATTTTCCAACCTACAAGTGCTTCATGGGCAGCCTATTGTGAGACCATCACATATAAGAGAGCGATTCTCTCTACCAATTAATGGTTATCAACCATTATTTTTAATCCCCAATATTGAACCTAGAAGATTGTGTTAAGAAGACACTTTATATGAAAGGATATCATCTTCCCCTAAAATTCGTTAAGAATTTAGTGTTCAATAATGGAGAAGGTCATAGCAATGGGCTGGACAGGAAACACAAGTAGGTGTCTTTCCTATTTTCTAGCTTACTCTATCCAAGCTAATATTAATAAAAATATGTATGCTGAAATCTGAGAATTTCACCGAATACTTATATGCTTTTCTTTATTTTTCAGGAGGAGCATCCCGAGTGCGGGAACAACTTTTGCAGGGTCCGTAGTAGGAACTTCTACGGCCATGGCATGTGCAGGGCCCATGGTCGCTGCGCAGTCACCAAGGGGACTCTCAAGTACTGGGACCCACAGGTATGTACCGTTTGTGATAAACTGGTGAAAGAGGCTTTTGATGACCAAGAGTCAACTGAGTCAAGGGACGCAGCAAGGGAGACACTGCGAAAATGGGTCAGGGGTTTTCAGATGAACACCTCTGCCCCATACCTTCCTAATGAGAGGATGAGGGTTTGTCTTTTCCTTAGAGCATCTTCCAGTAGAATCTGACGTATCGGACGCCTTGCAGGGCATCCAATTGGAAGACAACATATCTGTTGTCTCGGAGGAGACGGAGAACAATCTCCTAGTGGAGGTGTTATGGGTTCTGATTGATAAGCTGAGGGTCCTTAACCTTATTTTATTATACAAGTTATACAGCAAGTTATACAGCATTGCCGAGCCAACATGTGTAGAGCGGGGGAGAATGTGGAAGACTCTGTGGTCACGTGACTTACCCAAACATATACAACAGATATCATTTACAAACTTAGACAGCGTACCAAACAATATTCATACACTGATTACATACGAAATCCTGACCACAACATTCACATATTGTTACATCTCCCTTCTTTTACATTTTCTCAACAAAATCTTGGAAGAACTTTTCTTCTACATAAATGGTCCCTGCAACATACATTTAATCATACATACCTAATTGGCTTTTTAAATTTATCACAAATAATCCTCAAGATATTGAGGTTTCCTTACAACACGACCACTTCTGGTTCTATGTGATTCTAAGTTATCAGCTTCAGGAAGTATAAAAGACTTATTTGCAACATCATTCGTATTTACATCAGTTTCACTTTCAATATCAGAATCGATATAATTATCAGTTACAGTCTCTGATGTCTTTCTCAAAAATTTACGATTTCTAAAATATACTTTGCCTTTTACTTCTATTTTGTATTTCCTTTTTGCAACCTCTTTTATTACCTTACGTTTCTTCCATTCCTTTTTTTCCTGGAACTGGTTGGACACGGATGACATCACCTGGTTTTAATGAGACTAAATTCTTACATGATCTGTTATAATATCTAGCTTGCCTAATCAATTTCTTAGTTTGAACTTCTGGTACCCCATCAACAATCTTGGGTTTAAGTAAATTTTCTGTTATAGGTAATTGACTTTTAGTTCTTCTACCAAAAAATCTTTGAGCAGGTGAAGAGTTAAATCCCTCAGTTGGAGTGTTTCTCCATTCAAGAAGTGCTAATAAAGGATCATGGCCATCCTCCTTTGATTTTGTGAACAACTGTTTCATTATTTTTACTGCATTTTCAGCTTTGCCATTTGACTGGTGGTGGTAAGGGGATGATTTTACACGTTTATGTGACCATTTCTTTACAAAAGTTTGAAATTCACTTGATGTAAATTGTGAGCCACAGTCACTTACTACAATGTCTGGTATACCATAGCGTGAAAAATTATTCCTTAACTTGCTTACAACATTTGACGCTAACATATTTTCCAATGAATTTACCCCAAAATATGATGAATAATAATCTACCAAAATCAAATAGTTACATTTGCTTACACTAAATATATCCATTCCAATTTTAGATCAAGGCCTAGAAGGAAAATCATGTGAATTTAAGGATTCCTTGGTTTATTTACTACCATACTTAATACACACCACACATGAAGAAACATAATTCTTTATATCTGCACACATGCCAGGCCAGAACAATATATCTCTACCATATGATTATTATTATTATCATTATTATTACTATCTAATCTACAACCCTAGTTGGAAAAGCAAGGTGCTATAAGCCCAGGGGCTCCAACAGGGAAAAATAGCCCAGTGAGGAAAGGAGATAAGGAAATGAATAAATGAAGAGAACAAATTAACAATAAATCATTCTAAAAAAAAGTAATAACGTCAAAAGAGACATGTCACATATAAACTATTAACAACATCAAAAACAAATATGTCATAAATAAACTGTAAAAAGACTCATGTCCGCCTGGTCAACAAAAAAGCATTTGCTCCAACTTTGAACTTCTGAAGTTCTACCATGCCGGGCCCGGCAGGACTGCGGCATGCCGCCGACAGTCAGTGCTGTAGCCTAAAAGTATTTTCCAACCTACAATTGCTTCATGGGCAGCCTATTGTGAGACCATCACATATAAGAGAGCGATTCTCTCTACCAATTAATGGTTATTAACCATTATTTTTAATCCCCAATATTGAACCTAGAAGATTGTGTTAAGAAGACACTTTATATGAAAGGATATCATCTTCCCCTAAAATTCGTTAAGAATTTAGTGTTCAATAATGGAGAAGGTCATAGCAATGGACTGGACAGGAAACACAAGTAGGTGTCTTTCCTATTTTCTAGCTGACTCTATCCAAGCTAATATTAATAAAAATATGAATGCTGAAATCTGAGAATTTCACCGAATACTTATATGCTTTTCTTTATTTTTCAGGAGGAGCATCCCGAGTGCGGGAACAACTTTTGCAGGGTCCGTAGTAGGAACTTCTATGGCCATGCCATGTGCAGGGCCCATGCTCGCTGCGCAGTCACCAAGGGGACTCTCAAGTACTGGGACCCACAGGTATGTACCGTTTGTGATAAACTGGTGAAAGAGGCTTTTGATGACCAAGAGTCTACTGAGTCAAGGGACGCAGCAAGGGAGACACTACGAAAATGGGTCAGGGGTTTTCAGATGAACACCTCTGCCCCATACCTTCCTAATGAGAGGATGAGGGTTTGTCTTTTCCTTAGAGCATCTTCCAGTAGAATCTGACGTATCGGACGCCTTGCAGGGCATCCAATTGGAAGACAACATATCTGTTGTCTCGGAGGAGACGGAGAACAATCTCTTAGTGGAGGTGTTATGGGTTCTGATTGATAAGCTGAGGGTACTTAACCTTATTTTATTATACAAGTTATACAGCAAGTTATACAGCATTGCCGAGCCAACATGTGTAGAGCGGGGGAGAATGTGGAAGACTCTGTGGTCACGTGACTTACCCAAACATATACAACAGATATCATTTACAAACTTAGACAGCGTACCAAACAATATTCATACACTGATTACATACGAAATCCTGACCACAACATTCACATATTGTTACATCTCCCTTCTTTTACATTTTCTCAACAAAATCTTGGAAGAACTTTTCTTCTACATAAATGGTCCCTGCAACATACATTTAATCCTACATACCTAATTGGCTCTTTAAATTTATCACAAATAATCCTCAAGATATTGAGGTTTCCTTACAACACAACCACTTCTGGTTCTTTGTGATTCCAAGTTATCAGCTTCAGGAAGTATAAAAGACTTATTTACAACATCATTCGTATTTACATCAGTTTCACTTTCAATATCAGAATCGATATAATTATCAGTTACAGTCTCTGATGTCTTTCTCAAAAATTTACGATTTCTAAAATATACTTTGCCTTTTACTTCTATTTTGTATTTCCTTTTTGCAACCTCTTTTATTACCTTACCTTTCTTCCATTCCTTTTTTTCCTGGAACTGGTTGGACACGGATGACATCACCTGGTTTTAATGAGACTAAATTCTTACATGATCTGTTATAATATCTAGCTTGCCTAATCAATTTCTTAGTTTGAACTTCTGGTACCCCATCAACAATCTTGGGTTTAAGTAAATTTTCTGTTAGAGGTAATTGACTTTTAGTTCTTCTACCAAAAAATCTTTGAGCAGGTGAAGAGTTAAATCCCTCAGTTGGAGTGTTTCTCCATTCAAGAAGTGCTAATAAAGGATCATGGCCATCCTCCTTTGATTTTGTGAACAACTGTTTCATTATTTTTACTGCATTTTCAGCTTTGCCATTTGACTGGTGGTGGTAAGGGGATGATTTTACACGTTTATGTGACCATTTCTTTACAAAAGTCTGAAATTCACTTGATGTAAATTGTGAGCCACAGTCACTTACTACAATGTCTGGTATACCATAGCGTGAAAAGTGATTCCTTAACTTGCTTACAACATTTGACGCTAACATATTTTCCAATGAATTTACCCCAAAATATGATGAATAATAATCTACCAAAATCAAATAGTTACATTTGCTAACACTAAATATATCCATTCCAATTTTAGATCAAGGCCTAGAAGGAAAATCATGTGAATTTAAGGATTCCTTGGTTTATTTACTACCATACTTATTACACACCACACATGAAGAAACATAATTCTTTATATCTGCACTCATGCCAGGCCAGAACAATATATCTCTACCATATGATTATTATTATTATCATTATTATTACTATCTAATCTACAACCCTAGTTGGAAAAGCAAGGTGCTATAAGCCCAGGGGCTTCAACAGGGAAGAATAGCCCAGTGAGGAAAGGAAATAAGGAAATAAATAAATGAAGAGAACAAATTAACAATAAATCATTCTAAAAAAAGTAATAACGTCAAAACAGACATGTCACATATAAACTATTAACAACATCAAAAACAAATATGTCATAAATAAACTATAAAAAGACTCATGTCCGCCTGGTCAACAAAAAAGCATTTGCTCCAACTTTGAACTTCTGAAGTTCTACCATGCCGGGCCCGGCAGGACTGCGGCATGCCGCCGACAGTCAGTGCTGTAGCCTAAAAGTATTTTCCAACCTACAAGTGCTTCATGGGCAGCCTATTGTGAGACCATCACATATAAGAGAGCGATTCTCTCTACCAATTAATGGTTATCAACCATTATTTTTAATCCCCAATATTGAACCTAGAAGATTGTGTTAAGAAGACACTTTATATGAAAGGATATCATCTTCCCCTAAAATTCGTTAAGAATTTAGTGTTCAATAATGGAGATGGTCATTGCAATGGACTGGACAGGAAACACAAGTAGGTGTCTTTCCTATTTTCTAGCTTACTCTATCCAAGCTAATATTAATAAAAATATGTATGCTGAAATCTGAGAATTTCACCGAATACTTATATGCTTTTCTTTATTTTTCAGGAGGAGCATCCCGAGTGCGGGAACAACTTTTGCAGGGTCCGTAGTAGGAACTTCTATGGCCATGCCATGTGCAGGGCCCATGCTCGCTGCGCAGTCACCAAGGGGACTCTCAAGTACTGGGACCCACAGGTATGTACCGTTTGTGATAAACTGGTGAAAGAGGCTTTTGATGACCAAGAGTCTACTGAGTCAAGGGACGCAGCAAGGGAGACACTGCGAAAATGCGTCAGGGGTTTTCAGATGAACACCTCTGCCCCATACCTTCCTAATGAGAGGATGAGGGTTTGTCTTTTCCTTAGAGCATCTTCCAGTAGAATCTGACGTATCGGACGCCTTGCAGGGCATCCAATTGGAAGACAACATATCTGTTGTCTCGGAGGAGACGGAGAACAATCTCTTAGTGGAGGTGTTATGGGTTCTGATTGATAAGCTGAGGGTACTTAACCTTATTTTATTATACAAGTTATACAGCAAGTTATACAGCATTGCCGAGCCAACATGTGTAGAGCGGGGGAGAATGTGGAAGACTCTGTGGTCACATGACTTACCCAAACATATACAACAGATATCATTTACAAACTTAGACAGCGTACCAAACAATATTCATACACTGATTACATACGAAATCCTGACCACAACATTCACATATTGTTACATCTCCCTTCTTTTACATTTTCTCAACAAAATCTTGGAAGAACTTTTCTTCTACATAAATGGTCCCTGCAACATACATTTAATCCTACATACCTAATTGGCTCTTTAAATTTATCACAAATAATCCTCAAGATATTGAGGTTTCCTTACAACACGACCACTTCTGGTTCTTTGTGATTCTAAGTTATCAGCTTCAGGAAGTATAAAAGACTTATTTACAACATCATTCGTATTTACATCAGTTTCACTTTCAATATCAGAATCGATATAATTATCAGTTACAGTCTCTGATGTCTTTCTCAAAAATTTACGATTTCTAAAATATACTTTGCCTTTTACTTCTATTTTGTATTTCCTTTTTGCAACCTCTTTTATTACCTTACCTTTCTTCCATTCCTTTTTTTCCTGGAACTGGTTGGACACGGATGACATCACCTGGTTTTAATGAGACTAAATTCTTACATGATCTGTTATAATATCTAGCTTGCCTAATCAATTTCTTAGTTTGAACTTCTGGTACCCCATCAACAATCTTGGGTTTAAGTAAATTTTCTGTTAGAGGTAATTGACTTTTAGTTCTTCTACCAAAAAATCTTTGAGCAGGTGAAGAGTTAAATCCCTCAGTTGGAGTGTTTCTCCATTCAAGAAGTGCTAATAAAGGATCATGGCCATCCTCCTTTGATTTTGTGAACAACTGTTTCATTATTTTTACTGCATTTTCAGCTTTGCCATTTGACTGGTGGTGGTAAGGGGATGATTTTACACGTTTATGTGACCATTTCTTCACAAAAGTCTGAAATTCACTTGATGTAAATTGTGAGCCACAGTCACTTACTACAATGTCTGGTATACCATAGCGTGAAAAGTGATTCCTTAACTTGCTTACAACATTTGACGCTAACATATTTTCCAATGAATTTACCCCAAAATATGATGAATAATAATCTACCAAAATCAAATAGTTACATTTGCTAACACTAAATATATCCATTCCAATTTTAGATCAAGGCCTAGAAGGAAAATCATGTGAATTTAAGGATTCCTTGGTTTATTTACTACCATACTTATTACACACCACACATGAAGAAACATAATTCTTTATATCTGCACTCATGCCAGGCCAGAACAATATATCTCTACTATATGATTATTATTATTATCATTATTATTACTATCTAATCTACAACCCTAGTTGGAAAAGCAAGGTGCTATAAGCCCAGGGGCTTCAACAGGGAAAAATAGCCCAGTGAGGAAAGGAAATAAGGAAATAAATAAATGAAGAGAACAAATTAACAATAAATCATTCTAAAAAAAGTAATAACGTCAAAACAGACATGTCACATATAAACTATTAACAACATCAAAAACAAATATGTCATAAATAAACTATAAAAAGACTCATGTCCGCCTGGTCAACAAAAAAGCATTTGCTCCAACTTTGAACTTCTGAAGTTCTACCATGCCGGGCCCGGCAGGACTGCGGCATGTCGCCGACAGTCAGTGCTGTAGCCCAAAAGTATTTTCCAACCTACAAGTGCTTCATGGGCAGCCTATTGTGAGACCATCACATATAAGAGAGCGATTCTCTCTACCAATTAATGGTTATCAACCATTATTTTTAATCCCCAATATTGAACCTAGAAGATTGTGTTAAGAAGACACTTTATATGAAAGGATATCATCTTCCCCTAAAATTCGTTAAGAATTTAGTGTTCAATAATGGAGAAGGTCATAGCAATGGGCTGGACAGGAAACACAAGTAGGTGTCTTTCCTATTTTCTAGCTTACTCTATCCAAGCTAATATAAATAAAAATATGTATGCTGAAATCTGAGAATTTCACCGAATACTTATATGCTTTTCTTTATTTTTCAGGAGGAGCATCCCGAGTGCGGGAACAACTTTTGCAGGGTCCGTAGTAGGAACTTCTATGGCCATGGCATGTGCAGGGCCCATGCTCGCTGCGCAGTCACCAAGGGGACTCTCAAGTACTGGGACCCACAGGTATGTACCGTTTGTGATAAACTGGTGAAAGAGGCTTTTGATGACCAAGAGTCTACTGAGTCAAGGGACGCAGCAAGGGAGACACTGCGAAAATGGGTCAGGGGTTTTCAGATGAACACCTCTGCCCCATACCTTCCTAATGAGAGGATGAGGGTTTGTCTTTTCCTTAGAGCATCTTCCAGTAGAATCTGACGTATCGGACGCCTTGCAGGGCATCCAATTGGAAGACAACATATCTGTTGTCTCGGAGGAGACGGAGAACAATCTCCTAGTGGAGGTGTTATGGGTTCTGATTGATAAGCTGAGGGTACTTAACCTTATTTTATTATACAAGTTATACAGCAAGTTATACAGCATTGCCGAGCCAACATGTGTAGAGCGGGGGAGAATGTGGTAGACTCTGTGGTCACGTGACTTACCCAAACATATACAACAGATATCATTTACAAACTTAGACAGCGTACCAAACAATATTCATACACTGATTACATACGAAATCCTGACCACAACATTCACATATTGTTACATCTCCCTTCTTTTACATTTTCTCAACAAAATCTTGGAAGAACTTTTCTTCTACATAAATGGTCCCTGCAACATACATTTAATCCTACATACCTAATTGGCTCTTTAAATTTATCACAAATATTCGTCAAGATATTGAGGTTTCCTTACAACACGACCACTTCTGGTTCTTTGTGATTCCAAGTTATCTGCTTCAGGAAGTATAAAAGACTTATTTGCAACATCGTTCGTATTTACATCAGTTTCACTTTCAATATCAGAATCGATATAATTATCAGTTACAGTCTATGATGTCTTTCTCAAAAATTTACGATTTCTAAAATATACTTTGCCTTTTACTTCTATTTTGTATTTCCTTTTTGCAACCTCTTTTATTACCTTACCTTTCTTCCATTCCTTTTTTTCCTGGAACGTGTTGGACACGGATGACATCACCTGGTTTTAATGAGACTAAATTCTTACATGATCTGTTATAATATCTAGCTTGCCTAATCAATTTCTTAGTTTGAACTTCTGGTACCCCATCAACAATCTTGGGTTTAAGTAAATTTTCTGTTAGAGGTAATTGACTTTTAGTTCTTCTACCAAAAAATCTTTGAGCAGGTGAAGAGTTAAATCCCTCAGTTGGAGTGTTTCTCCATTCAAGAAGTGCTAATAAAGGATCATGGCCATCCTCCTTTGATTTTGTGAACAACTGTTTCATTATTTTTACTGCATTTTCAGCTTTGCCATTTGACTGGTGGTGGTAAGGGGATGATTTTACACGTTTATGTGACCATTTCTTTACAAAAGTTTGAAATTCACTTGATGTAAATTGTGAGCCACAGTCACTTACTACAATGTCTGGTATACCATAGCGTGAAAAATGATTCCTTAACTTGCTTACAACATTTGACGCTAACATATTTTCCAATGAATTTACCCCAAAATATGATGAATAATAATCTACCAAAATCAAATAGTTACATTTGCTTACACTAAATATATCCATTCCAATTTTAGATCAAGGCCTAGAAGGAAAAACATGTGAATTTAAGGATTCTTTGGTTTATTTACTACCATACTTATTACACACCACACATGAAGAAACATAATTCTTTATATCTGCACACATGCCAGGCCAGAACAATATATCTCTATCATATGATTATTATTATTATCATTATTATTACTATCTAATCTACAACCCTAGTTGGAAAAGCAAGGTGCTATGAGCCCAGGGGCTTCAACAGGGAAAAATAGCCCAGTGAGGAAAGGAGATAAGGAAATGAATAAATGAAGAGAACAAATTAACAATAAATCATTCTAAAAAAAGTAATAATGTCAAAAGAGACATGTCACATATAAACTATTAACAACATCAAAAACAAATATGTCATAAATAAACTATAAAAAGACTCATGTCCGCCTGGTCAACCAAAAAGCATTTGCTCCAACTTTGAACTTCTGAAGTTCTACCATGCCGGGCCCGGCAGGACTGCGGCATGCCGCCGACAGTCAGTGCTGTAGCCTAAAAGTATTTTCCAACCTACAATTGCTTCATGGGCAGCCTATTGTGAGACCATCACATATAAGAGAGCGATTCTCTCTACCAATTAATGGTTATCAACCATTATTTTTAATCCCCAATATTGAACCTAGAAGATTGTGTTAAGAAGACACTTTATATGAAAGGATATCATCTTCCCCTAAAATTCGTTAAGAATTTAGTGTTCAATAATGGAGAATGTCATAGCAATGGACTGGACAGGAAACACAAGTAGGTGTCTTTCCTATTTTCTAGCTGACTCTATCCAAGCTAATATTAATAAAAATATGTATGCTGAAATCTGAGAATTTCACCGAATACTTATATGCTTTTCTTTATTTTTCAGGAGGAGCATCCCGAGTGCGGGAACAACTTTTGCAGGGTCCGTAGTAGGAACTTCTATGGCCATGCCATGTGCAGGGCCCATGCTCGCTGCGCAGTCACCAAGGGGACTCTCAAGTACTGGGACCCACAGGTATGTACCGTTTGTGATAAACTGGTGAAAGAGGCTTTTGATGACCAAGAGTCTACTGAGTCAAGGGACGCAGCAAGGGAGACACTGCGAAAATGGGTCAGGGGTTTTCAGATGAACACCTCTGCCCCATACCTTCCTAATGAGAGGATGAGGGTTTGTCTTTTCCTTAGAGCATCTTCCAGTAGAATCTGACGTATCGGACGCCTTGCAGGGCATCCAATTGGAAGACAACATATCTGTTGTCTCGGAGGAGACGGAGAACAATCTCCTAGTGGAGGTGTTATGGGTTCTGATTGATAAGCTGAGGGTACTTAACCTTATTTTATTATACAAGTTATACAGCAAGTTATACAGCATTGCCGAGCCAACATGTGTAGAGCGGGGGAGAATGTGGAAGACTCTGTGGTCACGTGACTTACCCAAACATATACAACAGATATCATTTACAAACTTAGACAGCGTACCAAACAATATTCATACACTGATTACATACGAAATCCTGACCACAACATTCACATATTGTTACATCTCCCTTCTTTTACATTTTCTCAACAAAATCTTGGAAGAACTTTTCTTCTACATAAATGGTCCCTGCAACATACATTTAATCCTACATACCTAATTGGCTCTTTAAATTTTTCACAAATAATCCTCAAGATATTGAGGTTTCCTTACAACACGACCACTTCTGGTTCTTTGTGATTCTAAGTTATCAGCTTCAGGGAGTATAAAAGACTTATTTACAACATCATTCGTATTTACATCAGTTTCACTTTCAATATCAGAATCGATATAATTATCAGTTACAGTCTTTGATGTCTTTCTCAAAAATTTACGATTTCTAAAATATACTTTGCCTTTTACTTCTATTTTGTATTTCCTTTTTGCAACCTCTTTTATTACCTTACCTTTCTTCCATTCCTTTTTTTCCTGTAACTGGTTGGACACGGATGACATCACCTGGTTTTAATGAGACTAAATTCTTACATGATCTGTTATAATATCTAGCTTGCCTAATCAATTTCTTAGTTTGAACTTCTGGTACCCCATCAACAATCTTGGGTTTAAGTAAATTTTCTGTTAGAGGTAATTGACTTTTAGTTCTTCTACCAAAAAGTCTTTGAGCAGGTGAAGAGTTAAATCCCTCAGTTGGAGTGTTTCTCCATTCAAGAAGTGCTAATAAAGGATCATGGCCATCCTCCTTTGATTTTGTGAACAACTGTTTCATTATTTTTACTGCATTTTCAGCTTTGCCATTTGACTGGTGGTGGTAAGGGGATGATTTTACACGTTTATGTGACCATTTCTTTACAAAAGTTTGAAATTCACTTGATGTAAATTGTGAGCCACAGTCACTTACTACAATGTCTGGTATACCATAGCGTGAAAAATGATTCCTTAACTTGCTTACAACATTTGACGCTAACATATTTTCCAATGAATTTACCCCAAAATATGATGAATAATAATCTACCAAAATCAAATAGTAACATTTGCTAACACTAAATATATCCATTCCAATTTTAGATCAAGGCCTAGAAGGAAAATCATGTGAATTTAAGGATTCCTTGGTTTATTTACTACCATACTTATTACACACCACACATGAAGAAACATAATTCTTTATATCTGCACACATGCCAGGCCAGAACAATATATCTCTACCATATGATTATTATTATTATCATTATTATTACTATCTAATCTACAACCCTAGTTGGAAAAGCAAGGTGCTATAAGCCCAGGGGCTCCAACAGGGAAAAATAGCCCAGTGAGGAAAGGAAATAAGGAAATAAATAAATGAAGAGAACAAATTAACAATAAATCATTCTAAAAAAAGTAATAACGTCAAAACAGACATGTCACATATAAACTATTAACAACATCAAAAACAAATATGTCATAAATAAACTATAAAAAGACTCATGTCCGCCTGGTCAACAAAAAAGCATTTGCTCCAACTTTGAACTTCTGAAGTTCTACCATGCCGGGCCCGGCAGGACTGCGGCATGCCGCCGACAGTCAGTGCTGTAGCCTAAAAGTATTTTCCAACCTACAATTGCTTCATGGGCAGCCTATTGTGAGACCATCACATATAAGAGAGCGATTCTCTCTACCAATTAATGGTTATCAACCATTATTTTTAATCCCCAATATTGAACCTAGAAGATTGTGTTAAGAAGACACTTTATATGAAAGGATATCATCTTCCCCTAAAATTCGTTAGGAATTTAGTGTTCAATAATGGAGAAGGTCATAGCAATGGACTGGACAGGAAACACAAGTAGGTGTCTTTCCTATTTTCTAGCTGACTCTATCCAAGCTAATATTAATAAAAATATGTTTGCTGAAATCTGAGAATTTCACCGAATACTTATATGCTTTTTTTTATTTTTCAGGAGGAGCATCCCGAGTGCGGGAACAACTTTTGCAGGGTCCGTAGTAGGAACTTCTATGGCCATGCCATGTGCAGGGCCCATGCTCGCTGCGCAGTCACCAAGGGGACTCTCAAGTACTGGGACCCACAGGTATGTACCGTTTGTGATAAACTGGTGAAAGAGGCTTTTGATGACCAAGAGTCTACTGAGTCAAGGGACGCAGCAAGGGAGACACTGCTAAAATGGGTCAGGGGTTTTCAGATGAACACCTCTGCCCCATACCTTCCTAATGAGAGGATGAGGGTTTGTCTTTTCCTTAGAGCATCTTCCAGTAGAATCTGACGTATCGGACGCCTTGCAGGGCATCCAATTGGAAGACAACATATCTGTTGTCTCGGAGGAGACGGAGAACAATCTCCTAGTGGAGGTGTTATGGGTTCTGATTGATAAGCTGAGGGTACTTAACCTTATTTTATTATACAAGTTATACAGCAAGTTATACAGCATTGCCGAGCCAACATGTGTAGAGCGGGGGAGAATGTGGAAGACTCTGTGGTCACGTGACTTACCCAAACATATACAACAGATATCATTTACAAACTTAGACAGTGTACCAAACAATATTCATACACTGATTACATACGAAATTCTGACCACAACATTCACATATTGTTACATCTCCCTTCTTTTAAATTTTCTCAACAAAATCTTGGAAGAACTTTTCTTCTACATAAATGGTCCCTGCAACATACATTTAATCCTACATACCTAATTGGCTCTTTAAATTTATCACAAATAATCCTCAAGATATTGAGGTTTCCTTACAACACGACCACTTCTGGTTCTTTGTGATTCTAAGTTATCAGCTTCAGGAAGTATAAAAGACTTATTTGCAACATCATTCGTATTTACATCAGTTTCACTTTCAATATCAGAATCGATATAATTATCAGTTACAGTCTCTGATGTCTTTCTCAAAAATTTACGATTTCTAAAATATACTTTGCCTTTTACTTCTATTTTGAATTTCCTTTTTGCAACCTCTTTTATTACCTCACCTTTCTTCCATTCCTTTATATCTTGGAACTGGTTGGACACGGATGACATCACCTGGTTTTAATGAGACTAAATTCTTACATGATCTGTTATAATATCTAGCTTGCCTAATCAATTTCTTAGTTTGAACTTCTGGTACCCCATCAACAATCTTGGGTTTAAGTAAATTTTCTGTTATAGGTAATTGACTTTTAGTTCTTCTACCAAAAAAATCTTTGAGCAGGTGAAGAGTTAAATCCCTCAGTTGGAGTGTTTCTCCATTCAAGAAGTGCTAATAAAGGATCATGGCCATCCTCCTTTGATTTTGTGAACAACTGTTTCATTATTTTTACTGCATTTTCAGCTTTGCCATTTGAATGGTGGTGGTAAGGGGAAGATTTTACACGTTTATGTGACCATTTCTTTACAAAAGTTTGAAATTCACTTGATGTAAATTGTGAGCCACAGTCACTTACTACAATGTCTGGTATACCATAGCGTGAAAAGTGACTCCTTAACTTGCTTACAACATTTGACGCTAACATATTTTCCAATGAATTTACCCCAAAATATGATGAATAATAATCTACCAAAATCAAATAGTTACATTTGCTAACACTAAATATATCCATTCCAATTTTAGATCAAGGCCTAGAAGGAAAATCATGTGAATTTAAGGATTCCTTGGTTTATTTACTACCATACTTATTACACACCACACATGAAGAAACATAATTCTTTATATCTGCACTCATGCCAGGCCAGAACAATATATCTCTACCATATAATTATTATTATTATCATTATTATTACTATCTAATCTACAACCCTAGTTGGAAAAGCAAGGTGCTATAAGCCCAGGGGCTCCAACAGGGAAAAATAGCCCAGTGAGGAAAGGAAATAAGGAAATAAATAAATGAAGAGAACAAATTAACAATAAATCATTCTAAAAAAAGTAATAACGTCAAAACAGACATGTCACATATAAACTATTAACAACATCAAAAACAAATATGTCATAAATAAACTATAAAAAGACTCATGTCCGCCTGGTCAACAAAAAAGCATTTGCTCCAACTTTGAACTTCTGAAGTTCTACCATGCCGGGCCCGGCAGGACTGCGGCATGTCGCTGACAGTCAGTGCTGTAGCCTAAAAGTATTTTCCACCCTACAATTGCTCCATGGGCAGCCTATTGTGAGACCATCACATATAAGAGAGCGATTCTCTCTACCAATTAATGGTTATTAACCATTATTTTTAATCCACAATATTGAACCTAGAAGATTGTGTTAAGAAGACACTTTATATGAAAGGATATCATCTTCCCCTAAAATTCGTTAAGAATTTAGTGTTCAATAATGGAGAAGGTCATAGCAATGGGCTGGACAGGAAACAAAAGTAGGTGTCTTTCCTATTTTCTAGCTTACTCTATCCAAGCTAATATTAATAAAAATATGTATGCTGAAATCTGAGAATTTCACCGAATACTTATATGCTTTTCTTTATTTTTCAGGAGGAGCATCCCGAGTGCGGGAACAACTTTTGCAGGGTCCGTAGTAGGAACTTCTACGGCCATGGCATGTGCAGGGCCCATGCTCGCTGCGCAGTCACCAAGGGGACTCTCAAGTACTGGGACCCACAGGTATGTACCGTTTGTGATAAACTGGTGAAAGAGGCTTTTGATGACCAAGAGTCTACTGAGTCAAGGGACGCAGCAAGGGAGACTGCGAAAATGGGTCAGGGGTTTTCAGATGAACACCTCTGCCCCATACCTTCCTAATGAGAGGATGAGGGTTTGTCTTTTCCTTAGAGCATCTTCCAGTAGAATCTGATGTATCGGACGCCTTGCAGGGCATCCAATTGGAAGACAACATATCTGTTGTCTCGGAGGAGACGGAGAACAATCTCCTAGTGGAGGTGTTATGGGTTCTGATTGATAAGCTGAGGGTACTTAACCTTATTTTACTATACAAGTTATACAGCAAGTTATACAGCATTGCCGAGCCAACATGTGTAGAGCGGGGGAGAATGTGGAAGACTCTGTGGTCACGTGACTTACCCAAACATATACAACAGATATCATTTACAAACTTAGACAGCGTACCAAACAATATTCATACACTGATTACATACGAAATCCTGACCACAACATTCACATATTGTTACATCTCCCTTCTTTTACATTTTCTCAACAAAATCTTGGAAGAACTTTTCTTCTACATAAATGGTCCCTGCAACATACATTTAATCCTACATACCTAATTGGCTCTTTAAATTTATCACAAATAATCCTCAAGATATTGAGGTTTCCTTACAACACGACCACTTCTGGTTCTTTGTGATTCTCAGTTATCAGCTTCAGGAAGTATAAAAGACTTATTTGCAACATCATTCGTATTTACATCAGTTTCACTTTCAATATCAGAATCGATATAATTATCAGTTACAGTCTCTGATGTCTTTCTCAAAAATTTACGATTTCTAAAATATACTTTGCCTTTTACTTCTATTTTGTATTTCCTTTTTGCAACCTCTTTTATTACCTTACCTTTCTTCCATTCCTTTTTTTCCTGGAACTGGTTGGACATGGATGACATCACCTGGTTTTAATGAGACTAAATTCTTACATGATCTGTTATAATATCTAGCTTGCCTAATCAATTTCTTAGTTTGAACTTCTGGTACCCCATCAACAATCTTGGGTTTAAGTAAATTTTCTGTTATAGGTAATTGACTTTTAGTTCTTCTACCAAAAAATCTTTGAGCAGGTGAAGAGTTAAATCCCTCAGTTGGAGAGTTTCTCCATTCAAGAAGTGCTAATAAAGGATCATGGCCATCCTCCTTTGATTTTGTGAACAACTGTTTCATTATTTTTACTGCATTTTCAGCTTTGCCATTTGACTGGTGGTGGTAAGGGGAAGACTTTACACGTTTATGTGACCATTTCTTTACAAAAGTTTGAAATTCACTTGATGTAAATTGTGAGCCACAGTCACTTACTACAATGTCTGGTATACCATAGCGTGAAAAGTGACTCCTTAACTTGCTTACAACATTTGACGCTAACATATTTTCCAATGAATTTACCCCAAAATATGATGAATAATAATCTACCAAAATCAAATAGTTACATTTGCTAACACTAAATATATCCATTCCAATTTTAGATCAAGGCCTAGAAGGAAAATCATGTGAATTTAAGGATTCCTTGGTTTATTTACTACCATACTTATTACACACCACACATGAAGAAACATAATTCTTTATATCTGCACTCATGCCAGGCCAGAACAATATATCTCTACCATATGATTATTATCATTATCATTATTATTACTATCTAATCTACAACCCTAGTTGGAAAAGCAAGGTGCTATAAGCCCAGGGGCTCCAACAGGGAAAAATAGCCCAGTGAGGAAAGGAAATAAGGAAATAAATAAATGAAGAGAACAAATTAACAATAAATCATTCTAAAAAAAGTAATAACGTCAAAACAGACATGTCACATATAAATTATTAACAACATCAAAAACAAATATGTCATAAATAAACTATAAAAAGACTCATGTCCGCCTGGTCAACAAAAAAGCATATGCTCCAACTTTGAACTTCTGAAGTTCTACCATGCCGGGCCCGGCAGGACTGCGGCATGTCGCCGACAGTCAGTGCTGTAGCCTAAAAGTATTTTCCAACCTACAAGTGCTTCATGGGCAGCCTATTGTGAGACCATCACATATAAGAGAGCAATTCTCTCTACCAATTAATGGTTATCAACCATTCTTTTTAATCCACAATATTGAACCTTGAAGATTGTGTTAAGAAGACACTTTATATGAAAGGATATCATCTTCCCCTAAAATTCGTTAAGAATTTAGTGTTCAATAATGGAGAAGGTCATAGCAATGGGCTGGACAGGAAACACAAGTAGGTGTCTTTCCTATTTTCTAGCTTACTCTATCCAAGCTAATATTAATGAAAATATGTATGCTGAAATCTGAGAATTTCACCGAATACTTATATGCTTTTCTTTATTTTTCTGGAGGAGCATCCCGAGTGCGGGAACAACTTTTGCAGGGTCCGTAGTAGGAACTTCTACGGCCATGGCATGTGCAGGGCCCATGCTCGTTGCGCAATCACCAAGGTGACTCACAAGTACTGGGACCCACAGGTATTTACCGTTTGTGATAAACTGGTGAAAGAGGCTTTTGATGACCAAAAGTCTACTGAGTCAAGGGACGCAGCAAGGGAGACGCTGCGAAAATGGGTCAGGGGTTTTCAGATGAACACCTCTGCCCCATACCTTCCTAATGAGAGGATGAGGGTATGTCTTTTCTTTAGAGCATCTTCCAGTAGAATCTGACGTATCGGACGCCTTGCAGGGCATCCAATTGGAAGACAACATATCTGTTGTCTCGGAGGAGACGGAGAACAATCTCCTAGTGGAGGTGTTATGGGTTCTGATTGATAAGCTGAGGGTACTTAACCTTATTTTATTATACAAGTTATACAGCAAGTTATACAGCATTACCGAGCCAACATGTGTAGAGCGGGGGAGAATGTGGAAGACTCTGTGGTCACGTGACTTACCCAAACATATACAACAGATATCATTTACAAACTTAGACAGCGTACCAAACAATATTCATACACAGATTACATACGAAATCCTGACCACAACATTCACATATTGTTACATCTCCCTTCTTTTACATTTTCTCAACAAAATCTTGGAAGAACTTTTCTTCTACATAAATGGACCCTGCAACATACATTTAATCCTACATACCTAATTGGCTCATTAAATTTATCACAAATAATCCTCAAGATATTGAGGTTTCCTTACAACACGACCACTTCTGGTTCTTTGTGATTCTAAGTTATCAGCTTCAGGAAGTATAAAAGACTTATTTGCAACATCATTCGTATTTACATCAGTTTCACTTTCAATATCAGAATCGATATAATTATCAGTTACAGTCTCTGATGTCTTTCTCAAAAATTTACGATTTCTAAAATATACTTTGCCTTTTACTTCTATTTTGTATTTCCTTTTTGCAACCTCTTTTATTACCTTACCTTTCTTCCATTCCTTTTTTTCCTGGAACTGGTTGGACACGGATGACATCACCTGGTTTTAATGAGACTAAATTCTTACATGATCTGTTATAATATCTAGCTTGCCTAATCAATTTCTTAGTTTGAACTTCTGGTACCCCATCAACAATCTTGGGTTTAAGTAAATTTTCTGTTATAGGTAATTGACTTTTAGTTCTTCTACCAAAAAATCTTTGAGCAGGTGAAGAGTTAAATCCCTCAGTTGGAGTGTTTCTCCATTCAAGAAGTGCTAATAAAGGATCATGGCCATCCTCCTTTGATTTTGTGAACAACTGTTTCATTATTTTTACTGCATTTTCAACTTTGCCATTTGACTGGTGGTGGTAAGGGGAAGATTTTACACGTTTATGTGACCATTTCTTTACAAAAGTTTGAAATTCACTTGATGTAAATTGTGAGCCACAGTCACTTACTACAATGTCTGGTATACCATAGCGTGAAAAGTGACTCCTTAACTTGCTTACAACATTTGACGCTAACATATTTTCCAATGAATTTACTCCAAAATATGATGAATAATAATCTACCAAAATCAAATAGTTACATTTGCTAACACTAAATATATCCATTCCAATTTTAGATCAAGGCCTAGAAGGAAAATCATGTGAATTTAAGGATTCCTTGGTTTATTTACTACCATACTTATTACACACCACACATGAAGAAACATAATTCTTTATATCTGCACTCATGCCAGGCCAGAACAATATATCTCTACCATATAATTATTATTATTATCATTATTATTACTATCTAATCTACAACCCTAGTTGGAAAAGCAAGGTGCTATAAGCCCAGGGGCTCCAACAGGGAAAAATAGCCCAGTGAGGAAAGGAAATAAGGAAATAAATAAATGAAGAGAACAAATTAACAATAAATCATTCTAAAAAAAGTAATAACGTCAAAACAGACATGTCACATATAAACTATTAACAACATAAAAAACAATTATGTCATAAATAAACTATAAAAAGACTCATGTCCGCCTGGTCAACAAAAAAGCATTTGCTCCAACTTTGAACTTCTGAAGTTCTACCATATCTACAGTAGCTTCAATCTCATTGTGAGCATAATGGTTTTGTTTCAGCATGTAAGACCTTAAACATGATGGGACTACAATGCAATTACCTCTAAATATTATATCATTATCAATAGTAAGTTCATCCCTAAATTTAAAAAAAGTTCTTATGATTTCAGGAACCTCTCTACAATGAGTGGGCTAACCTTGTTGAATTGTTTCTTTTAATGTTTCCAATGCAATATTACTTATGGTCTTTTGTCTAATATCCTCAAGTCTTTTTTTTCACAGCAACATGATCTGTCATATTCACATTACCAACCTCTTCAAATAATGCAATTACATCAGATTTATCAGCACCTGAAAATGTATTCGACAAGAAATCTCTACTCAATGTATCTGCTATATACATATTACTACCTGGTTTATACTTAACACTCAAATTAAACATATGCAATTGCAATAACATACTTTGTAATCTCTTGGGACATTTCATTAATGGTTTCTTAAAAATACTTTCCAATGGTTTGTGATCAGTTTCTACAATAACATCTTTACCATAAAGATATTGATCAAAATGTAACGCTGCAAAAACAATGGCTAACATCTTATTCTATTTGAGCATATCGCTGTTCTGTTTCAGTTAACGATTCAGAAGCATAAGCCACTGGGTAACCGTTTTGCATTAGGACAGCACCTAATCCTGACATTGAAGCATCATACTGTAAAGACACATTACAATTACTGTCAAAATATTTCAAGCAAGGAGCTTCAACAATTAGTTTCTTAATCTTGGAGAATGCTTCATCATGAGAAGAGTTTCACTGCCATTCAACATTTTTCTTTTCCAGATTTCTTAATGGTTGAGTTACTTCTGACAACCTTGGTAAAAACTTTGAAAGATAATTAACCATTCCTAGAAATCTTTTCAATGATTTAACATCACTTGGCACTTTTAGACAATTAATAGCTTCAATTTTCTTTGGATCTGGACAAACACCATCCTTTGTTACCAAATGTCCAATGTACTTAACTTCAGTCACATTTAATTTAATCTTCTCTTGATTTAACTTGATGCTTTCTTTTCGGCATCTTTGTAGTAACGCTAATAAGTTCTTATCATGGTTTTCCAAAGCTTCCTGATCAGTATTTCCTTTGCCATAAACTAGGATATTGTCTGCTATTACTTCTATGCCATCTAAATTATGTAAGGCATCATGCATTCGTCTCTGGTACTCTTCTGGTGCCGATTATATACCAAAAGGCATTCTCTTCCATCTATACCTACCAAAAGGCGTATTAAATGTAGTCAAATAACTTGACTCTTTGTCAAGTTGCACTTGCCAAAATCCGTTCTTTGCATCATTTTAGCTTTACCCAATCTTGGTAAAATTTCCTCAATTGTTGGAAGTGGATAATGGGGTCTCCTGATAGCTTTCTTCAGATCTGTAGGATCTAAACAAATCCTTAAATCTGAATTAGGTTTTGTTACTAAAACCATGCTAGAAACCCAATTTGTAGGTTCCGAGACCTTTTCAATAATGGTACCTTCCATACTACTTAACTTCTGCTTCAATTTTCTCATAAGGGCAAAAGAATCTTTTCTTGGAGCATGGATCACTGGTGACACTGTATCATCAATATTTATCTTACATGGAGGTCCTAATTCCCCCAATCCTTTGAATAAATCAGGAAAATCAGAAATAATCTTGTATTTATATAACACTTTCGGAGAAACCTCATTTATTTCTTGCTTAGCACTTGGGTTATCATTCACAAGAATTTTGACCAATTTCAGTCTCTGTCCATCCTCATAACCTATTACAGAAGAAAAATTATCTTTCACTACATAGAAATTAAGTTTATACTGCTTTCCTTTCCTTTCACACATTAGAGTTTTAATTCCAATAGTCTTGATTGTTTTATTATTAAACACTTTCAGTTTGATGCTATCACCAATATCTTACTTATCATTGCCAATCAAACGCTTCAATTCTCTAATGCTCAAAACATTGCACATAGTACCGGAATCAATCTGAAAATTTATTTCTTGCTTATTTATAGTCATGGTTACATACTGCTTTCTCCCATGAGACATAGAAATGTTTCCTATCGATTCATTTATTGTGCTAATTTGCTGAAGGTCACTATCACTGTCCTCATTCTCTTCACATGTTTTAACTTTTTCAGAGTTCCAATTAGTATTACACTGTTTAGCATAATGATTCTTTTTCTTACATTTGGCACACACTTGACCATATGCTGGGCACATCCTAATTTTATGAGTCCTGCCACAATACCTGCAATCTTTTATTTCCTTGGTACAATTGTACTTAGGCTTAATTTGAGGATTTGTGTACTTATTTTTTTTTTCCACACGACATTAACTTCCTCTTCTTCAGTATTGCTACTAGTCATCTGCTGCTTTTGCTGAATTCGCATTTCATTATTTTTTACAAAATTCACAGCCCTTTCCAAGGACATAGGCTTCGTATCCATCTGCACATGATCCAGTAATTTCTCCCTAGCCTTAATATCATGTAAATTGAGGATGAATTGATCCCTGATCATTTTTTCTTCATTATCATAATTGCAAGTTTTGCATAGAATTCTTTATTAAGTTATGAATTGGTCACAACTTTCATTAGATTCTTGTTTCCGCTTGAGAAACTTGTATCTTTCCATGATTATATATGATCTGGGACTGCATTCTGCATCAAATTTCCTTAATACTTTATCTATCTTATATTTATCTCCATCTGCATTCCAAGACAGTGTATTATATTTCTCAACCCCTAATTTTCCTATAACATGCAAGAGTGTTGCTACCCTTCGTCTGTCAGCTTCATTGTCTAAGCCTAGGGCAATTTCATAGTTAATAAAAGCTTCTTTAAATTTCTTCCATTTGAGGGCTACATTAGTACTTGCACTAAAGTCCATAGGACTCGGTGGAGTTAGCTGTACATTCATCTTTATGGTACAAAACTACCTTAATTATGATGAGAAAAAAAACCTAACCCACTGGGAAAAATTATGCACGTCGGCAAAAGGCGTAGCCTAGGACATCAAGAAACTGGTCCGTAACTTGTAAGTTGTCACTTACCCTCATTTCTTCTTTAATCCAGCTTATATGTAGATAAGAACCACTCTTGACACCATGTTATGGGTTCTGATTGATAAGCAGAGGGTACTTAACCTTATCTTATTATACAAGTTATACAGCAAGTTATACAGCATTGCCGAGCCAACATGTGTAGAGCGGGGGAGAACGCGGAAGACTCTGTGGTCACGTGACTTACCCAAACATAAACAACAGATATCATTTGAAAACTTAGACAGCGTACCAAACAATATTCATACACTGATTACATATGAAATTCTGACCACAACATTCACATATTGTTACAGGAGGAACTAGATCAGGAGGATTACGTACCTCCTGAGGCTGAAGTCGAGAAAACCGAAACGATTTCGGTATCATCGGACACGGTGACTGAGCCGGTGCCTTCGACTTCTTCCACTGCACCCGAGGTAGTTTCCATCACGAGTACGTTGCACTCACTGCTGTCCATGGTGCAGGACATTCAGAAGAAATCGTCCAAGAAAGAAGCTTCTCTTCGGACGGAAATGTATCAACTGGTTGCAACTCGTTTAGCCCCGAAGAAGCTAAACGTCAACGATCTCCCTGCCTTCTCTGACGTGAACCCCTGGAGGTACGCAGAGCATATGCCTATGTCAGGGGGGAAGATCTTCCTCTCAGAGAAACTGGGCACTGTCCCAGTAGAGGAGATTGAGTTTTGGCCCAGCAAAGGGGCCTATCCGGATTGCTATGTCCGTCTGAGGACGGAACCTGCATCCAAAGAGGAGACAGAGCCGAAGGAGACCATTGTCCTTGAACTCTCTAAGGCCCAGGCCTTATATACAACCACCTTGAAGGAGAGGGCCTTTACTAGCTCCAAGGTGCCGGCTCTCAGCAAGAAGCACTCGTCCTTCATTGCTGACCATAAACGTGCCTTCCCCTTTATGGACAAAGGGTTTAAGGCAGCCTTAAAGGCAGTCGAGGTAGGGAAATCTTGCCCTACACTGGAAAAGTGTAGACCCTTCTCCCTCGCCTTTCCATCAGACGATGCGGACTGGAAGGATGTCCACAACACCTTCACAGTCGGGAAGCTGGAGGCAGATATTGCCGGACGACAGTTCGGCGTAGACCTCCCGGAGTTGTCAGACTTTCTCTTGCGCAGGGAACAGGAGACGAAAGAACGTCTTGCTGCTTCCATGTCTCTGCAGACTGGCCTAGAGACTATGGCAAGCATCCATGACACCCCAGACATGTACATGGTCTTTGCAAAATCTCATTTGGCGACAGTCACCAAGGACCTGTACAACTTTATTAAAGCCCGAAGGGCTTGTAGAGAGTTCGTGTTCGCCTCGGCTGCGGTGAGGCACGAACTAAGGAAGCTGATAGCTTCCAATATCTGGGGAAAAGACCTCTTCCCAAGTGAAGTGGTCAAAGAGGTCGTGGACAAAGCCGCAACGGAGAACAGAAATCTCCTCTCCAAATGGGGCTTGTCCTCTTAAAGAAAATCTTCAGCTGATGAGGGTCCCCAGCCGAAGAATAAATCGAAACGACCAAGAGTGCCCTCTCGGCCGAAACAACAGCAACAACTTCCCATGGCCATGGTGGCCCAGACGGTGGCACAACCAACCACCACCTTCCAACTGGTTTCCCAAACGCTGGCGACCCAATCGCCTGTGTTCTCGCCAGTTTTCGAAAGGCAGTCAACAACCTTTAGGCCGAAGTCTATAAGCTCCTTTCGAGGATCCTCTAAATGCCCCTTCAGAGGTAGGGGCAACAAAGGTGGACGTGGCCAAGTTGGTAAATCCTCCAACCAGCACTCAAAGTGAGATGCTACCGGTAGGAGGGAGACTTCTTATCTTCCGGGATCATTGGACCTTCGATCCCTGGGCCCACAGCCTGATCAAGAACAGACTAGGGTGCAGTTGGAGCTCAACTCCACCATACTTCCCTCAATTCTTCCAACACTCAACCCCCATACTGGAAGAATATGTTCAGGAACTCCTGAACAAAAGAGTTATAAGGAAGGCGAAGTCCATCAGATTCCAGGGAAGGCTATTTTGTGTTCCGAAGAAGGACTCGGAAAAGCTCAGAGTCATTCTGGACTTATCACCACTCAACAAGTTCATAGTGAACTACAAGTTCCAAATGCTGACACTTCAACACATAAGGACCCTTCTGCCCAAACGAGCATACACAGTCTCCATAGACATGACGGATGCGTACTGGCACGTTCCAATTAGCCGTCAAGTTTCCCCCTACCTAGGATTCAAACTACAAAAAAGAAAGTACGTTTTCAGAGCCATGACCTTCGGTCTGAACATAGCTCCAAGGGTATTCACCAAGCTTGCGAATGCAGTCATTCATCAACTACGCCTAAAGAGAATCCAGGTGGTAGCCTACCTGGACGACTGGCTGGTGTGGGCAGCATCTGTGGAAGAGTGCATGCAAGCCTCCAAGGAAGTGGTCCAGTTCCTGGAACACTTAGGATTCAAGATCAACTTGAAAAAGTCTCGAATTTCTCCAGCTCAAAAGTTTCAGTGGCTGGGCATCCACTGGGACTCACAGTCACACTGCCTTTCCATTCCGTCAAAGAAGAGGAAAGAGATAGCAGGATCTGTCAAGACTCCTTTAATCCACCAGGATATCAAGAAGGCAACAGGAGAGAGTGTTGGGTCCCTCCAGTTTGACTTAGTGACAGATCCAGTATTGAGAGCACAATTAAAAGATGCATCAGGAGTTTGGAGAAAATACTCATCAAACGCTCGAAGAGATCTACAAAGACCGATACCATTTTGTCTGCGATCACTACTCAAGCCATGGTCGGAGGCCAAGAACCTAAAGAACAAGGTACCTTTGCAACCACCTCCACCGTCAGTCACCGTTCATACGGATGCCTCAAAAGAAGGAAGGGGAGGTCACTCTCATCATCGGAAAGTCCAAGGAACCTGGTCTCCCCTCTTCAAAACTTTCCACATCAATTTTCTGAAAGCCATGGCAGTTTTTCTCTCTCTGAAGAAATTGAAACTTCGCTGCTCAATCCACATCCGTCTGGTTCTAGACAGCGAAGTCATAATGAGATGCCTAAACCGACAAGGCTCGAGATTGCCTCACATAAACAAAGTGATACTGGCCATCCTCCGTCTAGCAGAGAAGAAGAGATGGCACTTGTCAGCAGTCCACCTTCAAGGGTTCTGCAATGTGACAGCGGACGCTTTATCCAGGATCAACCCGATAGAGTCAGAATGGTCCCTAGACGCAAGACCATTCTCTTTCATATTACCAAAAGTACCAGGACTGCAGATAGACCTCTTCGCAACGAGCGACAACAAGAAGCTACCCCGGTACATAGCCCCGTACGAGGATCCTTTAGCGTAAGCAATGTCCATAGATTGGAACAGATGGTCCAAGATCTACCTATTCCCTCCAACCAACCTTCTGCTGAAAGTCCTCGACAAACTGAGATCCTTTCGAGGGACAGCAACAATAGTGGCCCACAAGTGGCACAACAGTATCTGGTTCCCTCTAGTGACGGAACTACGCCTGAAGCTGATCCCGTTGCCAGACCCAGTTCTGACTCAGCAAGTGCAGAAATTGACTGTCTCAGCTTCATCAGAGAAAACCCAGAACCTTCATCTCATGATTTTCTCGCCTTAGCGGTCAAGAAACGGTTTGAGATTTCTAGGGACAGTATTAACTTCTTAGAAGAATACAAGTCAAAGTCAACAAGGAGACAACATGAGTCTTCCTGGAAGAAATGGGTGGCCTTTGTCAAGGCGAAAAAATCTAAGGAGATTTCTGTGGATTTCTGTTTGTCCTTCCTCATCCATCTTCATGAACAAGGTTTAGCAGCCAATACGATTACTACATATAAATCTGCCCTAGCCAGACCAATGCTTTACGCCTTCCAATTAGACTCTTCTAATGAGATCTTCAACAAGATTCCTAAAGCTTGCGCTAAACTTCGGCCCGCAGCTCCTCCAAAGCCCATTTCATGGTCTTTGGATAAGGTTCTTCACTTAGCATCAACCCTGAACAATGAAGATTGCTCGCTGAAAGACTTGACTCAAAGGTGATATTCTTAATTGCACTAGCCTCAGGAGCCACAGTTAGCAAAATAGTGGCCCTCTCGAGGGATGATGGCCACATTCAGTTCACAGACAGCAGAGAACTGAACCTTTTTCCGGACCCGACGTTTCTCGCCAAGAACGAGCTGCCCACTAAGAGATGGGGTCCCTGGAGAATCTGCCCTCTGAAGGAAGAAGCATCCCTCTGCCCAGTGGAATGCCTAAAGGTCTATCTTCGTAAAACTTCAGACTTTAAGGGAGGTCAGCTTTTCAGGGGAAAGACTTCCGGTTCAACGTTATCCTTGAAACAGATAAAGGCAAAAATCACCTATTTTATACGCAGAGCGGATCCAGACAGTACACCCGCAGGTCATGATCCGAGAAAAGTTGCCTCGTCTCTGAATTTCTTTCAGACGATGTCGTTTGAAAGCCTTAGAGCTTATACTGGATGGAAGTCGTCCAGAGTATTCTTCAAACACTACGCGAAGCAATTACAGGAAATAAAATTTCATGTGGTGGTGGCAGGCAGTGTAATAAAAACTGCCGCTTGATTACTGCGAAGAACAGTGCACTATTTGGGACTTTTAGTGAAGGGTGTACATGATAGACTCTCAAGGCATATCATGTTGAGTATTGTGTTTAGTGATAACACTATAGACTGTTCTATTCACACAGGTGACTTTAAGCATACCAGACTAACAATTGCTAGGCATACTTATATGCACAGTGTTCCTAGTAACAACAGAATAAATGGTGAAATTTTTATATTTCCCATAGAGTGACTGGTGTTTCCTTTTCAGGTGAAACTGATTTATTTCTGTTATTACTGTTTATGCTTCTATGCAGAATTGTTCAGTGTAATATGTAATTGAATACAACTATGATTTCTATTTTTATTGTGATAAACAATAGAAGGAATCTTTGCGTCTCTTTCGCTTCAAACATTCTAGATTAAGAATAAGTCAGAGCATCCTTGATTCTTTTAATATTTAAGAAAATATTGGGAACTAAGATTACTACTGTTCCAAGCAAACAGGTAAGAACTGATTGTACTAAACTGTTCATTTTACTGATTTAAGGTTTCCTACACGAATATAAACCTGTCTGTCTCTTTAACAACCAGACCAGGGAGGTATCAGTAACCTTCACAGTCCAATACCATCCAAGTAAAAACCATGCTTTACGTATATGATGACACTAATATAAAAACTGTTTGCTAGATTGTTTCTTTGAACTCACAATCCTCGGGTTTTTTCCTTGAGTCTGCCTAGACTCTTCCCTGAAGGGGGCAGGAAGCATTGACAAATATTATGATCAGCTGATTGATGTATAACGGTAACATCAAGTGTCTCTAGGACAGAAGACCAAAAAAGAAAAAATTTATCTCGAGATAAACGCCACTATTGAAAATCCACAGATACATTATTGCTCTGGTAAACTTCCATCAAGGCGACATGGCCTAAGCCAAAAAAACGGATTTTGAGCGAAGCGAAAAATCTATTTTTGGGTGAGGTAGCCCTGTCGTCCTGATGGACCCACCCTCTTTTTGACAAAAGGATAATGAATCCCTCCCTTTGGTACTGTATCTGCATCACCTACAAATCTACAAAGAATGGCTTGGTGGCGCCGCGCGGTGGCGATTTGGCACACTATTTACTGTACGGTAGGAGTGTCGCCTTTTCAACGACTCTCCTATATTCTTGCCACTTGGCCCCTCGAAGTGAAAGCGCTATTAGGGGTGTAGAAAGCTATGAGAAGTGTCAAGAATACGTCCTCTGATATTAAGCGATATCCCTTTTTAAAATTTTAAGGGATATTCGCTCCAGGAGTTAGAATTTGGGATACCTTCGGTAAATTATCTGGGATATATCACTGTAGTCAAATATACATAGGAAACTACTATTGAAGGAACTTCCATCAGGACGACATGGCTACCTCACCAAAAATAGATTTTTCGCTTCGCTCAAAATCCATTCTATACTCTATGGGGTATGTTACTGTTTTTCAACAGTAGATATAGTAGATACAAGCTATCATTGAATTTATATTTTATTTTCGTTATTTCTAGCTTATTTATCTTGATCACTAAATATAGTTCCAAATATGGTCATCAGCGAATATTAGATCAGTGGTTATATTCACATCAGGATTCTCTCGTCTCATGTATTTATTGTTTTCCGGAGAAGTGGATTCCCTGGATAGTACTCAAGAGGATAATTCCCAAATAACCCCGAGCGAAGAGGAACGACAGACAAGTGGAATCTTCTGGAAGCTGCTGAATTTCATATAATAAGGTGACACCAGGTTTACAGAGATAGATAGAGATAGAGAATTGCAACCCTAGGACAGACAACTTCCCCTCTCTCACTCTCGCATGCAACCCAGTGTATTATTTTTTAAAGTATTCAGTACGTATAGTGTGTCCTCTCCTATGTTACTCTGTGCCCCAAATCAAATCATGTGTAGAAAATATATGTAAGACGAAACAGTTATTTTAAATTCATTGTATTAGGGTGAGTGTTAGCATTAAGTGAAGTTTTGTAAATGGCCCTGAAGGAAGGTTAGATTGGTTAACGAGATCTGGTTGTTTATATTCATTAACTATCAAAGTTGAATATTGTATTATTCAGATTTAATTTCAATCTTTTGTATAATTTGCATTGCATAATTTCTTTTGTCTCAGTCTAAGGTTCATTCATATTTTATAGTTTAAAATCAAGTAATTATATAATTTCAGATCCTAACATTTTTGTCTTAATCTAAGTTTTGTTCAAACTTAATTTTTTTGAGTGACTTACTTTGTTATTATGTGAATTCTTTCAAAGTGTTGTAATTTATATAGAATATATTTATTTTTGTTAAGAGTTTATTATTCAAATCACCTTTGTTTAGAGGCAGACACCGCTCGTATCCTGTTAAGAACCACGTTAAGTTTTAATTAATACTGAAGAGTAATCACTTAGTATTGTTTTGAGAGACCTTTGAATATTCAGTGATTTATATACTGCTCTCTGGGAGTTATTTAACTCTCTCAGTAATCGTATATCGATATTTTAAAGCGTAACAGTTTTAATGTAAAAGCAAACAAGGGAGTTCAGAATTCGAGAGGTTGATTATCTTGCTAGCCGTAGTATATACAATATTGTATGTTTGGTTCCAGTCATGAGCCATAGTATAATATATTTTTGGTGCTCAGACCAGGAAGCCTTAATTGTATAAAAATATTATATATATATATATATATATATATATATATATATATATATATATATATATATATATATATATATGTGTGTGTGTGTGTGTGTGTGTGTGTTTGTTTATGTGTGTGTATTTGTATATATATATATATATATATATATATATATATATATATATATATATATATATATATATATATATATATATATATATATATATATATATATATATGTATGTATATTTACAATACACACACACACACACACACATATATATATATATATATATATATATATATATATATATATATATATATATATATATATATATATGTGTATATATATATATATATATATATATATATATATATATATATATATATGTGTGTGTGTGTGTGTGTGTGTGTGTACATACATACATACATACATACATACATACATATATACATCATCATCTCCTCCTATGCCTATTGCAGCAAAAGGCCTCGGTTAGATTTCGCCAGTCGTTGCAGAGGATTAATTTTTGTTTTCTTTTTCTTTTTTGTTGTTTGCAAATCCTAAGAAAGAGAGAGAGAGAGAGAGAGAGAGAGAGAGAGAGAGAGAGAGAGAGAGAGAGAGAGAGAGAGAGAGAGAGAGAGAGAGAGAGAGAGAGACCATGTGTCAGCAAGCAAGAGGTGGTTAGTATAATGATTGTGTTTTGTGAGCAAGACTGGTGGTATAATTGATGTTGTTTGTTTATATTTCATACCTAGGTTAGGGTAGTGGTGAATGTGTTTGCCGAATGCTTATTCTATTTGACTGCAGCCAGAGGCACTTCAGTGAGGCTGTGAATTTTGTGAATATTATTTATTATTTTAGACCAGTGTGGAAGGGATTATTTGTGTATATATAAGTAAATTTTCTTTATATATATTTGCTAGGAGTGATTCTGAATGATAGAAAGTATTTTATTTAACTTTGATTATAGTGCAATAGTTAAGTTAGCTATAAATGTTCGTGTTTTCTTTTCTTTTTATGGCGGGCCGTAATTCCTCCTTTGGAGACACTTTTTTTTTTTTTAGTTTGAATTTATTCATGCTAACTGGGCCTGTGGATAGAGGATTTTGTTTGGACTGCTCTTTTCGATTGCTTCTCCTGATAATGATGATGACAAAGATGATGATGATTAACACGACCCCAATCAGGAAGGCAGTTGTTGTATATTGCCACAGAGTGATGTCAGTTAACCACAGAGCTGTGGTAGTATGCCGGGAAAGACTGTTTGGCTTTGTGTGGATGACAGTGTTGGTGTCCCATAATATACAGTATATAAACATATATTTATTTCGTTGTGGTGTGGGTTTAATTTTAGGTTTTGTTAGTGTTTTTAGGTTTAGTGGAATTTTGTTGCCGTTATTTATTTAACTTTAATGTTATTATTTTTTCTTGAATGTTGTTCCTATGTATTAAGGATTATAATTTTTTGAGGATTAAGCTTATTTTGAATGTAGGATTTTTGTTTTAAGCGTGTTAGTTATAAAGAATATAATTCTAAGGTCATGTTTAGTTTTCAATATCCTTCCTGTGCAAGAGTCCAGCTGTAAGATAACGTTCAAGGAAAGTTTGTGTTGAGGAGACAATTGTCTGTTAGAGTGATCAAGGGTGTGGTGGTTGCTTATGTGACATCCCGCCAAAATATTTTGGCACCCGAACAGGGACTGCCGAGGCGGGATTGATAGCTGGACTCTTGGACGAAGGTATAAGATAGTATTAAGAAATAGATTTAGAACTAAAAAAATGGAAGAGCAGAGTAAGTTATTAAGGGAGGAACTCTGGCTGAGGAAAGAGCATGAGGAGTTGTTGTTTGAAAATAAAAGGTTGAGTTGTGAGAAGGAGATGCAAAAGAAACTGAGGGTGTTTAAGGGAACTGTAGAAAGAGTGGAAGAACGTTTTGAGATGAGGATGCAAGAGAATGAGAAACGAATGGAGAAACGAATGGAAGCTATGATGGGGCAAGTAATGGGAATGATGAAAATGCTGTGACGAGCTAAGAGTAGGTTGTGACTCAAAGGCGAGATGAAAGCAACTGAGTAACTTTATTACGACACATCAAGTATATATACACACAAGGTATCGGTAAGAAGGTCACATAATACAGCCATGCTATTTTTGGTGAACCAGCAACTGGTTCTGTTAACAGTTAACAATGGAGTAAGCTGACATGTTAAAAAAAAGTTGCTGTCAGTGCGAGGGGAGAGCGAAGATACAAAGGATAACATATCCAAAATAGAGAAATGTCGTTACTATGTACGCTCGTGTGACACACGGGAGGTACATGGCTTCCTCCTTAAAAATGACATACTATACATGTTAAATAGGACATCCTAATCTAGAGAGGCGAACTGTTGGCGGGTCATCTGGCAGGAGATAACCAGGTTTTAGACGATCAATGGAGACCCAGTCTTCTTTGCCACGAATGTTTAGTAGGAATGCTTTCGGATTGCATCGGATCACAAGGGAAGAGCCAGTGTAAGGGGGCGTTAGCAGTGGCTTGCTAGTGTCGTTGCGTAGGAAGACGCTCGTTGCACAGTGCAAGCCTGTCGGTATGTGATGCTTCGCTAGGGGCTTGTAAGTCTGGCGGCATGGAGTAAATTTTCCCACGACGTGACGTATGTGCTGGATATCGTTGGAGGAGGTTGCAAAAGGAAAAAATTTGGCAGCGACGACCATATCAGCCGCCGAGGAATGGTCTTTAGGAATGGTCCTTAGTCCACGGAGGACCCAGGTAAGCTGAGTAAACCAGTTGGAGTCCTTGCAGCGGGACATAAAAGCTGCTTTGAGGGTGCAATGAAAATGTTCAACCATTCCCTTGGCAGCGTGGTTGTAGGCAGTTGTCTGATGTAGGGTGATGCCCAGGAGATTCACTAATGATGTCCGCAATTGAGGGGTGAAAGTGGTACCATTGTCAGAAGTAATATGTTCAGGGATACCAAATCTTGCTATCCATTCTGAGAGTATAGCAGATGTACATGAGGTGGACGTTGCAGTTTCCATGGGAATGGCTTAAGGCCAACGAGTGGAGCGGTCGATGACGGTAAACAGGTAACGTTGTCCTTGTGATGTTAATAGGGGGCCTACAACGTCGACGCGAATGTAGGCGAAACGACGCTGAGGTTGAGGAAAGGTGCCCACTCATGAATCCATGTGTCGATGTACTTTGGAAGTTTGGCAAAAAGTACAGGCGCGGACCTAATTCTTAGCATCCTTAGTAATGCCGTGCCAAATGAACTTCGTCATCAGCAGCCGTGCAGTAGAACGACTCGAGGAATGTGAAAGGCCGTGAATGGAATCAAACACCTGTCGGTGCATGGAAGCAGGAATCCACGGTCGCGGTCTACTAGTACTGATGTCACAGAGGAGGATGGTGTTGGGGTTGTTGAGTGGGACGTCTTCCCAATGGAGGGATGTACTGGATGTCCTACATGCTTGATACTCTGGATTTTGTCATGGAGCTTCAGCCAAAGCATTGTAATCCAATCCCAGATGAATGGTGGCCAACGTGTTTCTTGACAGGGAATCGGAGACAGGATTTATTTTCCCAGGGACGTGTTGAAGGGTGCAATTGTATTCAGTCACGGCGGAGAGATGTTGGCGTTGTCGGGCAGACCAGGCGTCAGACTGTCGAGTGAAAGCGGCGCCGGAGGCATATGGTCTGTGCAAATGACGAAGGGTGTACCTTCTAAGAAATGGCGAAAGTGATGGACAGCCATGTGCACCATCAGCAATTCAGGATCAAAGGTAGAGCAACCAGATTCTGCCTTTGACAGTTTTCTGCTGAAGAAGGTCAATGGGAAGGGCGAACCCTTGACCACCTGTTCAAGTACTGCACCAATAGCGACGTCGCAGGCATCGGTGGAGAGAAGGAGAGTGGCATGTGGGACAGGAAAAGTAAAAGCAATAACGGTTAATAGGACATTCTTTGCGTTGCAGAAGGCCGCTTCTTAAGGGGGCCCCACTTCAGGTGTTTTGGCTCGCCCTTAAGACGTAGAGGGGAGCAATAGTTGCGGAAATAGCTGGAAGAAAACAGTAATAATAGTTGATCATGCCCTAGAATTCTTGCAGTGGTTTGACGGTTGAGGGCGTGGGGAAGTTCTGAACGGCTGCTACCTTCTCAGGGAGGGGATGGAATCCTTCAGGAGTGATACGGTGCCCTCCCTAAGAACAACACTTCGTTGACGCCAAAGGTACACTTGTCGTATCGTACTACAAGGCCGTTTTGTTATAGGCTGTCGAGCACGATGCGCAGGTGACAGAGGTGTTCCTCTTTTGAGGAAGATAACACAAGTATTTCATCCACGTAACATACACAAAAGAGGAGGTCCCCTAAGATGCCATCTATGAAATGTTGAGAAGTGGTTCCAGCATTCAAAAGGCCAAAACAGGAATAATTGAAGCTGTATGTACCCATGGGAGTGGTGATGGTGGTTTTTGGGATGTCATCTGGGTTCATAGGCACCTGATAATATCCCTTCAGGAGGTCAAGTGGGAAGAAAACCTTCGCTTTGTGTAGGTAGGAGGTCACGTCGGCGATGTTTGAGAGGGGGTGGTGATCCGGTTCTGTTTGCATGTTCAGACGCCTGTAATCCCTAGACGGACTGAGAGAGCCGTCTTTCTTATGTGTAAGGGTGATGACCATGGGGTGGAGGCCTTTTGTCAAAGGCCCCTTTCTTCCATTTTGGCGAATGTCTGTTTGGTGGCTGCCAATCGATCCAGTGCCAGATATCTGAATTTGGCGAAGACTGGGGTTCCTGTCATCATGATATGGTGATAAATACCATGTTTGGCAGGAGCTGTGGGCGTTTGGCTAAATTTTTAACAGAAAACTTACGGGTATCACATGAGGAGGTGGGCGTAGGCATCCGTGGATTCGCTGATGTGGAGAGCGAGGTTGGAAGGGTCGGGTTGAAGATATGTTGACAAGTACGAGTCTGCGTTGACCAATCCTTGGTGGGTAACATCAACCAGAAGGTGGAAATGAGAGAGGAAAACCACACCGAGGATTGGCAAGTGACGTCAGCAACGAGAAACTTTCAATTAAATTTGCCGTTTCCAAACGATAATGTGAGGTTCTCGTAACAGTAGGCGGGTGTTGCAGATCCGGTAGCTGCTACCAGGTGTATGTCAGTAGACTTAGACAGACTGCGTCGTGTCCTGAAGAGGTCCCTTGGCAAAAGAGAACGCCAATCACCTACGTCTACCAAAAATTGCACGCCTATTCCTGCATCAAGTAGAAAGTAAAGATTAGAAACACGGGAAGCCACCGCTATGAGCGATGACCTCCTTACACGTTTTTTGATCACTGACAGTCCTTGGCACATTTTTTCACGGGAGCCCCGAATCTGGAGTGGTAGTCGCAAAACTGCGGCCGGTAGGCAGCAGTAAGTGGCCGTAGAAGTCGTTGGTTGTGGCGCGAGCGAGTGGTGGGTTATGGGTGGCTTTGTCGCCGCTCCGGCACGTCAGGGGGGTAAGCGTGTGTGTCCTACGGCATTCACGTCACCCTCAGTTGACGTTGAATAGGTGTTCTCTTCGTCAGGAGTGGAGGCGTTGATGGAGGTCTTGAAGGTCGTGAAGTGGCTGTCCATAAGGGCGCCATCTTTGGTCATCAAGTCTTTTATGGGTAAACTATTGACATCGGGTATGGCAGCGCGTACAGGTTCAGATAAATGGCGTACCCAAAGGGCACCGAGTAGGTTCACATCACGAGGAGAGCCGTCTGCTGCAGGCTGCAGGCGAGCAATACTAGTCATTTCCCAGAGGGCGAGCGAAGCCCTTTGGTCCCCCAACGGTTATAGAGAGAGCTGAAAAAGCTTTACTATACGTGCGGCTGGCGACGGCGGGTACTGCTGCAGATGGTATGTTTTGAGGGCTTCATACGCTAATGTGGTGTCTCTTTATCCACAAAGCCTGTCAAAGATTTCTGGGAAGGTGTCCTCGGGTATTGCCGCGAGAACATAATCTTTTTTGGTGGTCTGAAACCTAGCAAACGCCTCTCTGCTGATGAACGACGAAAGTTTCAATGGGACGGCGCCAACTTCCGTGGAGTTCGTCATAGTAACAGTGATTGGGGCAAGGCGGGAGGAGCGAGTCGACTTCCGGGGTCACCAATGTGATAAGCCAAGAGTAGGTTGTGACTCAAAGGCAAGATGAAAGCAAATGAGTAACTTTATTACGTCACATTGACTATATATACACACAAGGTCCCGGTAAGAAGGTCACAAAATACAGACATGCTATTTCTTGTCTACCAGCAACCAGTTCTGTTAACAGTTAACAATGGAGTATGCAGATATGTTAAAACAAGTTGCTGTCAGTGTGAGGGGAGAGTGAAGATACAAAGGATAATATATACAAAAAAGAGAAATGTTGTTACTATGTACGCTCGTGTGACACACGGGTGGTACAATGTTAATGGGTGAAGGTGTGGCTTCTGCTTTGGGTATAGGGTTGATAGTGGAAGAGAAGGCTAGGGTAAGTGATAATGGGAAAGGTAGTGATAGTGATATTGAGGGTAAAGGGCTCAAGTATTGTAAGGATGAACAGAAAGGTGATAGGAAGAATGAGAAGAAAGGTAAAAGTAATGTGAAGAGGGAAAAGAAGAAAGTTCAGGATGAGAGTGAGGATGATCATGAGTGTGTGAAAGCGGTAAAAAAAGGGTAAGAGGGGGATGGTTAAGGATGGAAATTTAAATGTTGAATTGGATTAATTATATTCTAATGAGGAAGAAGGTAATGATAAGGGATTAGGCTGTGATGATAATAGTGAGAATGGAGGTGAGGAAGTATGTAAGACAGTGTTTATGAGAGAGGTACCTGGGTGTGAGAGGTTTAATGAACACAGCAGTAGTGATGTATATGACTTTTTTAGGGAATGTGAAAAGTTCTTTCAGGCTAGGTATGGTGATAGTAAGAGAGTTTGGGATGGGGAGTTATGAGAATATTTGACAGGTATTTGCTGACAATGTATGGTGTGATAATGAGTGTAGTGAATGTGAGTATAAAAGTTTGTAAAAGAGAATAACTGAACAAGTAAAACGTATGAAAGTGAGTGTTAGGTATAAGTGTAAGAATGATTTTGATGAGACACGGATGAATGTAGGAGAAGTGATATCAATATATGTGTGTAGGTTAGAAACGTTAGCTAGGAAGAAGTATGGGGTTGATGGCATAAATGAGAATAAGGAACTAATAAACTTTTTGAGTACAGTACCAGAGAATGTGAATGAGAGAACTGGAATGGAAAAAAAGTTAGTGAGAATTAGTTAGTTTTAGTGATGCTGTTATGAGAAAACCGATGAGAGTAGCTGATATTTTAGTAGATAGAAGTGTTAAGTCGAGTAATGTGGGAATACCAGCAGGGACAAAAGAAATGTTTAGGCAAGGGAATCAGGTTTGGAAAGATAGGAGTACTAGTCCGTGAAGAGGAGTGTTATAGGTGTGGGAAAGTATGGCATGAAAAGAATGAGTGTAGAGGGGCATTAAGAGCGTGTTTCAAGTGTGGTGAGACAGAGCAACTTATTAATGAATGTAAGAAAAAGAATGTGGTTAAGTGTTATCAGTGTGGTATAGCTGGGTATATAGCAAGTGGATGCAGGAGTAATCATAAAAATATGATTTACGGCGATTGTGGTAAGAATGCGCATTATGCGAGGATGTGTAGGAAACAGCGTGCAAAGTGTACCGGATGTGGTGTAGATAGGCATATAGCTATGGTTTGTAGGAAAAGAGAATTAAGTAAACCAGGATATTCAGGAAACTAGTTAGTAAGAGGGTTCAGCTTGGTGAATTCTCCTGTGTGTGGAGGGAATAGGACCAATGTTCGTGAGAATGAGATGAATAATTGGTTGGAAATGAGTAAGTATGAACCCAGTATGCATGAGAAGTTAGGGCTAGAAAATAAACAATTAGTGTTTGTTGAATATAGGAAAAAGAGGACTTTGAAATTTTTAAGTGAGGAGGAAAGTGCAAGGGAAATTTATAGGTATAGGTAGAAATCAGAATAGGCATGACAAAGGTGTAAATATATAGGTGAGTATGGAAGATAAATGTGTTAATACAGATGAATCATGGCTGAGTGTGAATGATAAGTATTGTGTGTGTGGTTTTTCGTTGGATGATGTAATAGAAAGTATGACGAATGCGAGAATGAGGGAAAGGAGAATGGTTAGTATGAATAATTCTTCTATTTAAGTAGAAAATAGTTTTGATGAAATGGATGAATTGTTGATGGAAATAACTAAGATTTTAAGGCCAGATGATAGTGAGGTAGATAGGATAGTGCATGATATATTAGATGATGGAAGTATAGATGGGAATCTGAATAGGAAAATGAATGAGAACCACATGGAAGAAGGGAATGGGAGTATATGAAGGCCCAGTCACTGGAAGTAGAGGTCCTGTTACTGATTACGATTGGGTAATAAAAAAAATCAGATAAGTGTTGTGTGAAGGATTTGGCAAAGTAATGGGGGAGGAGTGTGGAGGATTAATTGTTTTTTTTTATTGTTTGTTGATTGCCAAATCCAGAGAGAGAGAGAGAGAGAGAGAGAGAGAGAGAGAGAGAGAGAGAGAGAGAGAGAGAGACCGTGTGTCAGCGAGCGAGAGGTAGTTAGTGTAGTGATTGTTGTAGTGAGAAAGACTGTATAATTGAGGTTAATTGTTTATATTTTATAGCTATGTTTGGGCGGTGGTGAATGTCTTGGGCGAATGCTTTTATTTTTATTTGACTGCAGCCACAGCTAGTTCAGTGTGGTTGTGAGTGGTGAGATTATTATTTTTTTTCTTTTCAATCTATTTTCTAGTAGTGATTCTGAATGATAGCAGTCTGTTAACCACAGAGATGTGGTAGTGGGCCGGGAAAGATAGTGCGGACGACAGTGTTGGTGTCCTATGATATATGTAAACATATATATTTATTCTGATGCGGGATGAGTTTAATTTTAAGTTTTGATAGTGTTTTTGGGTTTAATTGAATCTTCTTGCCGTTATTTATTTATATTTAGGTTTTATTAGTTTTTTCTTAATTGTTGTTCCTATATATTAATTTATTTTCAAGTGTTATAGGTTTTAAGGATTAAGCTTATTTTGAATGCAAGATTTTTGTTTTATGTGTGTTAGTTGTAAGAAATATAATTTTAAGGCCAAGTTTAGTTTTCAATATCCTTCCTGTGCAAGAGTCCAGCTGTAAGATAACGTAAGGGGAAAGTTTGTGTTGAGTAAACAATTGTCTGTTAGTGGTCAAGGGTGTGGCGGTTGTTTTTTTGACATCCCACCACACGTCTCTATCTTGAGCTTCTAATTCAATATTTCTCCATTCATCTTCTACTTTGCACTTCATAGTCTTCAGCCAAGTACATCTGGGGTTTCCAATTCTTCCAATGCCTTGTGGAGCCCAGATGAACGTTTTGGTGAGCTAACCTCTCTTGGGGAGTGCGAAGAGCATGCCCATTTACCACTCATCATGATCTCATCCACATATGGCCCTCGAGTAATCTCTTATAGTTTTATTTCTAATCCTGTCCCGCCATTTAACTCCCAATATTCTTTTGAGATCTTTCTTCTCAAATCTACTAAATCTATTGGAGATTGTTCCATCGTCACACCATGACTCATATCC
>NC_090750.1:23463162-23495662 GCF_036898095.1 Palaemon carinicauda
TGATGCATATTAATGTTTCGTAAATCACTGCAAAATAATAGTTATCTCCATTCATTTGCTTTCAGGTGAATGGAGATTGGCCAGGGCACCAGCCACTTGGTTAGACACTACCCCTAGAGAGTTACTGCGTCCTTTGACTGACCAGATAGTATTACATTGGATCCCTCTCTTTGGTTACGGCTTATTTTGTCTTTCCCTACACATACACCGAAGGGTCTGGCTTATTCTTTCCACATTCGCCTCTGTCCTCATACACCTGACAAAATTGAGATTACCGAACAATTCTTCTTCTCTCAAAGGGTTAACTAATGCAATGCATTGAGACGTTGTCGAGTGAAGACTTTTTATCACGGTGCTCTGTCAAATTCTCGACCTGAGCTGTGTTTCAGCTTATATTTTCGTTTGTGAAAGCTTCGGAAATATTAGTTAGTCTTATGGAGAGACTAAAGTGAAAAGTAAAAGTACACCATGGCTGGTTGACCCCTATGTGGATTTTTTGAGGGGAGAGGGAAAAAATGGATGAGATGTGACTGTAATAGATGCTACCACAGAAAGTCTGTGTTTATAGAGGCAAACATCAGTGATGTGGATGCAATTATTTTATAAGGATTTGTCCACTCTGTGTAGATGAAGTCATTATGGCTAGGACAAGTATATTAAAAATGGAGGAGGAATTGAAAATGAAAGACCTTTATATAAACGGACATGAAGAGGAAATCTCTGAATTGGAAAGCTGGTGATGCAGAAAATTCTATCCAGACCACTGATCTCACTGAAAAAGTTGATAATGTAGCGATGAATATGAAATCAGTTAAGTTACCACTACAAACACTGTTGGACCCAAAATAAGAGGTAATTACATATGCTGACAAAGTTAAGAAAAACATCTACTAGTAATTAAATCGAGTAAAGCATCAACTAAAACAATTGACAGAATAAAAGGATGCCGAACATTCACTCAAAGACATTCCAATTCGTAATACGAAGTCACTTCAAATGGAAATGTTGTAAACTTCACTGACAAAAATATCACAGAGGAAGTAGCAAACAAAATTCAAAACATAGTTGCCGACACCGAAACGGGAAAAATTGGAAAACTAAAACCCAAAATAATGATTTATAATGTATACAATGATGAGGATAAAGTAGTAAAGGCTTTGATTCAAATAAATCGTTGCCTGGACCATATTCAAAGCATACAAGAGAAGATTAGTCTGGTATTCAAAAAAAATGCTGCAGGTGGGACTTCCCACTACTTGTTGAAATGTGATCCTGCAGTTCAGAAGGCTATTCATGATAATGGTGCATACGTAATAGGTACCATGTGATCAAAAACTACCAGCGTCAGGAGTATAAATCTTTTGAAAAAGATTGCAAGTTTAAGACTAATGATAAAGTCTGCGGGAAATGCTCAGAAAAATATTCCACCAAAAAATGCAGGCCTAATTCGCAATAATAAAAATATATAAACTGTACTAAGTTAATAAAATCAAATGAATACACAATGATTTCAAGAAATTGTAAAGCTTATGATTTGGAATTGAAAAAAATAACAGAAAATACTGGTCATGGATACTGATACTAAGAATGTCATAAAATGTGGCTAAGTAAATATGCAATCTATTGGTATAAGCCTATTAAAATTCAAGAACTGATAACTGAAATACGTTTGGACATAAAAATATTATCTGAAACGTAGTTAAATAACTAAGACAATGCTAAGATCGATGAAATGACACCCTACACACACGCTTTCTTTCATATTCCGAGAGAGGGAAAGTCTGGTGGGGAAGTTGGGCTCTTCATTCATTGGGGTTACTCAAATCTCAAGATGTTAAAAAGAACTAATGTAACAAGCTTTGAATATATTGAAATAAACTTTATGAAGTGTCACAAGTAAGGGGGCTTAAAGTAAATCATTTATGGGAGTTTAGACAAATTCCTGACAGCCGTTAACTGTGTTAGGTAAATGCGCAGGAAGTAGGGCTCTGGTTGTCGACCTATGCCCCATCTCTACGATCCCTGGGTAGTGTGGAAATCATTTTAAACCGATTTCCCATGATTGTTAGATATCTACTGAACCAAGCACACATGTACTGAATCTGTTTCCATATCAACATGTACACTGGGGAGAGGGGACGTAAAGAAGGCGAGAACCGGCTGGACGGGGTTGCATCACCTGCCACCGCTACCCAGAGGCAAGACAAGCCCTCATACCCTCCAGAAATGTGCCCACCATAAGAACAGTTGGGAAGCCAAGAGTACTTAGTTGAGTTTGAGTTCAGGTCAAGCTCAAGTCGTAAGTTGGCAACCCATAGTAAGCCCATCCGCCATGATACGCTTGTCTCGGACATGGTTGACGTCGATATGCAACAAGATGCCTAGTATCTTTTATTATGTATTGTAATAATTTTATTCACATAATCATTTCCACTGTAAGTGTGTTTGTAATTTACAAGTGATTCAATGTTATCTACATTTATGAGCATTTTTATAGTAAACTGTTCCAGTGATTTAAAAGTCAGCGAGAGACTCATATTTCTTCTACTATGTTATTTAAAGAGATTTAGAGTTCCATTGACTATATCTTTGAAGAAATTCATTCAATCACTTTGAAGAAGAGTTCTACTCATGTTTCTATGAAAATTAATATAGACAATAAATCCTCTTTACGATGTAAAAGTTGTGTAATTTCCCGCCTCCAATCATTCATTATTTAATTGTCACAACTCAGTGATAGCACAAAGAAAAAAAATATTCATTGTAACAGTTTACAAACCTACAAGAACAAATACTAGTATCTTCTTTGAAGAATAAAATGACCTCATTGAGAAGATTATTATGGTGAAAAAGGAATTAGTTAGTTGTGGAGACTTTAATCTTTGGAAGAATGATGCATGAAATCTTGATGGTTTAGTATTTAGTGAGTTATTGGAATCATATCAATTTGTGAATAATGTTGATTGTGCAGCTTCATGGACTGGCCATACATTAGACTTTGTTTTAAGTGATGGAATGAATAACATTGTATCCTATATAAATGTGGAAGACAAGTGCACTATCTCTCCAATGCACAAACTTATTACGTTTAGACTACCTATACAAAAACATGCAATGGTGAAGAAAATAAACTTTATACATAAATCAAACTTCTCTCCTGTATTTCTTGAAGAAGTTACAAAGAAAATAAATGATACTATCACTATTCCCCGCAATTATGATAACCATCGAGTGTTGGGTGCTATATATGTTGACTGCCTTACGACTATATATAATAGGGTGAGTAAAAGGTAATATGATACCATGTGTCCATGTTAATGACTGACCTCCGTGTTTTAATGGGGAGGCTGTAGAGAAAAAGAAGAAAAAGAGATGTAAAGAACGAAAGAGGAATTGGTTAAAAACTGAAATTACATGAGTATAATACAAAGGTGCTAATAAAATTAACTATTAATAAGGAAAAAAACGAATATAATAAGCTAATGATCCGAGAAGCAGAAACAGACATAAATGAGTAATATCGTCTCCTCAATGGTATAATGGGAAATGTAACTAAAAAAAAAAGGCCACCGGAGGGGTACAGTGACCAGGAACTAGCAAGTAATTTTCTAGAATTCTCTGGAAAAAAAAATAGAAAATATAACTAGGTCATTTACAAATCTTCAACATCAGACTAATGCTACACCAGATACGCATATAAAATTAACGAGATTCAGTGATATAGCATAAGACAATGTAACTAAGATTATCAAAAGACCAAAGAAAACAAACTGTGATCGTTCCAGTGCCAATATCTAAAGTAGCTGGAGAAAGAAACTTTCCTAATATAACTAATATAATTACAAGAAGAGCCAATACAAGCATCTCTGAGTTTAAGTTTCCCAAATCTGAGAAAATGACTATAGTCACACCGGATCTGAAAAGTGCTCTAGATTATCCGAAATGAAGCTCGTATGGACTTATTTTGAATATGTATTCTATTTCTAAAGTGCTAGGATATGCAATTCTTGAACAAAAAATTAGTCACCTAGAAGAAATAGAAGCTTTGCCAGACAACCAATCTGCTTATAGTGAAATTATACCCTACAGAGAGCGCTATCTGTTCTGTTGTAAATGATATGGTGAAATGACGGATGAATACAAATGTGGTATTTTGATATTAATGACCTTAGTATTGCCTTTAATACAGATGTGCATGAACTGCTACTAAATTATCTATGGTCCATTGGTATTGAAGATCAAGCCTATGAATGCCTAAAAGACTTGTGACGAGCCAAGAGTATGTTGTGACTAAAAAGCAGGATGAAAGCAACTGAGTACTTTATTATAGACGCATCGGGTATATATATATATATATATATATATATATATATATATATATATATATATATATATATATATATATATATATATATATATATATATATATATATATATATATATATATATATATATATATATATATATATATATATATACACTAGGTCCGGGCAAGAGGGTCACAAAATACAAACATGCTATTTCTTGTCCAACCGGTAACCGGTTCTGTCAACAGTTTACAATGAAATAGGCGGACATGTTAATACAAATTGCTGTCAGTGCGAGGAGAGAGCGAAGATACAAAGGATACTATATACAAAAAAGAGAAATGTCGTTACTATGTACGATCGTGTGACACACGAGAGGTACATGGCTACCCCCTAAAAATGACATACTGTACATGTTGAATAGGGCACCCTGATCTAGAGAGGCGAACTGTAGGTGGGTCATCTGGCGGGAGATAAGCAGGTTTTAGACGATCAATAGAGACCCAGTTTTCTTTGCTCCGAAAGTTTAGCAGGAATGCTTTCGGATTGCGTCGGAACACAAGGAAATGGCCCGTGTAAGGGGGCATTACTGGTGGCTTGCTGGGATCTTTACATGGGAAGACGTGCATTGCAGAGTGCAAGTCTGTCGGTATTTGATGCTTAGCTGGGGCCTTGTAAGTCTGGGACATGGAGTAAATTTTCCCACGGCGTGACGTATGCGCTGCATATCGTCAGAGGAGTTTGTAGAAGGAAAAATATCGGCAGGGACAACGAATGTGTTGCCAAACACCATTTCAGCTGCCAAAATGTCCAGGGCGTCTTTAGGAGTGGTCCTTAGTCCCAGGAGGACACAGGGAAGCTGAGTAAACCAGTTGGAGTCCTTGCAGCGGGACATAGACGCTGCTTTGAGGGTGCAATAAAAACGTTCAACAATTCTATTGGTAGTGGGGTTGTAGGCAGTTGTCTGATGTAGGGTGATGCCCAGGAGATTCGGTAATGAGAGGTGAAAGTGGTACCCCTATCAGAAGTAATATGCTCAGGCATAACAAATCTTGCTATCCATCCTAGGAGTAAGACAGATGTACATGAGGCGGACGTTACAGTTTCCATGGGAATGGCTTCAGCCCAACGAGTGGAATGGTCGATGACGGTAAACAGGTAACGATTTCCTTTTGATATGGATAGGGTGCCTACAATGTCGACATGAATGTGGACGAAAAGACACTGAGGTTGAGGAAAGGTGTTCACACCTGAATCCGTGTGTCGATGTACTTTGGAAGTTTGGCAAGAAGTACAGACATGGACCCAATCCTTAGCATCCTTAGTAATGCCATGCCAAATGAACTTCGTCTTCAGTAGCTGTCCACTAGAACAGCGCGAGGCATGTGAAAGGACGTGAATGAAATCAAACACCTGTCGGCGCATGGGAGCAGGAATCCACGGTCGTGGTCTACCAGTACTAACGTCACAGAGCAGGGTGGTGTTGGAGTCATCGAGGGGGACGTCTACCCAAAGGAGGGATGTGCAGGATGTCCTACATGCTTGATACACTGGATCCTGTCGTTGAGCTTCAGCCAAGGCGTTGTAATCCAATCCCAGTTGAATGGCAGCCAACATGTTTCTTGACATGGCATCGGCAACCGGATTCATTTTCCCAGGGACGTGTTGATGGGTGCAATTGTATTCAGCCACGGTGGAGAGATGTCAGCGTTGACGGGCAGACCAGGCGTCAGACTGTCAAGTGAAGGCGTAAACCAGAGGCATGTGGTCTGTGTGAATGACGAAAGGCGTACCTTCTTAGAAATGGCGAAAGTGACGGACAGCTAAGTGCATCGCCTGCAATTCACAATTGGAGGTAGAATAACCCGATTCTGCCTTGGACAGTTTACTGGTGAAGAAGGCCAATGGGCGGAGCGAGCCGTTGACCACCTGGTCGAGTACTGCACCAATAGTGACGTCGCTGGCATCGGTGGAGAGAAGGAGAGGGGCATATGAGACAAGAAAAGTGAGAGCAGCAGCAGTTGATAGGACATTATTTGTGTTGCAGAAGGCCGCTTCTTGTAGAGGACCCCACTTCAGGTCTTTTGGCTTGCCCTTTAGGGAGACGTAGAGAGGAGCAAGAGTGGCGGAAATGGCTGGCAGAAAACGGTGATAATAGTTGATCATGCACAAAAATTTCTGCAGTGCTTTGCTGGTCGAGGGCATGGAGAAGTTCTGAATGGCTGCTACCTGCTCAGGGAGGGTATGGACTCCTTCAGGAGTGATACGGTACCCTTAGAAGGACACTTCGTCGGCGCCAAAGGTACACTTGTCGTAACGGAATACAAGGCCGTTTTGTTGTAGGCAGTCGAGCACTATGCACAGGTAAGGGAGGTGTTCATCTTTTGAGGAAGAGAACACAAGTATGTCGTCCACGTAACATACACAGAAGGGGAGGTCTCCTAAGATGCCATCCATGATACGTTGAAAAGTGGCCCCAGCATTACGAAAGCCAAAACAGGAGTAATTGAAGGTGTATGTACCGAAGGGAGTGGTGATGGCGGTCTTGGGGATATCTTATGGGTTCATAGGCACCTGATGATAACCCTTTAGGAGGACGAGCATGGAGAAAACCTTCGCTTTGTGCAGGTAGGAAGTCATGTCAGTGATGTTTGAGAGGGGTTAGTGATCCGGTTCTGTTTGCATGTTCAGCGCCTGTAATCCCCACACGGATGTAGGGAGCCGTCTTTCTTCAGGACGATGTGTAAGGGTGACAACCATCGGCTGGAGGCCTTTTGGTCAATGCCCATTTCTTCCATTTCGGCAAACATCTGTTTGGCAGCTGCCAATCGATCCGATGCCAGACGTGTGATATGGCGAAGACTTGGGGTCCCGTTGTCATAATATAGTGATAAATACCATGCTTTGCTGGAGCCATGGGCATTTGGCAAAGTTCTGGATGGAAAACTTCCAGGTATGATGTGAGGAGGTGGGAATAGGAATCCTTGGGTGCGTTGATGTGAAGAGCGAGGTTGGAAGGGGCGGGTTGAGGAGGTGTCGGCAAGTATGAGTCTGCATTGACCAATCGTCGGTGGGCGACATCGGCCAGAAGGTGGAAATGAGAGAGTAAATCCCACCGAGGATTGGCAATGTGACGTCAGCAACGAGAAACTTCCAATTAAATTTGCCACTTCCAAATGATAATGTGAGGTTTTCGTAACCTTAGGTGGGTATAGCAGATCCGTTGGAAGCTACCAGGCGGACGTCAGCAGACTTAGACATACTACGTCGTGTCATGAAGAATTCCCTTGGCAAAAGAGAACAACAAGCACCCGTGTCTACCAAAAATCGCACGCCCGGTCCTGCATTATGTTCAAAGAAAAGATTAGAAACATGGGAGGCCACCACCACAAGCGATGGCCTACTTACATGTTTTTTGGCCACTGACAATCTTTGGCACATTTCTTCACAGCAGCTCCAAATTTAGAGTGGTAATAGCAAAACTGCGGCCGGTGGGTGGCAGTAAGTGGCTGTATAAGTTGTTGGTTAGGGCGCGAGCGAGTAGTGTATGATGGGTGGATTTGTCTCCTCTCCGGCACATCATGGTGTAGGCGTATGTGTCCTACGGCATTTACGTCAGCTTCAGTTGACGTTGCATAGGTGTCCTCTTCTTCAGGAGTGGAGGCCTTGATGGAGCTCTTGAAAGTCGTGAATTGGCTGTCCATAAGGGCATCCGCTTTGGTCATCAAGTCCTTTATGGATAAACTATCGACATCGGGTATGGCAGCGTGTACAGGTTCGGGTAAACAGCGTACCCAAAGGGCACTAAATATGTTCTCCTTACAAGGAGAGCCATCTGCGGTAGGTTGCAGGCGAGCGATACAGGTCATTTCCCTGAGGGCGAGCGAAGCCCTTTGGTCCCCCAACGGTGGTTGAGAGAGCTGAAAAAGCTTTGCTATACGGGCGGCTGGCGATGGCGAGTACTGCTGCAGAAGGTATATTTTGAGAGTGTCATATGCTATTGGGGTATCTCCTTGTTCTCAAAGCTAGTCGGAGATTTCCGGGAAGGTGTCCTTGGGTATCGCCGTGAGAACATAATCTGCTTTGGTGGGTGAGCGAGTCACGTCCTTAATGTGGAACTGGACTTCTGGGTGCTGAAACCAAGCAAACGCCTTTCCGCTGGGGAATGACGAAAGTTTCAATGGGGCGGCCATAGTAACAGTGACGGGGGGGAGGGGTGAGGCAAGAGGAGAAAGTCGACTTCCGAGGTCACCAATGGGACGAGCCAGGAGTAGGTTGTAACTCAAAATTGGGATGAAAGCAACTGAGTACTTTATTTTAGACACATCGGGTATATATATACACTTGGTCCCGGCAGGAAGGTCACAAAATACAATCTTTCTATTTCTTGTCCAACCGGCAACCGGTTCTGTTAACAATTAACAATGAAATAGGTAGACATGCTAATACAAGTTGCTGTCAGTGCGAGGGGGAGAGCGAAGATACAAAGGATAATATATACAAAAAAGAGAAATGTCGGTACTATGTACGATCGTGTGACACACAAGTGGTACAGATTACTTGGTTAACATAACTTATGGTGTGCAAATTGGAAATTTTTATTCATCATGAACATTCAAACAGAGGGGTACCTCAGGGGAGTGTACTAGGCCCAATCTTACTTTGGAAAATACTACAAAGGCATGGAGTGAAGTTCAATCTATTTGCAGATGATACAGAATTTAACTTCTCCATAAATGATATAGACGACACTATTGAAACTCTAAACCAGATTCTTGCTATTGTTAGGATAAAATGATAATCAAACAACTAAAATTAAATGAAAATAAAAGTGAGTTTATAGTGGTTGGAAAGAAAAACAGCGCAAGAACCTGGGGTGATATTTAACCCTGCGTTGGTTAAGTTCCAAAGCAGGTGCGCCATTACCAATGTGGTACCATAAATGAGACCTCGACTTTCGGACCATTTTAACTTCCTTATTAATAAATATATTTCAAATCCTTCAGTTATTATTTAACAATATCTATTCCTTAATATTATGTTAGGAGTAAAATAAAAACCAATTATTTTGAATATTTATTTTGGAAAATTTAGAAAAATAAGTATATAAAAGTAAAAATATATAGAAAATATTCTATAGAAAATATTTGCGTTATACATAAGTAACTTTGTCGAATTGCATAATAAAGTTGAATATCATGGCAGCATTTATGCCAATTTTAAGGTCCTAGGCTGAAAAACACCAAATCTGTGACAGGGGTGAAAAAGAGGAAATTATTTTGCTGTAAAAATATTTAATTTTTTTATTTTCTTATTAAACCAACTAAATATTAAGATATATCTCTTATTTTATATAGACTTGTACATTAACCATCCTAGAACACAAAACAAGTAAAAAAAAATAAATATGAGCAATAAAAAGCTTAAACAAGTCTCTTCTCAGAAAGGAATTTCTGCGGCATTTTGCCAAACTGAAAATTGGAGAAAAAAATAAATTTAGCTTTCCCCTATATTATTGAGCATCTGGCAGCCAAGCACAAAGATGGCGACATCACTGCATAGCGACACCATTCACAAATGTTCAGTGAAAATCTCAATAACTTTCATAAAATATCAATCTGAGATATTTAGCAAAATGTAAAATTATATGAAATTGAAATTTCAATGCTGTTTAGTAGTGTGGTACCAACCTTGGGACCAAAAAAACTTTGAAGAGCTGTATCTCTCAGAATATTTGGAGCTCAGACTTGCGCGTCCTACCACTATCGTATCATAACAAACACAAATGTGGTGCACCTCGAGAACAACGCCACACACAAAGTAACAGGCTATAATCTGCAAAAAATCGCTTGGCGCCTACGCCTGGTACCAAATTTGGGGCCTGTTAACTTACCCAGGATTAAATACACATATGCTTAACTCTGTCCTGATATCTAGATAAATTTGTCATCTAGGCATACCTCTTGACTGTATCTTACCTTTCAATGCCCAAATAAATAACGTAGAAAGAACTGCTGGTTATCATCTTAGAAACACTGCTCTTATAAAGAAGAACCTGGATGACCATTCTGTAAAGAAACTTGTGATAAACTGTGTTATTACCATGATTGACTACTGTAACTCCATCTACTACAATTAACCAAAAGTGTAGCTTAAGAAATTACAAAACATATTAAACAGAGGAGTAAGACTGATAAAAGGTCTCCCAATTGAAGAAAGGATCCCTCCTATGCTAACTAATTTACACCTGCTGCTTATTGAAGTGAGAATTGAGTTCAAAATATCCACACCCTGCAACAAAACCAGTGTTACCTTGCCAGACCTGACTTGGATACGTCATGCCCTTCTTGCCCTGAAAGGTGGCCTGGCGTTTAAACAACCAAGACATCGTTAGAATGGTTCGAATTTGAGGAGGCAGGCAATTACCGATATCAGTCAAAGAAGTGCTAGGATTTATGATGTGTATATATATATATTTATATATATATATATATATATATATATATATATATATATATATATATATATATATATATATATATATATGTATATATATATATATATATATATATATATATATATATATATATATATATATATATATATATATATATATATATATATATATATGTGTGTGTGTGTATATATATATATATATATATATATATATATATATATATATATATATATATATATATATATATATATATATATGTCGAGGAATGCTGTGCTGCCATCTCTCGTATATATTTTTACTCCATGGACTAAAGAAGTTATTTCTTTGTTTATTTGGTTATCCTTGTTTTTTTTTTTTTTTTTTCCCTTAACATGGAGAGTCCCCGGTATTTTTCTGATCACTACCTGACACCTCGCCATCCGTAACAGTAAGTACTGAAAAAAACACTATTATATAAATTTTTTTTATGTATTAGTGTATTATATAATGTCGTGTGTTAAAGTGATTCAGTGTTTATACGTGTATATTGTATAACTAATGAAGATTGTTTGTGTACTGGAAATGTCATATGTTAACCTGTGAGTGTTTAAAAGTTTATAATGTATAAACAATAAAGTTTGCATTAAGTTTTACTTCATTGTAACTTTTCTGCAGTCAAGAACTTAATTATATCATATCAAGTTATATAAATGTAAATGTTTATATTTTGCAAAAACTCCTTAGATCGTGGTTAGTCGTCTTCATTCTTGGTCCTAGACCTTAGACTCTTGGTCATTGGATCTTATTTCATCCTTAGATACCCATGATTCTTCGTCAGATTGTAATGACGTGCAGTACTTTTCCTGATCCTGATTATACGCGCAAGATCTTCAATAGACCTTTCTATTATTATAGAAGTTCCTGGTGTTATACATGAAGGTTGTTAATTTTTCATGTTTCAGTTTGTAAATATATTTTAAGTTGATAGCATTTTTCATGTTATACCTTTATATCAAAAATTGAACAAGGAAACTTAATAATGAAATTCAAATATATTTTTAAAAGAACCAGAGTTCATAGAATATAAAATGTAAAAACCATAACTCGACTATATATGTATATGTATATGCATATGAATATGTATATGTATATGTATATGTGCAATAGTTTTCGAGATTGGATATCGAAAAATATAATCACACTGATATATTTGAATTCCTTATTACACTTTCATATTGAGCATCCTTGAATATTGTGGGAACTGACTATTCCAATTAATATACGTCAGAATGATATACCCCTTGTTTGCATTACTCTAGCAGCTGCTCTCTCTCTCTCTCTCTCTCTCTCTCTCTCTCTCTCTCTCTCTCTCTCTCTCTCTCTCTCTCTCTCGTTCAAGAATAAGTTAGCGAAGATCTTAGGAACTCTCTAAATGCTTAAACTAAATCGCTCTATGAGACTCTCTCTCTCTCTCTCTCTCTCTCTCTCTCTCTCTCTCTCTCTCTCTCTCTCTCTCTCTCTCTCTCTCTCTCTCTCTCTCTCTCTTTCTATATATATATATATATATATATATATATATATATATATATATATATATATATATATATATGTGTGTGTATATATATGTATATGTATATATATATATATATATATATATATATATATATATATATATATATATATATATATATATGTATGTATATATATGTATGTATATATATGTATGTATATATATGTATGTATATATATGTATGTATATATATATATATATATATATATATATATATATATATATATATATATATATATATATATTATATATATATATATATATATATATATATATATATATATATATATATATATATATATATATATATATATTACCTGTATCGATATTTTGTTATTTGGATGTGCCCGAGGATCACACAAAACCGCTAATCACTTTACAGGCTTGTGTTGGATTTGTATTTCTTTTGGGTGGAGATCCCATGTTCGAAAGATGTTCAGTGGCCACCTAAAAACAATATTAGAACAATATATGCCAGTTTTCACTGCGAGATGGAATCATTGATTTAAAAAGAATATCAAGGGTATTACCATCATCATCATCATCCTCATCATCATCATCATCATCATCACCACTTAATAAATGTTGATAATCAAACCTTGTCAAGCCATACATTAAGATCACCCAATTGCCACTTCTCCACCATCATCTTTAACCCCCACCTGGTTATATCCTTCTACCCTCATACCCACATGTTCGAGGTTTAACTCTGGATAGGTATCGTTATTTGATCACCTTAATTAGGTATCGATCTGTTGACCTCGACCAGAGGTCCAAAATAAAAATCATAAAAAATTAATTTACAAAGCAAATTCACAACCTTTTTACTATTAAAAAACACTTCAAAGAATATTGTATAGTTTTAAAAAAAAGTAAATGAAAGCTAAGTTTAGAATAAATATTTATGACAAATGAAATAAAAAATAAGTATACAAGAAAATTACTTTACAAAATAAATCCCCTAAAATCTAAACATGGAAGTAAAATTATTGTAAGCTCTTATTCTATGATAATTGAGCACCATTTGCTGAGATCCAGGGAGGTTGGGGGGAGCAACGAAAAGGGAACGTTTCCTTGGATGAAGAAAAGAGTGTATGTTTTTTTTTTTGGGGGGGGGGGGGCTAAAAAGATCTATCATCTTTTCAACATTTTTTTGGTGTAGGTAAATACATAGTTAGTGGCTGAAATTTTTATAGGATGTACAACAAAAATGTGTAAAACAATCTGCACTTGGATATTATTTAGTGTTTTAAAAATTAGATTTTGTTTTCTTTTTGAAAAAAAATTTCATAAAAAAGAGGAATACATAGAGCTATGCCCACTTACCCGTCGGATATGCTCACAAAATGGCCGCCAACAACACCTTGTAAGGGCAAATCTGCTACCTGAAATGGAGAAAGAAATGTCAATATTAGCGAGTTATTTACTTATATAATTGTTCGAGGATTTGCATGAAGAATATATTGTTGCTAGAATGAAAAGCATAGATTGTTTTGCAATTAAAAAATTAAAATAATGATCATAATTAAGTTTTCATAAAGGTACAAACTCACACAAATGGGAAAATTATAAACTATTTTATAAAAACAATGGACAATATGCAATTTCTTGAATTATTGAATGGTCAAAAAATACGAATATGTATTTTAGTTTCTTACCTAGAACAACCATCAAACACATTGTGGACACAACATAGTTTGGTGCTGCAGACGCATAGGGTTGCGACACTTCAAACAGGTTGTGGTCGTCTTGTGATCCTTTTTAGATGGGCAGCTATTGCAATTAACCCTTTTTGGCAGCTTGATGTGGCCAGAGGGAAGGTCATGTCTGGCTTGAGGTTTGAGCTCGAAGGTATCAATCATTAGTTGATGGAGCATCTTTGAAAATTTCCCCGCAGATATGTCATACTGATGTTTCATTTGGGGAGCACACAAATCAAAGGCAATTTCATTAAGGAAAGTTCACCTTGGCATCGGCTTGGAGAAAGGCATTGACGTGTACAGAATATAGGAATTTACCATTACGATATTCAGTATCCCATAAAAGAGACACAGTGACCAGCATTGTGTCTTACGAATGCAATTGGATGCAGCACACATCTGATCGAATGTGTCTACACCCCTGTTCATCGAGTTATAGAACATTTGGATATCAGTTATCCTCTTCTCGATCTCAGAAGTATCGTGATGAAGAGAACTCAACAACATGACCTTGTACCAACCGTGTGTCACACGATCGTGCATAGCAACGAAATTTTTTTTTATATATATTATGCTTTGTATCTTCGGTCTCCCCTCGCACTGATAGGAACCTGAATAAACATGTCAGTTTTTCTCACCGTTAACTGTTAACAGTAACGGTTGCCGGTTGAACATGAAATTGCCTGTTATGTTCTTATGTCCTTTTTGCCTGGAGTTTATGTATATATAAACGGTTGTTCTGTAATAAAGTTACTCAGTTGCTCATCATGCCTTCTAAGTCAAAGTCACTCCGGGGTCACCAACGCAGACTCGTACTTGTCGACAACTCTTCATCCCACCCCCTCCAACCTCGCTCTCTACATCAGCGCACCCACGGATGCCTACTCCCACCTCCTCACGTCGTACCTGGAAGATTTCCATCCAGAACTTCACCAAACGCCCACGGGTCCTGCCAAGCACGGTATGAACTAGACTTTTGTATTCTTATTCACTTAAACAATACTTAGGTAAGTAATTTAAACAGCCTTAACACACAGCTTAATATAATTATTAACACCTTACAATTAACAACAAACACGCTGAAGGTGGCAAGCCAAATAGTACATTCGTATGTTAGACCACTTTATATTTAAATGGAATTACTGTCGACAAAAAGACCTCATCCAAAATGTAGACGAAGCGAGAAAGTCCTATTCAGTGAATATGTTTAGCTCGTAACTACTCTGTCCTAAAAATATGAATAATATAACTATTAGTGACATGAAAACAGTAAATCAAACTAAATTTCCCCAGAATTACTCAAAATTCAGCTGAAAAAATATTTTACAGGGCTTCGAAAAAAAAAAAAATTAACCAAAGACATTAACTTCATAATAATGCAACCTTTGACGCAAAAAACCTGGAAATTTTATATGAATAAATTGACTCAAAAGGACCAAGAATAGTTATTTAATAATTAAGGATTCAGCAAGACCTTTACTTAAATATAAATGAAAGTACTGGCAATAACAAGGAATCGAACTAAAACCCGCTTCCTTCAGTTGAACCCCATATCTGTTATTGTCCAGAGAGGCATATAAGTGGAAGTGACGACGACGTTCACCACAAGAGCAAGTTGCAGATAAAGGAGCCAATTATGCAACACGTCAAGCTAGGACTCCACTTGGGGTCAATCACACACAACGATGCTAAATACATCAAAGTAAACCCTTGGTCATAACACGAGGACGAGGACTTCAGAACTGCATATGTCTCGACGTGGCACATGGTCGTGGCAAACTAATCGAAGAAGCTATCCAGTTGTCCGATGTGGGTTTTACAACATCCACATATTGTTTATATTCCTCACTGTATAATTATTGATGAAGAAACGCATCTGCGAAAAGCACTTGAACACGAAGATTAGTCATTTCACAGAAGGCTTAGAGGAATAGAGGAGGAATTGCTGCCATACTGCAGACGGAGTGATGTCTTTGCTTCTGTCTTTCAGTACATAACCATATCGGCTTGTATAGTTATATCAAGGTAATAAAGGAACCAATGGAAGAGGGTTAAAAATTAAAAAACAAGCTAATTCGATACCAACTTAAAACTAACAAACAACCACTTACTACCTTTGAATCAAAAGATGTGGTTAATACAAACAAAAATTGTAAGTTACGAATTATATTCGTAATTTTCTGGATATTGCAAGCCAGGGATACAATTTAAAATGTAAATTGAATAAAAATTCAGTCTTACTTAATCTACACATTCAAATATTCTCATGTTCGCTGCTCACTTAATATCGCAGCCTTCCTGTGAACACTAAGATTATTAGTGTCATTATCTTGTTTAACATCACGGGTAGAGATACAGTCATCTTCACCCAAATCCTTTACCTCTAGATAAGGAATTAAAGTCGAGATGTGACTTTTTTATAATTTCCTTGGTCTTGCCCTTTAAAAGGGTCTCTCCAGTTACCTCACCATTGCTATTGACCTCTAGTTTCTGGACAATAGCAATAGGATAGATGCTAGATTTAGTGTTAAGTTCCTTTAAAAGGACTATGTCCCGTACATTAATATTATGTTGCTGGGCTGGACGGTACCTATCCTTATTATCATCTGCTTGTGATACAAGTGTTCCTAGAAACTCCGAATGATAATTCTCAATCAAATTTGCCTAACTTTACGAAGTTTCTCAAACTCATTATTGATACGACTAGTTGAACTAACTGGTGTTTGCCAGTCTGGATCATGAAGCATTCCTTGCAGTGAAGGAATTAGGTTTAAAGAAAGAGTATCGTATCCTCTTATCAATTTCTCTGGGGTTGTAGGTGCTGGTACATCATTAACATTAGCTTCCCTCAATTCATTTTCAAATGCAATAGGGTGCTTATTAACCAGATGTTTAGTGTGTTCTACAACAAATTCAAACTCTGCAAAAGATAAAACCCAATTCTTGATAGAACCAAAGACTAGTCTTTTTACCATTTTCACACACGTCTCAACCAAGGAACCGAGTTTAGTACAACCCTTAAAGTATTGTTGAAAGGTTAAGGGCTTCACATTGTTCTCCTCAGAGTGAAGCTGAGTCTCATGATCACTGATAAAATCATGAATTATATTGGCGCCTGCAACAAGCTGAGAGCCTTGGTCACTGACAACAAGCTGTAGTATTCTATAATTAAAACAATGAAGTTGAAATGATCTTAAAAACTCCTTGACCGAAAGGTCATTACATATCCTGAGATCAATTCCTCGACTCCAAGTACATGCAAAAATAAGTAACCAAACCTTTCGAGATTCAGAGTCATTTTTAACTGTAAAAGGACCTAGGTAGTCAATAAAAACATTATTGAAGGGAATAGATGGTTGGTCAGACCCAAACTCTCTATAAACATTTTGATTCAACTGGAAAGTTCTGTTGTTGAATCTCCTACAATGAAAACAAGTTTTAAAAATTTTCTTAATGGTAGAAAAGTGTTTAGGAACATAAAATATACGTCTAATGGCAGACAATACAGCATAACATAGAGAGTAGGATAATTTCGAATGAGCATCAAGAGCAATTAGTCTTGTTAAAGCACTATCCCTCGGGAACAATATAGGAAATTCATTTTGACCAACCCACATCTTAAACTTACTTTTCACCCTAATAACGTTATTATTGTCAAGAAATACATTCAGTTGAGTAACTATCTTAGCTAGGTCTTTAAGTCTAACCTTTTGATCCTGAAAATACGAAAAAACTTAAGGGAATTTTTTTTTTTTACTCTGTAGATATAATCTGGCTAAGGGCCTGAGCAAACGGGTTACTATTAGGTGATTTAGGACTGCCTTCTATCCCCATCTTCAGCTTCCATTTCATAACACACCACAAGACTCTTCAGTGAATCAAAACTAATCTCCTGAAGTCAGAAATATCATTAAGGTCTATTAAATGAGCATTTTCGGAACTGTTTAGAGAATATTCAGAATTAATTCCGGCATATACATTATGATCGATGACAGGAACCATTTTGCCAACGGTCAGTGGATTAGGAATGACAACAGATAATTCATCTTCAGTCTTAATAAAGTTTGAATCTGGTCCAATAAGAAAATTTGTTTTCATAAGACACCTATAAGAAAAGGGGCGAGTAGTGCTGTCTGTTGGGTTTTCTTTTCCTGAAACGAAACAAAACTTAACAGGGTACTTTTCACATAACCTCTGGATTGCATTAAGCCTGTTAGTGGTAAATACACCAAGTTTCTGCATTTTTTTCATCTTGGACACACAAGAATTGAGCCAATGAAGTGAGCATATTGAATCAGTATACAACAGTAATTCAGATATGTTAATTGGCTTCATACACACATCACCTGTAAGGTCTCTGTGTAACTCCATTAAGCTTTTAACACCAAACAAAACTGCATCAAGTTCCAATGACGGAATCGACTTATTCTTCAAATGTGTATTAACCAAACAGTTTTTAGCTTGTAGGAAACAACACTGATTTGTCTCAACATGACATATAAAAATTACAACACCATAAAGAGAACGACTGACATCTGTAAATGCTATTAGTTTATATTTGCCGTCCCTAGGACCAACAAACCTTGGCACTCTGATTATGGGGGAGGAATCTGCCTGCCTACATAAGTTTTTCCATTCATGAACCAAGTCATTATTAAGAGGTTTGTCCCAATCAAGATCTTTACAACTTCTGTTCATGAGTGGCAAATTAAACCCAAAAATATCGAACTGTGCAGCTAAGGTGGTCTAAACCTCACGTTTAGTACTGGCATCAGCATTAAGATTGATAGGCTTGGTGAAAATTTCATCACTTACCATATTCCATGTCAAACCAAACAATTTATTCTCTATAGGTGTCTCAATTTTCATATCTATATCAATTCTACTCTGCAAAGAAATATCATTAGTTATTAACTGCTGTACTGAAAATTTAAAGGACTCGAACACTTTGGGTAAAACCGAATAAGCCCACTGAAGGGTATCAAGATCTTCACAAGAATGGGCTCCGTTGTCCATGTATGTTAATGAATAGATCAACCTCTTACATTCTTTTAGTTTGTCATCTTCTTTATCAGAGTTGATAATCAATATATAAAAAAGTGATATCATAAGGAGAAAAGGACTGCAACGTAAACCAAAACTTAGTCTGACATTGCGAAATGCAACCAGGGTATAGTCATCTTTCCTAACATTACAAAACCAGTAAAATAGAAGTTTTGCTTGATTGTTCTCGCTCAAAGTCAACATATTGAATGCCTTTTTCAAATCAAATGTCAATAATTTCTCTTCGTACCGAAGATGAATGAACGCAGACAACATTTTCTGGTTCAGACTAGGGCCCGGGAACATACACTGGTTATGGGACAAATTCAGAGCTTCATTGCGTTAATTTTCACTCCTACATTTCGTTGTCTCACGTTGAGGCTTGAAAACAGCCATGTGGAGAATGAAAGAATAATTTGGGTGTTCTAATTTAAATTTTTCAAGATTATCTACAGGTTCAATAATACCCTCGGCTAACTGATCTCGGAAAGTCTGATCCATCAATAGCAAATTCTCTTTATCTTTTTTGTGTTTCTTTAATGTAGACTTTAAAATTAATTTAGCTAACCTCTCATTCTTAGAGAGTAAATGAGATAGTTTACCATTCCACAACAAAGGAACCCAAAATCCTGCCATCTGTTTCCCTGAAAAGATTTTTTAGCGTGAAGTCAATCAACTTCCTATTCAGATCAGTTGTCTGCTCATCACATTCAGGCTGATCATAATTAAGATAATTAGGGCATTCTGCCTCAAGTATATGGTTAGTGGCCTCTCTTAACTTTTCCTCTATGACCTTGTCTTTAGTGTTCAATACATTAAAGTTACAACTAGTAGCAGTATTACCAAAATCAAGGTGTTTAATTTCACCACTAAATGAGGGACTAAAATCATCACAACCCAATAAAAAAGAATGTGTGCATATACTTACAGAAGAGTCCACAACTAGGAAAGAAAACAATGGCTCACTGGAATCAGTGTTCATGCAATAGAAATTACTATCGCGAGTCTGCAAATAATCCATATTATTGATCAATCTGCCAAGATTACCTGTTAGCATAATGCCATGCAATGTATCAATATATACAGAGGGGTAATTATTGCCAAATACATCTTTTCCCAACAAGCAATGAGAGGAATCTGAACCTAACAAGATATCAATGTCACTAATTTCACTAGATTTTTGGTCTAGAAAGGCATCAGCAAAGGAATAACCTTTATCTTTAATGGCTTTAATAACTTTCCCTAAACCAGGTAAGGATAACTTGATATTTATTGAAGGCACAACCATAGCAAAAACCTCAACTACACCAGTGGTAGAAGTAATAGGCCACTGTACTATTCTAGTTTTATAGACCTTGGGCCCATTAAACCCATTAACTGTCGACTCAACATCATTGCATATAACTTTAAATTTACCAAAATTGGCTAGTCTCTCCGATACAAAAGTGCTTTGTGAACCGGTATCTTTGAGGCCACTGAATAATCTCCCTTGACTTAAAACTTAGAAAGTAAAAGTTGGAAGAGCAGATCTACTTCTACAATTAGGTAGTATAGCTAATCCACTGTTTGTCGCTGTTTTAACTGTAACAGAACTAGACTGTTCCTTTTTACTTTGGATGGAGCTTGTCTTTATGCATAAAAGGAGAAATGCCAACCGCCACAATGATAACACTTATTGCAGAACCTGAAAGAACATCAAGTAGTCTGGTGCATAAAACTTCCACAATTTACACAGCCCTTATACTCTCACAATTTAGATACTTTCTCCTGTGCAGTAGGGAAATTTGGACATTTGGACATAAAGTGATTAATATCCTTTGAATCTATCTTTTGGCATAAGTTGCGGCTTTTTGATGCATTGTTAATATTATAGTCGACTTTGATAGCCAAACTAGTCGAAGTATCCTGATTCTTCCCTTGAAAATTTCCAGAAATACCATGACCTTTAAACTTTGAAATTTTCCTAGCATTCTCCTACCTTTCAGTGGCAGTAAAAAAGTTATCCTCAATATCCTTACAGATAGTACGAGTTTAACTGGTAATCGGAACCAACTCTTTCTTAAATTGTTCATTATGGCCTGACCATGCAAAGTATTGCATAAAATCATCTGCCGTTATTTCTAGTGTAGTAACAGACTGAAATATCGTCCTGAATTTTGAAATATATGAATATGGATCATCTGAAAGCCCTAACTTAAGTTATGTCAACTGCCTCATCGTGTTTACGTTACGAGCGCTTTCCGAAGCAAATGCTGCCTTCAAAAGCTCTACTATATCATTGAAGGTTTGCTTGTCCGCCTCTAAAGAATCTAACAACAGTTTAGCACGACCATCTACTTGCTGCTTGCGCAACAACAATAGATCACGATCTGGGTAGGTAAAGGAACTAGTGGTACTTTGGAATTCCTTAAGAAAGGACAAGAAGTCCTCGTTTTCTTTACTGGTAAACCTGGGTAAAGGAGCAGTGGGCTGCTTTAACAAAGAACAAGCATTATCAATACTAACATCAGAATGATTAGAGAGAGAAGCAGGCAGTAAAGACAAGCAAGTCTGGATTCTATCCTGGTATTCCTGACATAAATCACTCTTGGTATCTAAAGCCGCCTCTGTTACCCCGTCATCTGAAAACTTCAATTCAAAAAATTTTTGTTCCAATTCCAATAAAATCTTCTGGTAGTTAAGCAGAAAACCCTTTTCGGTCGTTTGCAAGGCTCGATCTAAACCCTTGTAACAATCACGTTTATGATAACAAACAGTAACTATTTTTACGAACCGTTTTGCGCCTGGAAATTACAAGTTTTAAATCTAACATTTTAATCTAGCTGAATAAAGTTACCTAAACAAAAGCAAAAAAGAGATCGAGTAAATCTATATATAAAACTATTTGAACGCGAATTAGTACATGTAAATGGAGCTAAACAAACAAAATGCTACATTCAATATACACTGCATTAAACACGTGCTAAATATAAGTACGCCAAAAAAACTTAATAGATGAAAATAAAAAAGTATCAAATTACTATAGACATGTAAGAAATAAGTGTAAAATCTCACCGAATTACAACTTTAATGCAAACAAGCATTTTACAATATGCTAATTACCTCACCGCATAAGACGACACGATATTTTGCGATCTATTTATATTAGCGTTTAACACTAACTAGAAAAATTACTGGACCACTGGAAACCCCCGCAACGAGCTATACCTGACTGACAACACTTACCACCTTCTCCCTAAATATCCTGTCACGGTCGCCATGAACTAAACTTTTATACTATTTGGCAAGCCAAATAGTACATTCGTATGTTAGACCGCTTTATAGTTAAATGGAATTCCTGTCGACGAAATGACCTCATCCAAAACATAGACAAAGCGAGAAATTCTTATTCAGTGAATATGTTTAGCCCGTAACCACTCTATCCTAAAAATATGAACAATATCACTATTAGTGACATGGAAACAGTAAGTCAAATTAAATTTCTCCAGAATTACTGAAAATTAAGCTGCAAAAATTTTTACAGGGCTTCGCAAAAATTAGAATTAACCAAAGCCATAAACTTCATAATAATACAACCATTGACACAAATAACCTTGAAATTTTATATGAATAAATTGACTCAATAGGACCGAGAATAATTATTTAATAATTAAGGATTTAGCAAGACCTTTACTTAAATATAAATGAAAGTACTGGCAATAACAAGGAATCGAACTAAAACCCGCTTCCTTCAGTTGAACCCCATATCTGTTATTGTCCAGAGAGGCATATACTGTAAGTGGAAGTGACGACGACGTTCAACACAAGAGAAAGTTGCAGAAAAAGAAGCCAATTATGCAACACATCAAGCTAGGACTCCACTTAGACTCAATCACACACAACGATGCTGAATACATCAAAGTAAACCCTTGGTCATAACTCGAGGATGAGGACTTCAGAACTGCATACGTCTCAACGTGGCACATGGTCATGGCAAATTAATCAAAGAAGCTATCCAGTGGTCCAGTGGGGGTTTTACAGCATCCACATATTGTTTATATTCCTCACTGTGTAATTATCGACGAAGAAACGCATCTGCGAAAAAAACTTGAACACGAAGATTAGTAATTTCACAGAAGACTTAGAGGAATAGAGGAGGAGTTGCTGCCATACTGCAGATGAAGTGATGTCTCTGCTTCTGTCTTTCAGTACATAACCATATTGGCTTGTATAGTTATAACAAGGTAATACGGGAACCAATGGAAGAGGGTTGAAAATGAAAAACGGGCTAATTCGATATCAACTTAGAACTATCAAACAACCACTTACTCCCTTTGAGTCCAAATATGCGGTTAATACAAATAAAAAGGGAAAGTTACGAATTATATTCGTAATTTTATGGACACGGTATTTATCACCATATCGAGACGATGGGACCCCCAGTCTTCGCAAAATTCAGATGTCTGGCACCGGAAATATTGGCAGCCGCCAAAAGACGTTTTCTGAAATGGAGAAAATGGGCCTTTGCCAAAAGGCCTCCAGACCACGATCGTCACCCTTACACATCATTCTGAAGAAAGACGGCTCCCTCCGTCCATGCACCTGAACAAGCAAACAGAATCGAATCAGTACCCCCTCCCAAACAAAGCCGACGCCCTTTTGGACAGCCACTTCTCGACCTTCAGGACCTCCATCAACACCTCCACTCCTGACAAAGAGGACGCCGGTTCAACGTCAACCGAAGCTGACGTGAATGCCGTAGGACATACACGCCTACCCCGTGGCGCACCGGAACGGCGACAAAGCCACCCATCACCCACCACTCACTCGCTCCCAAACCAACAACTTCTACAGCCACTTACTGCCGCCCATCGACCACAGTTTTGCTACTACCATTACAGATTCGGGTCAGCCGCAAAAAAATGTGCCAAGGATTGTCAGTTGGCAAAAAACTTATAAGTAGGCCATCGCTCATGGCGGTGGGCTCCCATGTTTCTAATCTTTTCTTTTTATATGATGCAGGAACGGGCGTGCGATTTTTGGTAGACACGGGTGCTTGTCGTTCTCTGTTCCCAAGGGAACTCTTCAGGACACGACGTAGTCTGTTTTTGTCTGCCGACGTCCGCCTGGTAGCTGCCAACGGATTTGCAATACCCACCTACGGTTAGGAGAACCTCACATTATCGTTTAGAAATGGTAAACTTAATTGGAAGTTTCTCTCATTTCCACCGACTGTTTACTCAGCTTCCCTGGGTCCTCCTGGGACTAAGGACCACTCCTAAAGACACCTTAGATGTTTCGGCAGCTGAAATGGTGTGTGGCAACCCATTGGTCGTCCCTGCCAAATGTTTTTCCTTTTGCAACCTCCAACGACGATCTCCAGTGCATACGTCACATCGTGGGAAAACTTACTCCATGCCACCAGACTTACAAGCCTCAGGCGAAGCATCACATACCGGCAGACTTGCACTCTGCAACGCACGTCTTCCTACGCAACGACACTAGCAAGCCAATGCTAACGCCCCCTTAAACGGGCCCTTTCCTTGTGATCCGATGCAGTCCGAAAGCATTCCTACTAAACATTCGTGGCAAAGAAGACTAGATCTCCATTGATCGTCTAAATCCTGGTTATCTCCTGTCAGATGTCACGCGTACAGTTCCCCTCTCTAGATCAGGGTGCCCCATTTAACATGTACAGTATGTAACTTTTAGGGGGGGACCCATGTACCAACCGTGTGTCACACGATCGTACATAGTATCGACATTTCTTTTTTTTTTATATATTATTCTTTGTATCTTTGCTCTCCCCTCGCACAGATAGGGACAAGAATAAACATGTCTATTTTTCTCACCCATAACTGATAACAGCAATGGTTGTCGGTTGAACATGAAATTGCCTGTTATGTTCGTATGTCCTTTTTGCCTGAAGTTTATGTATATATAAACTTCATCACAAGTAATTTCTCTACTTACTCTTGTGTCATCGGCGAAACTTCTCACTACAGAGTTTTCAACATCACAGTCTATGTCTGAGATCATAATAACGAACAGCAGTGCAGCTAATACCGTACCTTGTGGCACGCCAGATATTTCCTGAGCTTCATCCGATTTCTCGTTATTTGCAACCACTATCTGTTTTCTGTTTTGCAGGAATTCTTTTACCCATTTTCCTATCTTTCCCACAATATTATGCTTTCTCATTTTTTTCTCTAATATATTATGGTCTACCTTGTCAAAGGCTTTTGCAAAATCTAGATAGATCACATCTGTGTCATATTTTTGCATATGTTTTCATAGTGTGCTATCAGTTGGGTTTGTGTACTTTTTCCGGGCACAAAACCGTGTTAACCTATATTAAACAAATTATTTTTAACCAAATGATCCATTATTTTCTTTTTGATTACCCTCTCATACACTTTCATAATATGTGATGTTAGACTAACAGGTCTATAACTGCTTGCCTCTAGTCTTGATCCACTTTTGAAGATAGGGGTTATATAAGCTAATTTATGTTTGACATATATCTCGCTCATATCTACACTTTGTCTTAGCAGTATTGCAAGCGGCTTCGCGATAGTGTTTGCAGTTTTTTTTTTTTTTTTTTTTTTTTACAAAATTGCTGGAACTCCATCTGGTTCGGCTTCTGATCCATTTTTAATTTCGTTTATAGCCTTGACAATATCTGCCTCATTAATATCTATATCCGTTAGATATTTAACATTTTCTTCTCTCATTTCTGTTTCATTATTCTCATTCGCAATTCTTGGCGTGAACTCACTCTTATATTTTTCTGCTAATATGTTGCATATTTCCTTTTTTTTCATTCGTTAGCTGTCCTTCAATTCTTAGAGGGCCTATTTTTATTCTCCCTTTATTCATCTTTTTTGCATAGGAGTAAAGTACTTTGTTTTTTTTTATATTTTGAAGTGTCCTTTCTTCTAAGTCCCTTTTTCATTTTCTTTTGACTGTATAATCTTTTGTACTGCAGTTTCTATCTTGCATTCTATTTCCATCATTTTCCACACATTTTTTTCTTTTGCAAGATTTTTCTTTCACTTTCTAATTTTCTGAAATAAGATCATTCTTTCTCTTGGTATGCATGTCTTTTGATTTTTGTTTTTCTTCGGTACATATTTTTCAACAATTTGCTCCGGTATTTTGTACAGTATGTCCGTATTTACCTGTATATTATCACTTACAAAAACATTTTTCCATTCTTTATTCAGTTCTTCATTTATTTCTGACCATTTTATATTGTTACTATAAAAATTTTATTTTCCATATCCTTCCCAACGTTTTGTGCTTTGATTAATTCTGTGATCACTTGCTTTGGAATGGACTATAAATTCTATGACCTTATGGTCTGAAATTCCAGTGTTATACACTATTATTTCTTTAACATAATTCACCTCATTAATCTCCCGATAGGAGTATATTCCAGTATTTATGGTTTCCACATATATCATCTATTTTTTCTATTATTGTGTCAAACTCCTTGGTATTTGGGGGTCTGTAAACTACAATATTCACTAGTTTTTCAGATTCAAATTCTACCGCAATCAATTCACATTCTGTGTTGCTGTATTTTTCACAGACTTTTCCTTGATTTATGTCTCTTCCATATATTGCGGTTCCCCCTTGATATATTTGTTCTTTCAGATCTATAAGTTTGGAAACCCTTTATCTGGTCATCACTGCCAGTCTCTTGGGAATACCATGTTTCACTTATATTTAATATATCTATTTTTTTCAATTTGGGTTAGTTCTTTTAGAGTTACTCGTGACTAAACCCTGTGTATTCATCACTATAATGGTTTGTGTTTCATCCCCCTTATTTAATATTGGTAATAATATGGATTCTCCCATGCTTCCTTCCTGTTCTGATATGATGTTCTTTTCTTCATTTCCTGGAATTCTTCCATTAAAAAATCCAACTTTTCTATTATATTTGCTCTTTCCCCTTCATATTTATTTTTGTGTGTATACCTGCAATTATCCCCATATCTGCACCAACCCCTGGCATTATAGATGAATTCTTTGTAGTTGGGTTTTAAATGTGCAGATTTGGTTTGAAAGGCCTCATATCTTGGGGCTTTGGTGGATAGCGCAGTATATATGTGGCCTGCTTTTATGTTTCTTTTTTGTTTCATTTTTGCATTCATTTTTCTTTTCAGTTTGCTGAGTTTTCTTACTCTCACTCATGGCTGCAGGATGCATATATCGACATTTTTTGTTGAAACTGCATCCTTTTCCTTCTTTTAGGTTTTTGCATATTTTTGGATGGGGATCTCTGCATTCGTCTCCGTATCCGTCTAAATACGCACATTCATCATATATTTCATAATTATGGCATATCTTTGGATGCTTGTAGTACAATCTTTCGCCAAATCTGCAATTCCCTCTTTTCAGCAAATTGCAGACAATATCTTTCTTTTCTTTTTTTTTTCTTGTTTTTGCTCTTCCCTAAAAGTATGTAGGTCCGGGTAGAGTCTCTTGGGTCTATTATTTGTTTCCTTCTGATAATCTATTTCTTCTTAAGCATGTTGTTGGATGGCATCATAAGTTATATCAATGATTTCGTCTGCATCCTTACACATATAATGTTAATTTTTCTCTTCTTCTTTTTCTTCTTCTTCTTCTTCTTCTTCTTCTTCTTCTTCTTTATCTTCAACTATTTACAGATTTAGTCTTGACTTAATTATATTTTCTATCCAGACTAAACATGTTGAGCAGAATACCTTTGTGTCTCTATTTTTTATTTTATGCTGTATTTCAGCACATGTAGGGTGTGTTGGAGCATGGCAGGCATTACATTTTCTAATCAGTTGTTGAGGATTATTAATGGAATACCATATCTTACATATATTACACCATTTTGGCATTCTTTTTCCCAATGCATCAATCAGCATATTCACCATATTGGACTTCTTATTGTTCTTTGATGGAATGTATTGATTGATGTAAACTTTCTTTATAAGTGTCTTTATCACTTGGATTTTCTTTGGAATTTCTTCTATTATTTTGCTGATATTTTCCGCAGATTTGCTCAACTTTATTAGATCATATTGTTTCAATATGTCTGCGAATATTTTTCCGTCACACTGGTTGGAGTTACTAGTGACCTCTGTTATCAGACGGTCGAGCTCTTGTTTCGCCAGCTCATGGAATTTACTTTTGCTGACTGCAGCGATGTCTCTTCAAGAGTTGCCTGTATTGTAGAGAGCCATCTTGATCAGATTTTTATTAATTCACAAGATAACTATCCTATGCCGACGTTTTATCCCACTTTTCTGCCCTGAAACTAATCACCGACTATTCACGAAAACTTGTAGCTATATTGCACTTGATAACCTTTTGTTATCTGCGTTAAATCAGGATATTTTTAGGGACGCACAAGTGTATTCACTCACCAGCACACAGATACAACTCAGAGAGAGAGAGAGAGAGAGAGAGAGAGAGAGAGAGAGAGAGAGAGAGAGAGAGAGAGAGAGAGAGAGAGAGAGAGAGTCATCAATCTTTGTATCTTCACGAGAGAGAGAGAGAGAGAGAGAGAGAGAGAGAGAGAGAGAGAGAGAGAGAGAGAGAGAGAGAGAGAACAAAATATATCACAAACGAATAATATGAATAAAAGAAAATAAAGATAAAAATACTTGCTTGGCAAGTTTGTTCGGAATGTACATTTTGAAAGGGCTCCCACCTCTGAAAGCCACAAGTTGTTCATCTACAGTTAAATGTGGCCCGGGGCTATACAAGCAGCAACAATTCTCGACAACACGCTCCTACAAAGTTCTGATCGGTGCGAGGCGATCTTGTCTCATCCTCTCAGCTCTAGTAGTCGTGTCATCAAACCGTATCACACGAACCAGCAAGGCAAATTGTCGCTCGCTCGTAGTACATCGGTGAAAATCATTCCCTTCCACGATGTCACACATGTCCTTCGTGGTAGTGTGGTTGTCACTCACTGCCGTCATTACCAAAATCCCAATGAACCCCTTTAGCTCCCTCATGTTAATATCCTTCAGGGAAACACTACCCTTCTGATGATATTTACTTCTGAGAAGAGCAAGGGGAACATTGGAATGAATGACAATTTCCTTAAGGATTTCGTCGTCCAGGAAAAAGAGAAAATGTCAACCACTCGTCTAGCACTCGAGACAGCGGACATCAGGTCTCCTTGTTCAATGCTGGGGGGTGTACATTGGGAGAAGAGCCGGGTTGGAGTCCTTGTGCCAGATTGTACCATCACGACCTTGAACCTCATCTTCCACTATGCGACGTATAGGGGTTCCCCTGGCTGGCGGGAGTTCACCCCAGCTCCTCTTCCTACTCCTCTCCTCCACCGGGGTAAACTGTTCTGCCTGAGGTGAGGGGTGGAAGCACATGAAGACGACGCCAAGGGAGGGGATGTTAGTGGAAACCCTGACGCACTACTCCCCTCACAATACGCCGACGCCCTAGCCCCTTTATCCTTCCCCGCACCGTCCATGTTAACAAAGGGAATCATCTCCTCCTCAACACTTGACTCATCCTCCTCCACCACACTTCCCTCTATCTCAGCTACATCCTCTTCGACGTCTGAGATTTCAGCAAGCTCAAAATTATCCTCCAAATCACTCTCTAACTTAAAGAGAAGAGAGTTGATCTGATCAAAAGTAAGAGCTTGACATTTTGTCATTTTATATTGATGAAAACTGAAAAATACAAAAAAAAAAAAAAAAAAAATAACATTTAGAGAAAAATACTCTACATGGCCACTTATGGCAACTCAGCCTGCATCAAGGTCACGCATGCGGGGTACAAGACATTCACAAACACTTTACAATAGTCCTTTTTTATACACACCTAAACAATAATGCACATTCGATAAATATACAAAAACTCTGATATTTCACAACTTACCTTAATTAGGTATTGATGAGTCGAGCTCGACCCGAGGGTAGCTCAGAAATGGCACATGGAAATAAGCTGCGGTAGAATGTGTCATGACCCGACTGCTGTGCGCACTGAACTGAGGTCTCGCAGGTCGATATCATGCACAACCAATACGTACAAAAAATTATGGCAATAAAACGTTTTTTTCTGAAACCTCCTCGGGTCGAGCTCGACCTGCCACACGTATTCAGTATTAAAGGTCTCACATTTATGATGCAATCTTTGTGGTGGAAGTTTTTCAGGAAATGAAAAAGAAAATATTAGGATGACAATATTTCATACATTTCGCTTTTCAGGTGGTTACAATTATTTCAAAACTATATATAACGAAGTAAATATACAAAAGACTGATTGAACAGATATCGAGAGTAATGGATTCCTTGAAGAGCTTACGGGGGAATACCTATAAGGTGTTGGACATCAGGTCATGAAATGACAAATAAAATCGTAACAATTCGAAGAGTCAATGCTAAGGAAATATTTCCTTTTGCCTTGGGAAGGTTGAAGCTAGCTAGACTGGGACCTTTGAGCATTGAGCAATCGTCACCAGGGAAGGACGTTTACTTTGAAATGAGAGATTTGCCCAGATAATTTGATTAGGAGTTTTCTGTCATCCTGATATCTAAGGTTACTGATGCCGAATCAGATAATTTGAATAATCAATGTGTTAATAGTATAACCCTTTATACTCTACATCCTATATACCATAACATCACTATAATAATGCACCAATGAACACTTTCATTGCATGTCATTTCACATATTTCATTTTCATCAAGCATTTCTGAAACCATATAAATTATGTTACCCGATTATGCATTTTAAATCACCAACTTTAAACTAATGTAATTGATAGAGCAAATTATACTATTCTTCTAAGAGGGCCGGAGCCAAGTAGTTTGTGACAAAAGCTTCCCCCAACCACACCGAGCTACGTGGCTCATGATCGAAATCAAAGGAAAACACTAAAATCAACAACTAAACCTTTAAACCTCATTACCTTCAAAATTTTGAACAAAGACCACTTATTAATGATTGGTGACCCAAAAGGGTGCTATATGAAATGCAAACGAAGGATATTTTCGTGTTATGAATATTGATATGAATAGATAGTTCTAATAATATTCAAGAAAATTTTATATAGAAATATGATAGGAAAATTAAAATAAAAAATGTTATGATAAAATTCCTTGATGAATTAGTTTCGAAATAATATTAGATTACATTTCGTAAAAGAATAAGAATTTTCTCTCTCTTTTCATATATATTTCATTCATCATCGCATTTCTTTGCGGTAATTTCCCTCCTCCTCACATTCAAACTATCCTAACGATGCCCCGGTTGTTTAAAGTCGGCCACTTTTAAGGGTAAGAAGGGCATGATTTCTCGAAGTCGGTCTGGCCAGGCGACACCGGTTTTTTTTGTTGGGTTTACGATAACCCATCAAGTTATCAGAACAGGATGTCCAAAATATCTAAGAGAATTGCTATATATTGTGCAGCCAACAAATTGTGTTGAACCGAGAATAGTTACAGATAAATTCAAATTATTGGAACCAAGATATGTTTACTGTAGGTGTAGCATTGGTTGTAGGATGTCTAATGAATTCAGCATATTGCTCACCGGCAATGAGTGAAGAATTAATAGTAATTATTCATGAACTGATTCCATCCAATGTTGCCAATTTTTCTCTGTGGGATTTAATGATACGTTGGTATTCTTAAAAATACGTTTATTGGACTTCTTGTGATTACATTGCTCTGTGACTTCTAACAACCAACTCCCAAGTGTGAGCGTCGAGCATCTCATAAACAATCTGACAAACCAAAACATTGCTAACATAAGAGCATCGCTCTCAAAAGACTTAAATCCTACTGCAATGCAAAAGTAAATATAATCAATAAATGCTCGAATCCTAATATCAAAACAAATCATTTCACTTATATACATTCGTGAATGTTTAATCAATGCAACATGATGCAATGTTGCGCAATACACGTAACATTTGAAGGAATACAGTATATTATTACAATAATACATAACAGTAGGCTCTAGAGCCTTCAAATAGGCGGTCACGAGATTATACAATAAGCTCCCACTAAACATTTGAAACACTGAAGATATTAAGGCTTTGATGAGGAAACTGAAGACTTTCTTATTGTTTGAGTGCTCCACTAGTGTGGATTTGGCAATAAACGAGCACTCTGCGGTTTTAAATGTTGAAGGCTTTCGAACGAACATGATAAAACGACTGTGGACGTCCTTAGGAGAATAGGGTTCCCCGGCTGCATAGGACTAGAAAAGCAGCCTATAAAGTAAAGTAAGTAAGAATTTATTCAGTGGCTACTTTCTTCTTAGGAAGAGTAGGAGAAGGACACTCCAAAATAAAACCCTTGTTCTCTAGTCTTGGGTAGTGATGTAGCCTCTGTACCAAGACCATCCACTGTCTTGGATTAGAGTTCTCTTGCTTGAAGGTACACTTGGGCAAGCTGTTCTATCTCATTTTTCTTCCTCTTGTTTTTTAAGTTTTTAT
>NC_090750.1:23500662-23548162 GCF_036898095.1 Palaemon carinicauda
ACTGAGCAAAGAGACAAGGTGTTTTGATATTGTATAAGACGGGTTGTTATAGGCTGCCATAATGGGTCTGATAGGAACTCCTTCCTTATGTATCTTTGGTAGTCCATATAGAATGCTAAAAGAAGAACCTGTCACAAAAAGCTTCTGATACGTTGTTTCATTTAAGATACCTTCATTTTTTAGTTTTCTCAAAAATCTGTTAATTTTGTCTTCTCTTTTGTAAATGTCCAAAAAATTTGGTTCACCATGTAACTTAAATTTAGTTTGGTCAGCAAGAATAATATTAACCTTATCAATTTAGTCTGATTTATTGAGCAGTACAACACCTTTACCCTTATCTGGTTTACAAATAACCAAACTATCTCGTTTGCCTAGTTTTTGTAGGATACTCTAATCCTCATTCCTGAAAAACGGTGTCTAAGACACTCTTAACTTAGTGTAAGTTTTATGCAACAGAAAAAAAACTTATGTTGCTAACCACTTAGGTCATTGATCAAATTTAAACCCTTCAGTCGTTGAAAAAGCATTTCGAAAGGAAAGTAGAAGTCTGCATACTTAGGTTTGTAGGAGGGTAAATTGAAATCCAAGCCAAATGATAACAAAAACTCTTTTGGAGAGAACATAGTTAAAAAAATTAAAAATACAACAGTTTCTCTTATTAAAATTAGGATTAACAACACCTAGTGCTTTCAGTTTCTTTTGATGTCGTAGTTGTACAGATGAGACATAATCATTTACAAAATCATTAAAAAGTTTCTGATAAATAAAACAGTCAATAATAGATCAATCCTGAAAAAGTTGTTTTCTTAGGCGACAAATATTAGTACTTGTATTTTCAATAAGTTTCTGCTTCGTCTCAATCTCCTTCTTAAGTAGTTCGTCCAAGGCATTTCTGTAAAATTTGGTTTGATATAACGATGTCTTGTAGAGCCTGAAGCTAACAAACTTAGGGTGTACTCCATTTAAAAGACAATATTGCAGGAAGTCCAAATCACATTTGGCTTTCTCTTCTTTCAAGGTCGATTTCTCCAGCTTTCTCGAGGTGGTCAGGGTCACTGGTGGAGAGCGATGTTGGAGGAGATGCAAAAAGTGCTGTAAACGGCGATATCTTAGCTTAAACACGAAGAGAAAGACGAAAAGAAGTCGATGCAACATCACGGACGTATCCAGGGATTACAGGAGAAGATATTATGTTTGGTGTGCAGCAGGGTCCAAGAAACATCAGTTAAAAGGCCATAATTTATTTATTTAGAGACGTTTCGACCATTGCAATGTTCATTATCAATCTGTAAAAGATACAAATATAAAACTCTTAAAATTTGTACAATAATTTAAAGCAAAATAGTAAAAGAATATTAAAACATTATTGATTTTATAACAGAAAATCGTAAAAAAGTAAAACAGTAAAAGCACAAGAGAACCAGTGCTCACCAGACCATCCATAGGAATAAGTAAAGAACGAATGAGTAAAAATTGTTACCCACCTATGACTTCAGTTATGCTAAGAAAAGAGGAGAAGCGGAGGTATTAGAGTTTAAAAAAAGAACAAGCCGTTTAATGTATAATGACTCAAGGGTAGTTAGAAATTTGCTATGTTTTTTCCCACCAATAATTGAAAAGTGATTTTTGTTTACTTGGATCTTGCAAATGGTGGCATGATTCCTTATATTAGAAAATTCTGGGTTACCAAGTCTCTAACCCGTTCTAAAGCTGTATCCCATATGGCTACAGTATCTCACCTGCAACAACCTTCGGCAAGATCCAACATAGATACCGGGACATCCCGGGCACTTGAAATTATAAATGCTGTTGGACCTCATGAAGGTCTGCAGTTTGTCTTTGTAGCCAAAAAATACATTATTTTGAGTAGATTGATTGGGATTAGTTGGATGTTGAGGCATCTGGACAGTAAAATAATCCCCTTTAGTATTTAAGAGCGATGGTTAGGGAACTGCGTCAGTAAAGTTATTAGCAGGTTTTTTATGCCCCGAGTGTAAGTGCTCATTATCCTCCCCTGATGATCTTTGTGTAACTGACGTAGGGAGACTTTCCTGGACCAAGTTCTCACTCAAACATTTATATAAAAATAAATTCCCCACACGAATGGTCCTTCGAACCGAATCTCTCACCTTTGACTTTTGGATCATTAAATTAACGTAATCTAGATTAATTCAGCAATAAGTACCTCGCTATATCACGCTTACCCATATGCACAAGCCATATTGTAGAAAGTGTAATGACCAGACTTGAGTTGGAAAAAGAGAAGAATTTTTTAAATTTTATAGTATTTGACACACGCTTAAGGAAGACAGTGTAACCAAGTTTATTTATGAGTTCTGAGACGACAGAACTTGATATATGTTCAGGTCACCGATTTAGGTTGCATGCCGCATGTGTTACTGTTAACTTGCGAAGTTCTATGCACGTTGGTTCATATGATCTGTTCACCTAATTCTGGCATTTAACCAGAAAGCTCCGAGACACTGGAACTAAGGTATATTACTTATGTTGTTCAGACATCATTGTTTACTGCTCCAGGTGAGCACCTTTCATTTTTTTCTGTTCAACTTAATTTACCAATCTACTTTTCCCATAATTTTTGTACCTCAGTTTATCATCCTTTGTGCAAGTGCTGTAATTTTCTTACTAACACCCCTTCTAAGCTTAACCCCGTGTCCTTGGTCTCAAAACTTTTAGCGCGATAATGCTAAGTCTACAACTTCACGTAGACACTTAAAATTTTGTTAAAGGTCGTCTCACCCATGTGTAGTGTATCTTATTTTACTTGTGATTACCACTTAACAAGTGCGTTAATGATTTTACCCTCAGCTTTAGCGTAATTTTGCACTTTTATCCTTTTTGTGAGGAAATTTTGCGTTTAACCTCAGTGTGAGGAAAGCTTTATGTAATGTCCTCTTTTGTGAGTGAGATTTAGTTATCTTTTGCGTGAGGTAATTTCAAGTTTAGCCTCTGCGCGAGTGGTGTTCATAGTTGGTGCCTCTGAGCACGTGTGACTGTTTGAATTGTTTGGTGCCTACCCCGTGCACCCGTAATTGCTTAAAAGTGGACTTCATGTATGTTAACCACTTGTTTCAATTTGCAGTCATTTTTTTTGTAACATCAGTATTTTTGTAATTTTCATGTGCTACTAGTCACGTTGAGTAATTTTTGAGACTGTATCTAAATTTTATTTACTTTTGTCATATTGTGTGCTAGCCTCTACTCTATAGTTGTAAATTGCCGTTGCCACTTACCACATTTTTTCATTGTGGATGTAACCAATCCCTGGTCACTTCTTGTGCACACATAGCCGCACAAGTTTCCCAAATCTTTTGAGTAGGGTGTGTTTCCATTCCTCAGACGTACCCTGAAATCTTGATAATTTAACTTTGGATATGCAAACTCCGCACATCCACGGGTTTCATCTAAAATGTCTTTACAAATTCTTAATCGCGATAACCCTCCACAACCTGAGGCTGAAGCTCTCAGCTTGGAGTAACTTAACTCACGGCTTGAGCAACAGGAGGTCAACTTCAAATTTCTATGTGAGGATGCAGATCTGGCCCTCCATAGCCAAAGTTCAGTTGATCTTAAACACATGACGTCCTCCGGGTTGGATAACTTTAGCGTTCACATCGGAGTGATCAGGGACAAACTTAATGAATACAAACAGTTTTGGCGGTGTCATTATAAACATCCGATTGTTGTGGCGAATTACCCAATGCTGGTTGACTGTGCCAAATGAATTGAAACGGCCTTCAGTGTCATTGTGTTCCATAAGTCCACTGGCGACCAAGCCCAGAATCAAACCCCTGGCGCAAAGCCACATACTGTCTGTGTCCGTTGCCTCTGAAGGTCGTAGGGAACTTTGGACGGGTTGGTGGAGCATGTTCCGTCAAACCATCCACGAGTCTCCCAAATATTCCCCAGCAGACAAGTAAAAGATCCTTTTACGGTGCGTAAAAGGACCTGCCCGGTGTCTTGCTGGAAACAGGATCTGGACAAAGGGTTTGTATGAGAGGACCATTGCTAGCCTCGTCCAGGAGTACGAATCCCCTGATCTTGACTGTCATTTGCTGCGTAAGAAGTTCTTTAGTATGAGTCCCCCGGCGGAAAATGGCCTTGACCTCAGACGGTTTCTGATGGAGTGGATCAATGCTGAGGAAGAATACGTGCAAATGACCAAAGCCCCCTTGTTCAAAGATCTGTTGGAGCATGCCATCCTGTGTAAGCTAAACCCCACTCTCTTGAAAACAGTTTATCGCCGTTACAATAGTACATCCGTGTCCTTGCCAGAGCTATAGGATGGACTATAGGAACATGCACGCACGAAAGAGCTAGCCAAACTGTTGACGGCGCCAAGCAAAGACCAGCTTCCTGTTAAACCTTCTAACTCTGGAGTAAACAGCAACTACAAAATTGGCTAAGCCCTTCCCTTGAACAACCAGTGATGCTCTTAAGCCTAAGACACCATCCATACCAACCCTCAACCCAGGAAAACCCACTCAGAAGAGTGCACCGGAGCCTGCCAGAGCTCCCTCACTAGCAGGTAACTCTGTTCGGTACAATTGTCTTTTCTGTGACCACATTGGTCACTCATCCACAAAATGCCCCTGGTTCCCTGATTCAAATAGTCGATTGATGCGGTTGAACAAACTAGACTGTTGCACGAAATGTTTTTCGACGCAACATGTTGCCCGTGATTACACCGCCCACGTTTCATGCTAGACCTGCCAACGTTATCACAAATTGCCTCTCTGCCCTAACATCGTGACCGTGGGTAACCAACCTGATGGGCCAAGAGCAGACCCACCTTCTGTTCAACTTAACCATATAGCCTTTAGTGACACTGAACAAACCAACCAGGTGAACGAAATAAACCTTGCTGTTCTGCCCACCTTTACTGGTGATCTAGTAAATGGAAAACTTAAACACACCACTCGAGTTTTCCTGGATTGTGGTGCCCAACGCACATTTGTGAATCCCAATGTAGTCAAGTGACTGAACCTTGCTCCTGTTGGAAAAATCATGTTCTGACTCATTTCATTCAACATGGACGAACCACCTCAATGTTCAGACTTGGTACAGTTTAATTTGAAAATTGGTCGCCGCAAGCATATGGTTATTGCCATCGTCAACACGAACATGGGGAAGAACATAAGGACGCCTAGATATACCCATGCAGTTCGCACTCTAAAGGCTAGTGGTCTACGTCTTGCAGACTGGCAGCCAGATAACATTGCGATTATCTTCCCCGATTCCTCAAGCGCACTCACAATATCAAGGGTGTCAACCTGTTCAGTATACCAGGTGGATATGTGGTTTGGGGAGAGCTGCCAGATTGGTCACGGGAAGGGACAGAATCCCCAGAGGTCGATAGGCTGTCGCTCACACTAAAACGCATCAGCGTAACAGACCCTGTGGGAGTAGAGCCCCCCATCGAGAATTTTCGGAAACTCGATGCTGTGAGCATAAGAAATGAACCCTTCACCCATCTTGAGGCCAAGGCCGTTGATATCTTGAAGCGTACTACACGGTGCGCAAACAGAATACACACAATGCAACTACCCTTCAAGAGTGATAGCTGACCGGAGATAAATTTTGGTAGGGCTTTTGCCCAGCTGATGTGCCTTAAAAAACTAAGGACCCTCAGTTATTCATCAAATACCAGGCCATCCTTGACAAGTATATAAAGGAAGGCTTTATCGAGCCAGTCGAGCTAGGACCACATAATGACGGACAAATGTACTACCTACCACATCATCCTGTCCTCAAAAGTTCCACCTCCACACTGATGCGCATAGTATTCAATGCCTCGGCTAAATCGGGACAAAATTCAAGGTCACTGAATGAATCCTTGTACACCGGCCCTAACTTGGCCTCAAAAATTCAGTCCACGTCCTCCGGTTTAGGGAAATGCCATTTGGTTTGATGGTAGACATCTCTAAGGCTTTCCTGCAGATAGAGATCGCTCAGGAACACCGTGATTACTGTCGGTTTCTTTTCTTTAAGGACTCCAGTATGACCGAAGTTGTTGCGTACTGCTTCAAGGTGGTCGTGTTTGGTGCCACCTTGAGCTCATATTTACTCAACCAGACAATCCAACACCATCTGGATGCTCAAACGAGTAGTCGTGTCTCACAGCTTAAAACAAGATTCTACGTTGACACCTTCCAACGTTGCTACGACTCGCCCACGGACATCCTTAGCAAAAGACCGTCCATAAAAAAAATTATGCTAGAAGCCAACATGCCCCTTGCCAAATGGACCACTAATGCCCCCATCTTGGGACACTTCACTGAAACAGGCCCCCAAGATTACTTCGGTCTGTACTGGAACACCGCTGATGACACATAAGCTGTCAAGCTCCCCTCAGAACTGATATTAGAAGACTACTCGCACCTCAACACCAAAAGGAAGGTTGTCTCTCTGTTTTCATCCATCTATTGGCCTGATCTCACCAGTCAATGTACTCGGCAAGCTCTTCATTCAGGATTCTGGATGATAGATCATAGTTGGGAGTCACGCCTTAGTGAAGAATTGATCCGCGAGCTCGGTGGCCATTCTTAAAAAACATAAGGGTCTCGAGAAGATTAAGGTGCCTCAAAATGCACCTAAAGGTCAACAGGCTTCATTACATGTGTTTGCAGATGCCTCTATGCAAGCCTTTGGAGTGGCTTCCTACGTGGTCACAGTTGAAGGTAAATGCCAGCTCCTCACAGCCAAGGCACGAGTTACCCCTAAACGTATGATGGAATTGGACGTGAGTCAATCCATTCACAAGCTTGAGTTGACGGCACTCCTGTTTGGATGCCGACTAGCCCAGTATCTGATAGAATTACGTCCAGAAACATACGTCTCTACAACAGTGTGGTCCGATGCCTCCACGGCCCTACAGTGGGTACACAACCAACAGAGCACGTCCCCATACATCCTCAATAGGGTCGAGGAGATAAACCGCATAAGGTTGAACTGCCTGTTGTTTCTCAAGCAGGTCCCCACGTCCTGCAATCCCGCCAACCTGGTGTCGTGGCGAGTAGCCGCCAAAGTCGTCCTCAAGTCCAACTTATGGCTTCATGGACCAGGCTGGCTGATCGACGTCTCAGCTTACCCGGACTAAAGCAGTTTCCCAACTGAATGGGAGATAAAAGCCAGTCCCATCAGACTTTTGCCGCCGCACACTCAAAGATTTGCTCATTTCTCATCTTTTGATGAGGCAGTTAGGAGGTATGCAACCTTGCTGCGCCTGACGAGCGGGTGGGCCGAGCACAAATTCCCCCATTTAGTCCACAGGTTCTCACGAAGACCACTTACTGCCATCATTCATGTGTCACAGGGGGCCAGATACCCCCAAATATTTCGAAAATTGCAAGGTAAACCCGACTTGTTGATGTCAGATGAAGGAGCCTCTATCAGGCTACGGAATCCCTATATTGACCATAATGGTGTTCTATGAGGTCGTTCCCACCTCAGTGATGCACCCCCGGAGTCCGGCTACATGGACCCCATTCTCCTAGAGTCCCACTGTGCTCTCTAGAAGCTTATTGCTGAGCACTGGCATGAAGTGTTGCTGCACTGTAACACCTCCATTCTTGTTCACTTGCGTAAGGAATTTTGGGTTCCCCGAATGCGATAACAAGTGAAGAAGATTCTCAAACGGTGCATATATTGCAAAAGAGTACAAGGCCAGCCGTACCCAACACCACCGTTAGCTCCAGTCCACCCCAACCGCCTCAATGCTGAGGTCCCTTTCAGAGTAACGGGACTGGACTACACTGGCGGCTTCAAGGTACACCGTTCACCTGTGGACATGGTCTATGTACTGCTGTTTACCTGCGCTGCCACTCGGGCAGTAGCTCTAGAAACTACTACTTCCTTGACAGTTGTGGAACTAGTCCAAGCGATACGAAGGTTCGCTGCCCAATTTGGGATGCCCCAGTGCCTTGTGTCCGACAATGCCTCAAACTTTCAAGCTGGTCAGACACTCTTGACAGAGCTCATGCAACAACCTGTTATCGACGGGTTCAAACGGGCCCACAACCTCACTTGGAAGTTCATTACTCCTCGAGCCCCATGGCAAGGAGGGTTTTACGAGCGCTTGATTAGGTTTAACGAACTCGACTTGCGCAAAGCCACTTACCGTTGCCACCCTACGTATGATGAGTTTGTGACCTTGGTCCAAAAAGTCGAATGCTTGGTGAATGATCGGCCTCTAACATATCTGGATGCGGATGACCCCACTGATACGCCTTTGACCACAAGCCACCTACTCTCTGGTCGAACCCTTTCCTTGGCACCTCAAGTTCACCTGGCTGACTTGACTGATCCTGCTTTTCGAGAGGGGGACATCCTCCGCAATGATTACCAGAAACCTACCAACATGCTACAAACATTCCTGAAGAGGTGGAAGTACGACTAAGTCAGTTCCCTTCGAGAACGATACCAGAAGTTTAGTCGCCTCCACCCAACCATCCCCTGTGCTGGAGATTTATGCTTGTTGATTCTGGACGAGGTCAGTCAAGAGGAGTACCATTTGACCCGTATACTCGAAGTATACCCGGGTCAAGATGGACATATCAGAACAGTCAAAGTCCGCTCCGCAAATGGAGAGTATGTGCGTCCAGTCAACCGACTCGTACCTTTGGAGGTTAAAAAAAATATCCAATCACTATCCGAACAAAGTGAGGCGGAACCTCCTAACACCCCTCCTCTCGAATATCTTGACGCACCTCCTAGAGACCAACTGGCCGAGAGAGATGTTGGCACCACCGCCGATGCTATATCTCCTGTAGTCCCCTCAGCTCCCCGTCAGGGCAGGCCTGCAAGGGCCTCTGCTGAACATGCACGAGCCCTATTCCAGGAGGTCTTGTAGTAGCTTTGCATAGTCTTCATCAACCTTGTTTGCCCGAGCACCCATGTGAAGGGCTGCTGAAGTTTTGATTTGTCCTGCCCTCCGCCCTTATCTTGCAGTTGTAGTTACCCTTTTGTAGTAAGTTACAGTCAACTCTGTTTTACTTCCGCTTGTAATTGTACCTCTTTTGTTTGACTCTCGCTTGTAAATCATACTTTGCACTTATCTCGTATGCAGTTGCGGTTCAACTTAATGCAAATTTCTGACCTAGCATAGCGCAAGGAATCACATTCCTTCTTTATTCATTTAGTATACTTATCTCATATATACTAACATGTAACCCACATTGCTTTTGTCTACGCTAACCCTTCTCTTTCTTTTCCTCCCTTTATCCCCATGGTGTGAAGAATTTTCTTCACTACTCTTCTTCTTCACAGTTTATACGTAGACTTTGTTATTGTTCGTGTCGTCACGGCAGGGAAAAATGTGAGTGATGACTTTTCCATAAATGCGAGTGTTTCAAGATTAATACCTTTGTGTTCATTTTGTATTCATTATTTTTCCTTCAGTATTTAGGTACTTTAAATCTCTTAAATACAACTCAAGTCTGCTAGTCTAGTAGGTATGGTTGTCCACACACGTAAGCCTGACTTGCTAAATTACATTTTAGTTTCATTTTTTGTTTTGTATGCCAGATGTTTAGAGTTAGGATTATCTTTGTCCCCTGGAGTTGCAAGATTTCTCCTTGTATTCTAAATAATTGTATTCCTTAAAACTCAACAGTCACAAGTGTTTCAAGCCTAAATGAGAGTTGGCACCTCAAGAACACTGGCCTACGCATTGAGATGCACTTTTTTTTGGAAGGAAGGCGGATGCGGCTGACATGAACTCGACCTCATAAAGTTACAGGCCACGGTACTAAGCGGAACAACCAAGCCAGGCCTCAGGGTCAGCCTTGTGCTCCCACTCTAAAACACTAGCCTGTCCCTTTGCACAATAACGGACCCAGAGTCTACAAAGGACAGGGTCAAGCATATAACTTGAGTGTTAGTGAAAAGCAGCTAATTCCACTGATACGTCTGTTCCAATTTTGGGGCTAGTTGGAAGGGGCCATTGACTCCGCTAAATAATTGCTGTAAGCCTAGTGAAGCAAAACTGAAGACCGCCACTTTCAGGACACCGGCGTCCACATATAAAATCTTGTAAGTTCAATTAATGGCCATTCCCCCTTTATATAAGCTTCTATTTGTCTCATAACTTAAGTTTAGGTAATATTCAGGCATTACATCTTTCGGGCTGCGTGCATGGAAATTATTGTACTTTTAATTTTTGGTCTTGGTAATTGCTTGAGGTCACTGACCACATGTTGGGACCTCACAGCAGCCTACCTCACAAATTGTTTATCAGAACATTTGGATTTTATTTATTCTGTTTAAGGGTTAATCCCACGAGTTAATTCCGTTTAATATTTTCAATATTTTGTGTTGTAAACTGATTCTCTTTTCACTTATTCATTTAGCCATGTGAATAAATCATAATTAAGTTACTGATACTCTTTTCAGTTATTAATTTTTCTATGTTAATGAATCATTAATGAGTTACTACGATTGTTTTTTGCTGTAATCAATTATTTGGAATAGATTACAAACTTTGGTATCTTTAACCCATTATATGAATCTTAGCAATTTATACTATAGGACGGGTCAGAAGTACATGAGATGTGGAGAGTAACCCACTATAGATATAGGTAAGTTGGTATCAGCGAGTGTACGCTCTTTACCTTAGTGCTTTGAAGGTGAAGATCCACATTTAAATTTACTTTTTACTCCACTGCTCCCATTTTTGTTATTGTCTCTAACTACATTAACATAAGATTCCTGTCCAGCATCTCACTGGGGTCACCGGGACAGAGCCGAAACAGAGCCTAAAAGTGACGATGACTATAGACCTGACAACGCTAGAGTAGGCCATAAAACACTCTTATTTTCATGTGTGAGGTTCTCCGGCCCCTGGACAGTAAAATTTCCCTCTTTAGTATTTAGGAGTGATGGTTAGGGAACTGCGTCAATAAAGTTATTTGCAGGGTGTTTGTGCCCCGAGTGTAAGTGCTCATTATCCTCCCCTGATGATCTTTATGTAATTGACGTAGGGAGACTTTCCTGGACTAATATCCCACTCAAACATTTATATAAAAATAATTTCTCAACACAATTTAACCATAAAAAAAACATTTCTGTTACAACCCAGCACATGATGGTAGGCTATCCTTAGATATTCACTCTTTGCTATGTAATTAATAGTTCCTCTTTTGCTTAAACCGGATGTCTCTGTTAATCACTGTCCAAAGGAGAAGGCTCCCATTCAGGCTTATGTGTTTGGCACTAGGTCATAATGAGAAACTTGATTTTCCTCCTTCCTGTTTTTTCTGAGGCTAAACTAACTAATTTAGCCTTTTGATCTTGTGATATCTTGCTTGGCCTTGATCCGTAAGGAAGTGAAGACTCAATTAGTATATTTCTTTTTTTTCTATAAAGACTGATGAAATCAAAGCTCCTAAGTTGTCTATTATCTTTTGCAAGTCAGCAAAAAATAGTTCTTTTCTACACTTGTTGGAGAATTAGTAATGTTACTCCATTGAGTAAATATAATCTACGGTAGCTCTACCACGACTGATAACTCACGTATTATCCGAAGTTTTTCAATATCTTTCGGCAAAATGTCTTAAATAGGTTTGCTGTAGGTAATCATCTGTTCCCTAATTTGCAATTTGTTTTTCATAAAGGCCTTGGAGCATGTAATGACCTTCTTGTAATTTCCATTGCGGTAAAGAAATTCCTTGATTGTAGTCAGGACGTTTTTATTATTGGCCTTAATTTCCGTGTTGCCTTTAACTGTGTTAATTACGAGTCCCGAGTACTAGGTATGCAATGAATTTTTAAGTCTTGCCTTCATCATAAAGCTCCTCACTATACTGAATTCTAGAAATTTTATTTCATTTATGACTGTTATGTATGTGACAAGTAAGGAATTGGATGTTATATGCAATGCTTATGTAACACCAGAGCGCAACACGTATCTTGTGCAATATCATTACATCCCTACGTGTATGACTTTAATGATGTTCGTAATTATAAGTAATATTCCATATATACCACAGAATTAAGTTGTGTATAAAGTACCCCAAGAGAAGTAAAGCTTTAATAGTCCTACTAATAGGATATGATTACTTTGCATGTTTATACTTGATGCTCGTTCGTTTGTATCAGTCGCTTATGCTTTTTTATGTCTTAAGATGACGCTAGTCATCAGAAAACACGTGATGTAGTATGTACAGTTAGACACAGGAATTTCTGGCATACCTCATCCTGAAGAAATGCACTGTATTATACCTTTACTTTGTGACGAGAGACCAAACAGGTGCTGTAGGGAAAGATGGCAGAGGTTGTGGGTGTGACTAAACAGAGGAACATGCTGTGAATTAAGTGCGCGACATGGTGCTCTTAATCAGAGCAAGTAGTGCCGAGAATTCCTGTGTCTAACTGCATCTAAATCTTCTAAAAAAGTAGGAGAAGAAGAAGAGCTGAGTAAACAAAGGTCAACAAATCACGACTCCTGTTTTTTTTTTATATATTTTCTGTGAACCAGGACGATATGAACGACTAAGGTAATGCCATAGTCTTTAAAGTATCAAGGATAGTATAGGAAGTGAACTTTACTTAGTGACAGTGAAATTAAATGTAGACAGGTAAAGGAAATCTATCTACAATTACCTAGCCTGGATGAGGAGGCGATAATCCTCAGACCATGGCTGTGACGTAAGATTAGTGTGTTGTAGTGAGTTCTAACGAAGTGAAAATGACTTCATTTTAAACTCCACCCATTAGGAGAAAGGACTCCGTTAGTTTGATTTTTTTCAGGAAAGCCGAATGTAAGTGATGTTGACGATGACATTTTTGAAAAGATGAGAATTGATATCGAAGATTTGATTGGTGTTCAAGAAATGCGAGGTAATAAAGTGATCTTGAAGTTCCGATACCAGTATGTGTATGAAACTATTCTAAATAAATATAATGAAAAAGTCATTCATTTACCTAATGGCCTAGAAGTGAAAGTGGCTAATTTTAGCAGTGTATTTACATTTGTTTCAATAAGGTACGCTCCATTTGATATGGAAAACAGTATATTGAGCGATGTATTAAGCTCGTACGGGAAAGTTATTGGAATATGTCATAATACCAACACTCATGGTATACGAAAAGGACTGTTGAACGGAATACGGACGGCTAAAATGGAAATCTAGAAAAACATCCCATCAGCGCTCTCTATAGGAGGATATAATGTAGCTTTCATGTACAACGGCCAGAAAAGGACATGTCTTAAATGTGGCAGAGAGAATCATTTTGCAGTAGATTGGTCCTTGGACAGAATTGTGAATATTTTTGAGCATAACAGGGATTTTCCTAGTTTACCGAAACCACAAGGTAACGAAACACAAGGGACCGAACAGACCACAGAGATGGAAAGGCAAGAATCGATAAGTGAGGATGCACCAAATAGTAATGATGTTCAGGATATCGAGAGTACAGTAGTGGAAAATGGAAATGACGAACAACTTATTCCAGCAGAAAGGAAGGGCATTGAGCTTGCAGATAGTGAAGAAAACCAAATCTGTGAAGAAAAAGATTCAAAGAACGATGAGTTGGTGATATTTACCGATGAGAAGGTAAGCCGTATACCAAGTTGGGGAGTGCCTGAAATGGTGGTTATACCCAAAACTATACTTGATGAGAGTAATACTATTACGACGATTGCCGGCGTACATCAAGACGACAGAAAACTGGACCTTGACTTTGGACATGAAATTGATCAAGAAGGAGAACGGAATGGAGGAGGTCAAACTGAAGCAGATTGTATTGAAGATAGATCTATGAAGACTGATGGGAATATGGAAAGTGCGCGTGAAAACGGAAAATGGAAAATTCAAAAGGAAAATGACGTTAAAATGAGAATCTCAAAACAGAAAATAGGAACACAAAAATCTTCAAGATTTGAAGATAACAGTGATGAGGAGAATTGGAAAAAAATTGAGAGACCAGAAAAGGAAAAAGGTAGAATTTTCCTAATTTGACGCAATCAAACTCTCAATTGGTTGTTTAAATGTGCATGGATTAAATGATGTAGGTAAACAAATGAAGCTGTTATCCTTGTCTAGGTATTATGATATAGATGTTTGGTTACTGCAAGAACATAATGTGAAGGATGTAAAGGCTTTGAGTTTTTTAACAAATGATTTTGATTTTTTTGTTAAATCTAAGTAATAATCTTAAAAGAGGCCCAGCAGTTTGTGTAACTAAGTTAAAATCTTTTTCTGTTATTAGCAAGGAAATTGATACGGAGGGACAGATAATAGGAGCTAAACTAGCGGATTTTGAGCGAAGCGAAAAATATATTTTTGGGTGAGATAGCCATGTAGTCCTGATGGAAGGTTCCTTAACCCTGGATAGGTACGCTCCTCGGAAACCCCTTTAAGGGTATACTCGGTCGCGCGCGACCCTGACGCAAAAAAAAATTCTTGAAAAATCTATTTTTGCAGTAACCTCCTTTTTTTTTGCCAAAAAAAGTTCAATGAATGCTTAAAACTACTGTAAAGATAAATACTACTCATCTGTTGAAAATCTATTTATTATAAATATTTTGAAAAATTAAGTAGAAAAATAAAAAGACCTTACATAAAAATTCATAAAAAAAATTTATACATATATACACAAATCCTTTTAGGAATTGATTCTTGAATGTTTAGGACACATCTTGATGTATTTTGGATGAAGTCGGACCCATGGAGGTGAAGATCTGAAATAAGAAAAAAAGGGTAACTTTTTTTGGCTAAAAAAATTTGTCCAAATTTCATGAATTTTTTTGGGTACCCAAATGAAATAGGAAGTGGCTAATTTTTTTAGGGAATAAACATATGTTATCCTAAAATAGAAATATGTAAAAAAATATTCATTATTTTGTAAATTACATTTATATCAAGGGCCATATCTAATAGGCATTTTTTGAGTACTTAGAAATTTCGTAAAAAAATACATATATTTAATATATAATATGATATTTATGCAGGTAAAAATATACCAAAATATCACAAATTCTATAGGGAACAAGAATATATATAGATAGGGCAACTTACGCTTCGGATATGTCCACAAAATGGCCGCCAACCACTCTGATTCAGACTCCCTAATCTGCCACCTGAAATGCAGGAAGGGTATGTCAATTTCAAGGTGTTATTTACTAATCTAATTATTCTTGGATATGCATAAAAATTGTTTGGTGGATTGCTGGATGATTGTCGATTATTTTACGACTATAAAATTAGAATTCTGACCCAAAACAATTTTTTTGAAGGGAAATAAAATCGAAAAAAAATGTAAAACAACATAATATTTTAGCTAAAAAAATTTGATGATATTCAATCAAAAAAGAATTAAACAAAATTTTCCGACAAATAAACATCTAAATGAATCATTACTCTATGATAGTTCCTTAGTACGTAGTAATTTTGAAAGAAATGAGAAAAAACGAAAAAGTGGCAATCGCAGGAAAATCGAACACATACCTATATATACGCCATATCTGGCTAAAAATAAAGATAGACATGGGTAACCAGATCATCTAAAAACACTTTACAACACTATAAAAATATAAGTTTTGCGACACTACTTGCCAATTCCTTACGGTAACATGACTAAGCAAAAAAATGCAAAACAAATAAAAAGGGGCACTCGCGGAAAAATGGCCAACATTCTAATTTACGGCATTTCAGAAAAAGAAAAAAATTCAGCCACGTGCTAGGCAAGCCATCAAGGCACATTTTCCGACAAATAAACATCTAAATTAATCATTACTCTGTGATAGTTCCTTAGTACGTAGTAATTTTGAAAGAAATGGGAAAAAACGAAAAAATGGCAATCACAGGAAAATCGAACACATACCTATATATACGCCATATCTGGCTAAAAAAAAAGATAGGCATGAGTAGCCAGATCATCTAAAAACACTTTCCAACACTATAAAAATACAAGTTTTGCGACACTACTTGCCAACTCCTTTCAGTAACACGACTAAGCAAAAAAATGCAAAACAAATAAAAAGGGGCACTCGCGGAAAAATGGCAGACATTCTAATATACGGAATTTCAGAAAAAAAAAATTCTGCCACGTGCTAGGCAAACCATCAAGGCACATTTTCCGACAAATAAACATCTGAATGAATCATTACTCTGTGATAGTTCCTTAGTACGTAGTAATTTTGAAAGAAATGGGAAAAAACGAAAAAAATGGCAATCACAAAAAAATCGAACACATACCTATATATATGCCATATCTGGCTAAAAAAAAGGATAGGCATGGGTAGCCAGATCATCTAGAAACACTTTCCAACACTATAAAAATACAAGTTTTGCGACACTACTTGCCAATTCCTTACGGTAACATGACTAAGCAAAAAAATGCAAAACAAATAAAAAGGGGCACCCGCGGAAAAATGGCCAACATTCTAATATACGGCATTTCAGAAAAAAAAAAAATTTCAGCCATGTGCTAGGCAAACCATCAAGGCACATTTTCCGACAAATAAACATCTAAATTAATCATTACTCTGTGATAGTTCCTTAGTACGTAGTAATTTTGAAAGAAATGGGAGAAAACGAAAAAATGGCAATCACAAAAAAATCTAACACATACCTATATATACGCCATATCTGGCTAAAAAAAAAGATATGCATGGGTAGCCAGATCATCTAGAAACACTTTCCAACACTATAAAACTATAAGTTTTGCGACACTACTTTCAATTCCTTACGGTAACATGACTAAGCAAAAAAATGCAAAACAAATAAAAAGGGGCACTCACGGAAAAATGGCCAACATTCTAATATACGGCATCTCAGATAAAAAAAAAAGACATGCACGTGTTAGCCCAACCATCAAGGCACATTTTCTAATAAATAAACATGAAAAAAAAATCAATAATATACGGCAATTCCTTACTACGTAGTTAATTTTTACAAATATTGAAAAAAAACAGAAATTGGCAACCGCAGTTAAATACCCCATATACCAATATCTACGTCGTATCTGACAAAAACAAAGTCACGCATGGGTAGCCAGATCATCCAGACACACTTTCCAACACTAAAAAAGCAAAAGTTTTGCGACACTATTTGGCAATATCTTACGGAAAAATGACTTGGCAAAAAAATTTAAAAAAATTAAAAAGGGGCACTCGCGGGAAAATGGTTCTCGTGGTGACGAACGACATTTTAACTAAAAAAAAAATCATGCACATGGTAGCTATACCATCCACCAAGACTTTCCACAACTGATAACCTATACAAGTTGCACCATTCTACGACAATTTCATAATACGTAATAACTTTGATAATTATGCAAACACCCCTAGAAGGGTAAACTCGGTCGCGCTCGACCCCGACGCATCTCAGAAATCTGGGAAGGAGTACAGCTACAGCGATGCACATCTGGACACTACTAGAGCGTGTAGGCGAGACACCTACTGCAGGTCGCTCACCCACAAATTCAGTCACGGGGGTGAGTCACGTGAGAAAAACCTCTTTTGTTTTGACGCTCGGGGTCGCGGACGACCCACCATACCGTTCCAGGGTTAAGCCAGCTTTCTAAGGGTTATTTAGCTACAGTGATACTCCCAGATAATTAACCATAGGTCTCCAGAATTCTAACTCCTGGCACGAGTATCCTTGATATAACTTTAAGGATATCGCATAATATCAGGGGACGTACTTTTTGATACAACTCATAGCAATCTTCACCACGAATAGATTTTACTCTTTGAGGGGGAAGAGTGGCGAATGAAGGGGAGCCGTTATCAAGGTACCCAGTGGACCCCCTCCCTATACTGCTACAGCCCATCATTCCTTGTTGCATTTAAGCAGGAAAAGCCGCAGATAGAGTAGTTTCGGGTGGAGTCATTTTAAGGAAGAAGTGTGGGTCCATCAGGACGACATAGCTATCTCACCCAAAAATAGATTTTTCCCTTTGCTCAAAATCTGTTTTTTGAGCTCAGCCATGTCGTGCTGATGGAAGCTTACCAGAGAATTAACTTGAAATTACTATATTTGTGGGTCTATTTAAAGTCTTTTAGACCTTTATATATGACATTACCGTTATTTGTCATATCCATTAGGCTTGGAACTAGCTTAGGGCTTCCTGCCCCCTGCAGGGAAATTGTCGACTTCGACTATAAGGATTCAAAGTTTTTATCTCCATAGGGACAGATGGTAAATCTCAGTGATTACCCTTCTCATCCCTTGGAAATCTGTACTCTGATTTCAAGTTGGGCTCTTCTAGAGTTTAATTAAAACTCTAGTATGCTTTATACGTCTGTAACTGAGATAGCAGCAATAAGACGCAAATGCATTTAGTATTTTACCTTGTAGCTATATTATCAAATGTAGTTACAATCAGGTATGAATCTGACCCAGCATTGAAAACACATCAGGGTCCATATTTTCTCGTCGAAGAAATATGTAATTTCATCGAAATGATGCCACTCAATGGAGATGTGAAACCAAATCTGACTGATTCGTACAGGTTTTGGAAATGCATGAACACCGTGACACAACGTTTACTTGGCACTGGTGTTATCGGTCAGATATGCACCTATATGGAACAGTGTGTTAATTTTGCACTCGAGAGTATATGTACCCATGCACCCGATGCACTGGAAAGTCCCAAAGCAGTTCACTGTTCGTCGCAGTGCTTAGACAATGGGTTTTTTAAACTACCCGCCGCCACCACAACATGTTTTATTTCATGTACTTGCTTCGTATAGTGTTGGAAGACTTTCCGTGAAGAAGCAAGTTTCGTAGGATCATGACCTGCGGGTGAGCTGTCAGGATCCGCTCTGCGAATAAGTAGGTGAGCATTGCTCTCAGTTATTTTAGGGATAGACTTTGATCCTGAGGTTTTGCCTCGGAGGAGCTGTCCTTCCTTGAAGTCTGAAGTCCTACGAAGATAGAACTTAAGACAACCTACTGGGTATAGGGAGACATCTTCCTTCAGTGAGCAGATTCTCCAAGGACTCCACCTTTTGGTGGGCAGCTTGATTTTTGGTGAGAAAAGTAGGATCGGGGAAAAGATTCAGTTCTCCCTCTTCTGTGAACTGAATATGGCCTATATCCCTGATAGGGCCAATATTTCACTAACTCTAGCCCCTGAGGCTATTGCAAACAGTAAATTGACTTTTTGTGTTAGTTCCTTTAGAGTACAATCCTCATTGTTTAGGTTCAAAGCATAGTGCAAGATTTTGACCAACGACCATTTAATGGGCTTTGGAGGGGTTGCTGGCTTGGGTCTAGGGCATGCTTTGGCACCTTAAAGAGGGTTTCGCTTATGAGGTCCGTCTCAAAGGCATCTAGAAGAAGTCTAGTTAAAGCCGACTTATACGTGGTTATCGTAGTGGAAGTCAGTCCTCGTTCAAGTAGGTAAAAGAAGAAATTGTGATAGAAACCTGTTGAAATTTCTGTTGGTCCCCTTGTTTTCACAAGGGTTACCCCTTTCTTCAAAGACAATTCACATTGTTTCCTAGTTGGACTTGACTTGTTCTCTACAATGAAGTCGGCCACATTCTTCGAGATACCAAACTTTTTGTTCGCTGCTAGGGCAAAAAAATAATGAGATGTAGGTTGTTGGTTCTCGAGGATGAAATGTAACAGTCAACTTCTGCACCAGTTTGAATAAAACTGGGTACGGCAGAGTAAACAGCTACAGTTTCAATTCTAGAACTAGAGGAAACCAATTGTTTTTGGGCCATTTAGGGCCAACTACAGGAGATGTTCCTCTGAAGGATCTTAGCTTGTCGAGGACTATCAGCAGGAGATTGGTTGGTGGAAACAGATAAATTCGATTCCATCAAATCCAGTCGAGAGACATGATGTCTATCGCTTCTGCTTAAGGTTCTTGTAAGGGGCTACATAACGAGGTAGTTTCCTGTTGTCGCTCATTGCGAAGAAGTCGATCTGCAGTGCCGGGAATTTTATCGAAAATAAAGGAGAATGAGTCTGCGTCTAGGGACCATTCTGTCTCTATCGGCTTTCACCTGGATAGAGCATCCACTGTCACATCGCGGAACCCTTGAAGGTGAACTGCTTGATAAATGCCATCTTCTCTTCCTTGCCCGGTGGAAGGTAGCTAACATCATGTGATTAATGTGAGGTGAGCTCGATCCTTGTCGATTTAGACATATTACTATCACCTCGTTGTTGAGGGCCAGTCTGATGTGGACTGTTCTGCGAGGGGATAGTGTCCTCAATGTCAGGAGGACTGTCATAGCCTCCAAGATATTGATGTAAGTTTTTGAACTGGAATGATCAATTTCTTGCCTTTTCATTTCATACGAATGGCTTCACCATTCTTCCAGGGAGGCTTCTGTGTGTATCACCACTGATGTTTGTGGTGGTTGCAAGAGAATTGTCTGTGCTAGGCTCTTATTCGTTGACCACAACCTTAATAGAGTGCGCAATCGGGTCGGTGTCAACCTTGTTGATCTCTTCGAGCGTTTGATGCTTATCTTCTCCAGAATCCTGATGAATCCTTTGGCAGTGATTCTAGCACCAGGTCTGTCACTACTGTGAACTGGAGAGAGCCCAGTACTCTTTCCTGGTGGCGTCTTGAAATCCTCTTGTGTTGGATTAGTCTCTTGACAGATGCCACTAATTATCTCCTCTTCTTTATTAGAATGGAGAGGCGGTGTGACTGCAAGTTCTCATGGATTCCTAATCATTGAAACTTGTAAGCTGGAAAAAGGCGACACTTCTAGCGATTGATCTTGAAGCCCAGGTGTTCCAGGAACTGGATCACCTTTCCGGCAAGCTACTACTTGTACTCCTTCGGAGCGTAGGTGCTGGACAATCGTGTCTGTTAGCTTTGTGAATACCTTTGGGGCTATGTTTAGTCCAAAGGGCATGTCTGTGAAGACAAATTTTTTCTTCTGTAGCCTGAATCCTAGGTAGGAGGAGAGGGGGCGACTGACTGGTAGGTGCCAGTAAGCATCTGCCAGGTCTATTGAGACTGTATACGACCCCTTTTTGGTAAAAGGGTCCTTATGTGTTGCAATGTAAACATCCGGAACTTGTTGTTCTCGATGGACTTGTTGAGTGGAGACAAGTCTAGAATGAGTCTGGGTTTGTCCGAGTCTTTCTAGGGAACACAAAACAGCCTTCCCTGAAATTTTGATAGACTTTGCTTTCCTCATTACCTTCTTGTTCAAGAGTTCTGAGGTATACTCATCCAATATGGGGGTGGAGTGTTGGAAGAATTTTGGAAAAGTGGCGTGGATTTTTGTTCCATTTCCAATCAAGTCCATTCGTAATTTGGCTCTGGACACGGGGATCGAAGGTCCAACAATCCCGAAAGTGGAAAAGTCTGCCTCCTTCCTGGAACCTCTCATTGTTTAGAGGTTCCTGAGGACATGTTTCCCTGACTTCGTCCTTCTCTACCCTTGGGGGGTTTCCGGAGGATCCTCTTTTTGAGCCCTTACCTTTGTAGGTCCGAAAGGTGGTTGAGTGACTTTCAAAGCCTGAATTACACACAGGTGACTGGCTACCAGCTGTTGAGAGACCATCTGGAACGTGGTTTACGGCTGGGCTACCATTTAAGGCACCGTGGTCATGGTCACGTCAGAAATTGTGCAGTTCTAATGAAGATTTCCTCTTTGAGGACATGCCCCACTTTTGGAGAAGGTTCCTATTTCCCGTCATGGCTTTGGCAATGACTTCTTGGACCACTTCCTGTGGGAAAAGGTCTTTGCCCCAAATACATGACGAAATCAGTTTTCTGGGTTCGTGTTTCACTGTTCTTGCGGCAAACACATGCTCTCTACAGGGCCTTTTTTGACCTGAGAAAAGCCTTCTCAAAGGATGGTTTGGCATTTTTTGAGGGTTCTCATTGAACTGCTGGCCTGCTATCTCTGGATCCAACTTTGAGATGGAGAAGGTTAGATGTACCTCTTTCCACTTCTCCTCGCAGGTGGGCATAGCTAGAGATAATGGTTTGCATTTCTCCAGGATTGGGCAGGGTTTGCCCTCTTCGATTGCTCTCATGACACAGTCTAGGGCTTTCCCCGAAAGGGGGAAGACTCTGGAGGAAGGAGCAATGAAGGTTAGGTGCTTCTTGCTCAATCCTGAGACTTTGGAGTTAGTATATCCGGCCCCTTTCTGAGTCTTGGTAAGGATGGCTTGTGCCTTGTCATGTTCGAGGACAATTACTTCCTTCGGTATAGTCTCCTCGCGAGATGTAGGTTCAACTCGCAGTCTCTCGTAGCAATCTGGGTACGCTGAAAGCTGGGCCAGAATTGAAGCACTTTAAGGGGATTGGACCCCAGCTTCTCGGAGATATAAAGCTTCCCATTCAACATGGGCATGTGTTCCGTCTACCTCCAGGGGTTGCTTCGGAGCATTGAGGGAGGTCAGATATTTAAAAGGGCTTACCGGAGCCCCTGGAAGTGCCAGGGTGTTCTCTTCCCTATACCTCTCTTTTCATCTCTTTGAGATCATGCTTATTCTCCTCTTGTTCCTTCCGGAACAGTGTTAGCCTCTGCTGGATCGACTCTAGGAGCGTTTCGCTCCTGCCGACCTGTCTAGCCAGTTGGGGAGTTGGGGCTGAAGAGGTTCACGGCATAGGTTGATATGCCGGCACAGTGAGCTGAGGAACCTCAGTCACCGTCAAAACGGATCCTTATTCCTCCGTAGGTGGTTGAACCACTCCTTATTCAGGGCCTTCTTGCAGTAGGTCCGGTCCGGTGTCAATGGACACCTCTGACATCCGATCTTGGTGGATGTCCAAGCCTTGCAGTACCTTGTTGATATCCGCGTCCACTGTCCATTGGATAGAGGGAGGCTGGACCTGTGCCTGAGGCACAAAAGTATTCGATTAAGCCTTAGGGAACAGTAGGCACTTCAAAGATTTGTTAGGTAGGTAAGGTCCCAGAGATTTCTTCTGGAAGCCTCATACTCACCTTTGATGGGTTTCTCTTGCTGTATCCCTTGACTCTGTAGTGTCAGGGATATCTTTTACAAAACCGTCGGTCAGCAAGGTCAATCAATTGGAGCGATCCTCCGGGTCCCAGAACCTCAGGAATCCAGATACAATGCAGCAGGGGCATAAAACCTGTACATGGTATGCCCGCAAAAGTTCTTACTCTTGTGGTTGCAGAACACAACTATACACTTCGTCATTGGCTCCTCCTGTAAGCGGGAAAAGGGTGAATGAGTACTACGTTGTTTATATCATTGAAATAATATATGCTTAAAATAAGGGTCCCAGTACCTTAGGGATCCAGATACGATGCAGCACGGGGCATGAGACCTGTGCATCATAGGCCCACAAAGTTCTTTTGTGGTTGCAGAATACAACTGTACCCTTCACCATTGGCTCCTCCTGTAGCAGAGAAAAAAAGGGTGAGTAAGTACTCAGTTGTTTATATCATTGATATAAACACACATGCTTAACAATAGTATTTCTTATTATTATTTTTAATAGCTTAGGATAGTAAGCTAGAAAAGAAGTAGGAAAGACATATATATCTGTTTCCTCTCCAGGCAATTGCTGTGACCTCCGTCATTATTAATATTTTTAATTTCCTTATTAGGGAAAATACAGAGTGGAATAACTCTCGTACGTAGAGCTGGAGTCAGGAAATATTTACACAAACTCCTCCACTTGTAAAATATTGATACTGCATGGTAATAATCAGTATCCCAATAATCTAGGATTCATCAGGATTTTGAAGGAATACTTCACCTAAACATTTTATTCGGTCTCAGCAATAGACTGTGAACACAGACTATGTTGGAAAGATTTATTCTACTGTATTATTGTATACTGTAGTTCTCTAACTGCTCTATTGTTATACTGCAGGAATACTAGCTACTGTATTGTCATATACTGTAATTTTACTGGTATACTACCCGGGTTACGCTAGTGCCGTAACTGATAGGAAGAGAGAAAGGATGGGAAGGAGGACTCCGTATTATTATAGTTTAGTACAATAATTAGTGTGTAGGGGGCTAATGCATTATACAGCCTTCTTCCCATAATGGGAATTCTGATGGAAAGGGGGGAATACACTGATTCTAGCTTCCATCCAGCCACAATTTCTGTTGCCGGCTGTACTGCCGGTTACAAGTTTTGTGGATGGCAGTCCAAGAGAGGACTGAAGAATTCTTAACAGTATAATGGGTTTCCCACCACCAGCCGTCAGGGCTGGCTCAAGCTTTCCCGAAGCTTCGCTTCCGTTATGGAGCTGGTCGAGGCGGTAACCTAACCTCCGTTTGTAGGGACCCGGCCGGTAACCCAGTCAGCCCACCAAGCGTGGATAATTTTAGAATACCTGCCAAAGGACATTTTTGACAGCTAAGCCGGCACTAAAGGACAGAAAAGGACAGAAGGGGGAGGGAAAGGGTCTTATATTTTACAGAGGAGAAAGGTGGCGGCAAGTATGCCGTCGACTTTCGACTGTAAATCAAAAAAGCCTAGCTTCCTATACCGGCGCCGTCATGGGCGGCAGGGGAATAACAATTCCCCTGCCGGTGACATTACCGGATATAAGGCATGTCTGGTAGTCCACAAGGGAGAAAGGAGGCGGCAATTATGCCGTCCACTTCCGGTTGTAGACTAGGGAAGCCTAGCTTCCTTTGCCGACAACGTCATAGCCAGCAGAGGAACATCGATTCCTCTGTCGATGACAATGTCGGCTACAAGACAATACACCCTGAGTTACTGTCATACTTCAAAGCCGGTATACTCGCCGGCAAAGAAGATCGACAGTAAAACACTATCCATATCAAGCCGGAGTTAACTACTCGTTGGGGATGACGGAAGATAGGGTTGTTGCCTGGGATGGCAGCACTTGGGGGAAGAAGGGTTTATCCTCTTTTCTCTAAAAGAAAATTAATAGAAACGATACTAGAAGTTAAACAATGAGATTAACGTTACTAACGTATGTTAAACGGGCTAGGCTAGCTTAATTCAAGTGGGGAGCACAGCTACTAGTGATACCACCGAGGCCCTATCGTATACGAAAGAACGTTATAATAGGAAGAGGAAATGTTATGTGTGTATCTGCAATCTTCACTAGTATAATTTTGCCTAACTAGCTAGAAATTTCTTATAGCTAAATACCAGGAGTGTCGCACTACTAACTAAATAATTGCATTTATGGCGTGCGACAGCGGTCTCAAGATGGCCGCCGCCGGAGAGGGCAGTGCTTCATTTAACACACCTAAATTATGGTAATTCAACTGTGAGAAGGGAGCTATAAAATTATATACAGGAAAGAATAAATACTCAACTTTCTAGAGGATGAATATGCTGGAGATTGCATGATAATATTCCTTGAAAATAGTAACAACACCGAGAGAAATGAGGGAAAGCACCATGCTTAAACGCTACTTTTAAAAGAAATGATGGGCCGTAGCAGTACAGGGAGGGGGTCCACCTGGTACCTTGATAACGGCTCCCCTTCATTCACCACTCTTCCCCCTCAAAGTGTAAAATCTATTAGTGGTGAAGATAGCTATGTGTCGTATCAAGAAATACGTCCCCTGATATTATGCGATATCTTTAAAGTTATATTAAGGATACTCAAGCCAGGAGTTAGAATTCTGGAGACCTATGGTTAATTATCTGGGAGTATCACTGTAGCTAATTATCCCTTAGAAACCTTCCATCAGCACGACATGGCTGAGCCCAAAAATCTTGTTTAAATCATGAAATCCCAATTGTGAATATATATGCTCCTTCAGGTACAGATAAAAAGAAAGAAAGAGAGGAATTTTTTAGAAATAAAATGTTATGCCATGTTCGTAAAAAAGTTGAAAATGAAGTTTTTGGTAGGGATTTCAATTGTGTCACATCTTACAGAGATACTAGTACGGGGAAAAATAATTTAGTGTCAAAATCATTGCAGGCCTTCATAAAAGATGTTTGATTGAAAGATGTAGCTCACACGTCTAAAGGTATTCCACAATATACTTACTTAAGAAAAGGTTATAGTTCTAAGATAGATCGCCTCTATACTAAAGAGCTGATACATAATATGATAAGTACCAAAACAGTACCTGTGGCCTTTTCTGATCATTGTATGGTCTTAGCAAAATTTAGGATAAGAGATGAGCAAAAGGAGAAAAGATTATGGAAACTGAATGCATCTTTACTTGAAACCGAAGGGATAGGAGAAAAATCTTAAAGGTTTTGGAGTCATTTAAAACTTAAAAAAGAAAGTTTCAAAAATGTAATTGAATGGAGGGAATTTGCAAAAAAAAAGAATTTAAAAGGTTCTTCATCAAAGTTGCAACTAGGGTGTCAAATGAAAAATATGCCTTAATCAATTTATTGCAATATCTATTAAAATATCTATATGGATTATGTAATGCTGGAAATGATAAATATGATGAAATTAATGCCTTGAAAAATAAAATAAATGGTCTTCAAATTGAACTTTGTGAAGTAGTTAATTAAGAGCAAAATTAAAAGATCAAGTAGAAGGGGAAAAATTGTCAACGCAATTGCTTGGGAAAGAGATACTGCAAAAAGGTAACACACTGTTAAAGAAGATAAAAGATACGAGTGGAAATATGCTATTAGATACAAGTGCTGTTCTTAGATTTCTTAAAGATCATTTCAAAGTGATGTATGAATTTATTAAAGAAGATCATGAAGAACAATCATATTTGCTTGAGAAATGCAATCAAAAGATAGGTAATGAAGACAATGAAGTTTTGGGGGAGGAAATTGAAATAGATGAATTATGGAAATCATTGAATAAAATGAAAAATGGAAAATCACCAGGAAGTGATGGGTAAAGTGAGGAGTTTTACAAAAGATTTTGGAATGTTATTAAAACCGATTTTTCATAGGTAATAAAATGTGCTGAAAGAGAGAAATTTATCGTATTCACAAAATTTAGGATTAATAAAACTATGCTCAAAAGATGGGAATTTGGAATTGGTTGAAGCCTGGAGACCTATCACTTTATTAAATGTTAATCATAAAATTCTAGCAAAATCAATTGCAAATCGTTTGAAACTTGTATTAGGAAAAATTATATCACCAGAACAACATTGTGGCGTGCCAGGCAGATCTATAATTCACTGTAATAATATAATAAGCGACATAACAAATTATGTGAGTATTAGGTTAACGTAAAATTATTTCTTTGGTTTATTTAAATCAGCCTTGTTTTACTTTAAGTTAAAGTATTTTTGTTGAGTTTGTTTACTATGGTGATAATGTAAGTTAAGTGGCTCTACGATTGTTGGAGAGTGTTTTTGCGCCTCCTCCTCCTCCTTTGTGTATTAGTGAACTATAGTTTTAACGATTGCTATTCTTTTTGCTTTGAGTGTTGATAAACGCTGGGAAGGTGATGAGTGGACATGGTCGACCGGTGAATGCAGTTCGGGTCTTGACAAGCTCTCACCAGCACTATTTCCTGTCTCAGCATTCTTTATGATTTGGAGGAGGACTTTGGATATTACCTTCACACTTCTGTTGAGTGTTTAGCAGATGCTCTGTCATCTGCGACTGTAGTTTCTGCCACTAGTTCCCGTCGGAGGATATTTACGGGATTTGTGTCGTCACTGCTTCCCGACACTGGATTTTTGCATTTACTTGCTGTGTCCTACTAGTCCAGCTGTTATATACGGGAGTGAGAGCAACCTGGCTCGTGAGGTGTTACGTAGGGAGGCTGACGCCAGGTAAGACGAATTATCGTTCCTCTTGCCCTTTAGTACCTGGCGTACAGCTTTACCCTTCTGTTAGCAGTTTGATGGATTAAGCATGGCTCTGAGTTCAACTTATCTTCTGGTACTTCACTTGAGGTGAAGTTGTTTATTTTACCCATTTTGTTTATTTATAGATGTATGTATATATTGAAGTATCATTGATATATGTTGTGTGTTAATGTTTAGTAATCTGAGTTCCACATTGTTCAGATTTGTATTGTAGGTAGGAGTATTAAGGTTTTCCTTATTTTCATCTCTTACTTCCTTCTACCTTATTATTATTATTATTATTATTATTATTATTATTATTATTATTATTATCATTATTATTATTATTATCATCATTATTATTATTAGTAGGTTATTGATTATTTTGGCTAGCCTTATTTGGATCCACTTGGTTATTATTAAATGTCTTCTCTCTTGGAATTATTCTTCTCTTTAGGGTTTTGTATATTAGCTATAGGTTTTCTTGTGAGTTTCCGAGAACCAGATAATAGTTCTCTTGTCTGTTATGTGTAATTAAGTGTATTTAGTCTCACAAGGTTGATTTAAGTTATTTTTTTTGTTTAAAATAAATATTGTTAAGTTTTCTTGGGTTCTGTTTCCGTCCTTCCTTATCACTGACGTACATTTACTGACTGCAATCCTTGAAAATATAACTATCTTAGAAGAACCTGCATTACAACCTGGGAGGTTGTAACAAATTTGGCGACCGTGACAGGATTGCACTTGGGTGTACTCGGCGCTCAGTAGATTTACCAGTATTTTTTATTGTTTAGTGTATTGCTTTACTCCCCGCCTAATTTTGGAATCATGGAAGAATATATTTTTGATCCAGCAAAGTTTTTGGGATCGGCAGATTGCCTTAGGCATCTTCCTGTATTGAGTAAAGAGTATTTGGTGAGTTGTGCTCGCTGGTTAGGTGTCCCACTTAGGGCTGCGAACACTAGGGCCCAGTTGTTGTTAGCTGAAGAGAGTAAGGTAGCCCAGGGTATGGCTGAAGGAGAGAATTTAGCTAGGGATTTTGACAGTATTGGTGATAGTGACTCGGAGCGAGAGGATGGTGTGATTGAGGATGTGAGTGTGAATTCAGGTCTTTCTTTGTTCGAAGATCCTCCTCGTGCTGGAACTATTTTTGAGGGGCAAGTTAAAGCTAATGTGTCCACTAACCCATTTTGTGTAGAAAAACCTGTCCCAGTGAATGTAGTCCCAGTGTAGCCCGTAGTGTCCCAGGAGGACAATAAATATAGCTTAATTTGTAAGAGAATAGATTTAATGAAGCTTGAGTTTGAAGAGAACGAGAAGGTGAGGCGACATTAGCTAGAGATGGCTAATGTAAATTTGGAGTTGGCTAGGTTACAAAGCTTTCCTCTTAAATTAAGTACTCCCTGTGGACCATATGCTGATAAATTTAATATAAGGGCAGCTCTGAAGTTAGTCCCTGTATTTGATGAGAGAAATGTGCCTGAATTTTTTAAAGCATTGGAACGGGTACCTTCCAGATTGTCTTGTCCCGCCGAGATGTACGCTGGTGGGCAAGGCAATCAGAGTTTACAATTCTTTGGAGGAGGGTGTAACCTGTGATTATGGTAAAGTAAAGGCATTGGTCCTCAAGGCTTATGATCTTGTCCCTGAGGCCTATCGTCTAAAATTTAGAAATTTTAATAAGCATGCTTCCATTTCATACGTGGAGTTTGCTAGGGTCAAGAAGGAGCAATTTGATGATTGGCTTAAGAGTCGTTAGGTAGTGTCTTTCTCCTCCTTGAGAAAATTAATGTTGTTGGAAGAATTTAAGAAGTATTGTAGCAAAGAACTGAGGATATATTTGGAAGAGGTAAAAGCAGTCAGTTTAAGTAAAGGGGCTCAGATTGCCGATGAATTTATTTTAACCCATCGAATGGGGTCCGGCAATTTTAGGTCTCAGGTTACAGATTTCCAGTCTGCCAAGCCAAATGGTTGTAATAATAAATCTAACAATATAGCGAACAACAGGGTGAAACATTCAGGTGTTCCTATCTATGATAAGAATGAGAAGACTCAGAGAAAAATTTCAAATGGAGAGCCCTCTAGATTCTTCTCCAAAAACAGGGTAGTGTCTGGTAATGTGAGCAAAGGTAATGGGACCTGTTTTTGGTGCAATAAGCCTGGACATTATCAAGCTCAGTGTAATGCCAGGAGGAGGTATCTGAAGAGAAATAATAACAATATTGACAACCCTATATCTGTAATTACAAATAAGACTATTCCTATTACTCCCAAGGTTGAGAATCCACCGGTAACGGAAGGTAGCAATGTGACTTGTAGTGATGGGAGTAATGTAAAACCAACTGGTAATAGACCTTCATGACTTTATGATAAATATATCTGGCCTGGTAGACTGGTTACGAATTCAAGAGTTCTAAAGTTAAAATTTTTGCGAGACACAGGGTCAGCTCGGTCTTTAGTGTTAAGGGAATCTTTAAATGGTTTACTTGAATATTCAGGGAATTATGTGATTCTGGGAGGTTTCCCGAATACGGTGGTTTCAGCTCCATTGGTGGAAATTGAATTGTCCTTCCCTGGGTATAATGAGGTAACAGAGTTGTATTTTAGGAAATGACATGGTAGACCATTGGGGTCTAGAATTATTCCCTATTTTGACTGTGAATGCTTGTCCTGTGGTGATGGTGACTCGGGCATCCACTAAGGCAGCTGATTTGATAAATGATGATGACTTAGATTTAAGTAGTTTAGAAGTAGAGTTAGAAGGGCCTGGGCCAGTAGATAGTCCTAGTAGTATTAGTAATATCTTGCAACCTGATCGGGACCGTTTAACGTTTATTGAGGCTCAGAAACAAGAGTTTGATTTCGAGTTGGGTGACACAGCCGATTTAACTAAACCAAGGTTTTGTGTAATAAAAGGTTTGTTATATCGAATTAGTCGCCCATCTACACATGATTTGAACAAAACTTCCGAGTGGAAGAAATTGTGGTTCCCTCACAATTTAGGGAGTCTGTTTTGAAGTTGTCATATGATGATTCTTTTTCTGGTCACTTTGGAGTATCTAAGACGTTCAAAAGATTAGCGAAATATTTTTGGTAGCCAGGATTGGAATCATCAGTGAAACGATTTGTTAGTAATTGTGAGGTTTGTCAGGTGATGGGAAAGCCCAATCATGTGATCCCTAAAGCACCTCTAAATCCCATTCCTGCAATTGGGGAACATTTTGTGGAATTGGTCATGGATGTGGTGGGGCCTTTGCCCAGAACAAAAACTGGGTTTACTCATCTCCTTACCATCATGGACCAAGCTTCTAGATTTCCTGAAGCATTCCCAAGGAAAAAGATCACTTCCAATGCAGTATTTGAGAAGCTCATTGAAATTTTCTCCCGATACGGACTTCCTCGTAAAATTCAGACCGACTGTGGGACGAATTTTACGAGTAAGGTATTTAGGGGTAAGTGTGCTGAACTGGCCCTTCAGTGCTCTACCAGCGTACCTTACCACTCAGAGAGTCAGGGGGTGGTGGAAAGATTCCACCAGACACTTAAATCAGTTTTTAAAAAATACTGCTATGAACAAGGAGAGGATTGGGAAAAAGGACTTCCCTTTGCTCTCTTTGCCATAAGGAACTATCCAAATGCATCTACAGGTGTAGCTCCCTTTGAGCTGATCTATGGGCACAAAGTACATGGTCCGTTGGAAATCTTCCATGAATTGTTATCATCTGGTCAGAAAGAGGAAATTAATGTGATGAAGTTTGTAGAGAATTTACGGAAGAAGTTAGCCATTGCGTGGAAATTTGCAATAGAAAATTTGGCTTCCTCCCAAGCAATCATGAAATCAGATTTTGATAGGAAAACCAAGGTGCGATCGTTTGAGCCTGGGGAATTGGTATTGGTGTTGAGTACAGACTCAGACAATTTCCTCGAGCCAAGGTATAAGGGTCCCTGGAAGGTTTTGAGAAAATTGTCTGAGGTGAATTATGAAATTGAAGCCCCCGGGGACCAAACGAAAGTGCCGGGTCTTTCATATTAATAGATTAAAATCTTATATTTCATGTGGTAGAGATTCTTTAGCTATTGTGCATGAACCTGTGTCTGTAGAAGTAGTCTCTCCAGAGGATAACTTTGAGGACTTAGTTGGTCAGGTATCTTCTGATGCTCTCTTTAATAACATTCAAAACCTAGAGGTTTTGAAAAGAGAGCTGGACCATCTAGAAGTTACCCAGAAAAGGGACATTATTAATTCAATCTGTTCTTTTTCAGAAGTATTTCGTAGTTCGCCAGGTAGGACGAGGTTGCTTCAGCTTGATGTGGATGTGGGCAGTGCTTCCCCTGTAAAGCAGAGTCCTTATCGGCTAAATCCAGTGAAAAGGGACATAGTCGAGGAGGAAATAAAGTATATGCTGAAGCACGACCTCATCCAACCTTCAATAAGTCCTGTGAGCTCTCCAATAGTTTTAGTTAAAAAGTCTGATGGAAAGTACCGAATATTTGTGGGTTACCGTAAGGTTAATACCAGTACCAAAAATTACTCTTTCCCTTTGCCCCGCATTGACGACTGTCTCGATATGATAGGGTCTGCAAAATTCATAGCCAAATTGGATTTGCTGAAAGGATATTGGCAAGTGCCCCTGTCTGATCGACCCCGGGAAATTTCTGCATTTGTAACTCCCTTTGGGCTTTACGAATGCAAAGTGATGCCCTTTGGGATGAAAAATGCTGCATGCACCTTTCAGCGGCTTATGAACAGAGTCATTTGTGGGTTGAAAGGCACTGAGATTTATATTGATGATTTAGTTGTTCACAGCAATGATTGGCAAACTCATATAGTAACATTGAGAAAAGTGTTTGAAGCTTTGAGGGATGCCGGTCTTGTTGTGAACTTGGGTAAGTGTGAATTTGGTAAAGCCAAAGTGTGCTATTTGGGTCATGAGGTTAGTTTGGGTCAAGTAGCCCCTAAACAAGCCAATCTCGATGCCATTTTAAATTTGAAGAGGCCGAGTAATGTCAGGGAAGTTCGGAGAGTCCTTGGAATGACGGGTTATTATAGAAGGTTTGTGCGAAATGTCTCGGACATTGCTCAGCCGCTTACTAAGTTATTAGAGAAAGGACAGAAATTTGTGTGGTCTCCTCAATGTGAGGAGTCTTTTATTAAGCTTAAACTGATGTTGGTGTCATACCCAATATTAATGTCCCCTGATTTTCAGAAACCTTTCATAATCACGGTGGATGCTAGTGATGTGGGTATTAGAGGTGTCCTCTTTCAGAGAAATGGGGCTGGAGAGGTTCTTCCCGTATCTTACTTTAGCCGTAAACTATTGGCAGCAGAGAAACGGTATTCAACTATCGAGAAGGAGGCCTTGGCCTTGGTTCGTACTTTGTTACATTTTAAACCCTATGTGACCAATTTTTCCTTCCCGATAGAGATTTGGACTGATCATAATCCTCTAGATTTCATAGAAAGGATGAAAGGGTCCAATCAGAGGATTTTGAGATGGGCTTTGCAGTTGCAGGAGTTCACTCTGGTTATCAAACATATTAAGGGATCGGAGAGCCGTATTCCTGATGCCCTTTCTCGTATGTAATTTTGGCTTTTATCCTTCCATCGCACTTCTCGTGTCTTCGTCGGGTTGGTATAGAGACTAGTTTTACGCAATAAAATATAGTGAAAAGTGTGTGAGTGAGTATGAGTGAGTACTTAGATTATAGTCTAGTTTATTTATATGTAGGTTCAATCTTAGTGAGGTCTATCAATTTTTTTTTTTTTTTTGTACTCATTCGAGTTATAATTTAGCCTTATTTGAGAGTCCCATTTTCTGATTTGATAAGTTTTCTTCGTGAAGCTATGTGTTTTTTCTTTCTGGCATGTGTATTGATATAATATTTAACTTCTTTTCAGGGCTTGTATTTCTATAACATCATGTTATTAACTTTCCATTTCAGCATTCTTACAGTATTAAATTTTGAAAAAGAAAATGTATTCTATGTGAATAATTTTTTTTTGGGGGGGAGGAAGGTATTAGGTTAACGTAAAATTATTTCTTTGGTTTATTTAAATTACCCTTGTTTTCTTTTAAGTTAAAGTATTTTTGTTGAGTTTATTTACTATGGTGATAATGTAAGTTGAGTGGCTCTACGATTGTTGGATAGTGTTTTTGCACCTCCTCCTCCTCCTTTGTGTATTAGTGAACTATAGTTTTAACGATTGCTATTCATTTTGCTTTGAGTGTAGATAAACGCTGGGAAGGTGATGAGTGGACATGGTCGACCGGTGAATGCAGTTCGGGTCTTGACAAGCTCTCACCAGCACTATTTCCCGTCTCAGCATTCTTTATGATTTGGAGGAGGACTTTGGATATTACCTTCACACTTCTGTTGAGTGTTTAGCAGATGCTCTGTCATCTGCGACTGTAGTTTCTGCCACTTGTTCCCGTCAGAAGATATTTACGGGATTTGTGTCGTCGCTGCTTCCCGACACTGGATTTTTGCATTTACTTGCCGTGTCCTACTAGTCCAGCTGTTATATACGGGAGTGAGAGCAACCAGGCTCGTGAGGTGTTACATAGGGAGGCTGACACCAGGTAAGACGGATTATTGTTCCTCTTGTATAGGGAAATGTGTGGCCCTTCAGTACCTGGCGTACAGCTTTACCCTTCTGTTAGCAGTTTGATTGATTAAGCACGGCTCTGAGTTCAACTTATCTTCTGGTACTTCACTTGAGGTGAAGTTGTTTATTTTACCCATTTTATTTATTTATAGATTTATGTATATATTGGAGTTTCATTAATATATGTTGTGTGTTAATGTTTAGTAATCTGAGTTCCACATTGTTCAGATTTGTAGGTAGGAGTATTAAGGTTTTCCTTGTTTTCATCTCTTACTTCCTTCTACCTTATTATTATTATTATTATTATTATCATTATTATTATTATTATCATTTTTATTATTTTTATTATTTTTATTATTTATTATTTATTATTTATTATTTATTATTATTATTATTATTATTATTATTATTTTTATTATTTTTATTGTTATTTATTATTATTAATTTTTATTTTTATTTTTATTTTTATTTTTATTTTTATTTTGACTAGCCTTATTTGGATCCACTTGGTTATTATTAAATGTTTTCTCTCTTGGAATTTTCTTCTCTTTAGGACTTTGTATATTAGCTTTAGGTTTTCTTGTGAGTTTCCGAGAACCAGATAATAGTTCTCTTGTCTGTTATGTGTAATTAAGTGTATTTAGTCTCACAAGGTTGATTTAAGTTATTATTTTTGTTCAAAATAAATATTGTTAAGTTTTCTTGGGTTCTGTTTCCGTCCTTCCTTATCACTGACGTACATTTACCGACTGCAGTCCTTGAAAATATAACTATCTTAGAAGAACCTGCATTACAACCTGGGATTTTGTAACAGTGAGAGAGAATAACTTCAATGCAGGGATATTCAACATGGACTTGTCCAAAGCTTTTGATAGGGTAAACTTGCCCTTTATTTTCAAAGTTATGGAAACGTTTGGATTTTCATGGCTTAAAATATTGTATCACGATTATCAGAGTATGATGTGTCAATGCACAATTTACAGGTATCTTTAATGTAAGAAGATCGGTTAGACAAGGTTGTCCCCTATCAATGTTGTATGTAATTTTCCAAGAGCCATTGTACTTAGCATTAAAAACCAATTCTAAAATTATACCAACTGCGCTACCAAATAATGTCAAAATTAAACTACAAGGATTTGCTGATGATACCACGGTAATTTCTGCAGACGATGATTCTTTAATAGAAATTCATAATAAAATTAAAAGATTTGAAACTGCAACTGCCTCATTATTAAATAAAGAACAATCCGTCATCTTAGGTATTGGCGAATGGGAAGGCAAAGGAGACTGGCAGTTATATTGTTACAAAGTTGTGGCCTGTGTAAAAATTCTTGGAATTTACGTCAGCAACTCGTATTCAAAGACTTGTGAAACAAACTGGTCAATCATGGAGAACCAAATTGAAAAATCAGTTAACATGTTGTGTAAAAGGTATTTAACACTTTACCAGAAAACCTTAATAATTAACTCATTGATATTGTCTAAGATATGGTATGTAGCTCACACACTTCCGTTAAGTAGAAAACAAGCTCAAAGGGTTAATGCAATTATTTTTAGGTATATATGGTGTGGTATGTATCGTCCCATAAAGCGTAGCACCCTACATTTGTCAAAGTTAGAAGGAGGTTTGGGGATAATAAGATCAATTCTCTGTCACTTGTTTTAGAACTATAATTAATGGAAACGGGTTAACAAGGTATTATTGTTCCGTAAGATTAAATGGTATGATACAGTTGGAAAACTTACCATAAATAGCCTATTTTAATCCTGAATGTTATTCAGAAGCAGTAAACTGTATTAGAAAAGATTATCACGACAACAGATTCCCAAATATAAATAATAAATGAATTTATTCAATCAATTGGATGAAGGAAACTGCAGTAGTGGAAAATAATTATCCTACACTTAAATGGAAAAATATTTGGCGAAACATCAATAGTACATTCATCAAAGTAGAGGATAGAGAATTTGTATTTAGGCATATTCATGAGTCACTAGCAACAAAACAAAGGCTCCATATGTTAAAATTAAAAGAAGACTCAAATTGTAACCAATGTGGTGAAACCAAGTCTCAGATGCACATCTTTTACTTTTGTAGGGAAAAGAAAGATATTGTAAAATGGTTTGATTTTGTGCTAAGGAAATATTGTAAACTAAATGGTTAAAACACTGCAATCTTACTGATAACATGTTATTTGTATTGTCTATGGATGTGTAATAAACACAGCAATAGCTGCAAAGATATAATATTTTTCTTGATAAATAGATTAAAATCCCAAAGGATGTATATTAGATGTAGATATACAGACAGTATATCAAAGTACATAACAAAAAAATTTTTAGACTATGCATTTTTATTTTGATTTATGTTGATTTATTTATATTTGTAAACATGAATTCATATCTATATTTAGTAATACTTTGTTATATTTTTGTAAACCGAATTATTACACAAATAATGTAAATTAATAAAATGTAATTGTATTTTTATAATAAATGAAAAAAAAAATGAAAAAATAAAAACTTTGTGACGAGAGACCAAACAGGTGTTGTAGGGAAATAAGGCAGAGTTTGTGGGTGGGACTAAACACAGGAACATGCTGTACATCAAGTGTGTGACATGGTGCTCTTAATTAGAGCAAGTAGTGCCGAGAATTCCTGTGTCTAACTGCATCTAAAGCTTCTAAAATAAATACCAATGGAGAAGATTCATCTTCCTTACTACCCTTACGAATACATAATCGACGACGAGAACGGAATTAACATAATAACAATACCTTATCATTATAGGTAAGCACAACAGAGCACAGTTTCAATAAAATTAAAAACTCTTGTTAGGTAACTTTGCGTAAAAAATCAGTGTCGAGACTGTGGAATGGTCTTCGGAATCTTACAGCTCTATTGGAAGAACTTCGGAAGTTCAAACTTCCGAAAACACATGTTTTTATGTTGAACAGGTTGACATAAATGTCGTTCTAGTTTATATATTACTGGTCTCTTTTTAACGTTGTTACTCTTCTTAGAATATATGAGCAAAAGACGATTTTGTTTGTCATATGATATCGAGAAACTATTCAAAACGTGTGCAGTACACCAAATCAAATATTAACTCGAACTTAAGGCTAACAGCTTCAGCCACCTCATTGCTGATAATGTTCACCACAATCAAGTAACAATTACTGGAAAGGACATTTATCATGGCATGGGTCAGCTATACTGACAGTAACAACATCTATTGCTGTAACACGATATAGTGAGAGATATGCTGAGATATGAGGCAATATCAACCATCATCCGTAATGAATGATCTCATTTCCTTTTAGATGGTAAAGATCAGGAATGGCCGTGCTAGCCATCTGGGAAAAGCATCTTCTCCCTTCCTATCAATGGTTGACTTGGAATCCAAATAATATGAGTTGAATCTTTATCATTTTAAAGTTTGTAGATGACTAGTGCATAAGATACAACATACCACCTGTCATCTCTCGATTAGCTATTGTGGCTCAATTAAATGCATTTCCTCAACAAGAAAATAAAAAAAAAAGACAACAGTAACATATTATTCTCATTCTAAGGGCAATTCAAACTTCAGTGAGCTCCGTGTGTAGTACCTAACACCGTCAATCATATGCTGGTTGGAAAGGCATATAAGCGAGCAGTACGAGGTTACTTCCTATACTTGCTGTTGCTTTGAATGCTTCAGGGATCAAGGAAACACCATAACTTGAGGGCCCTTGCTTCATGTTAATTTTCAAACACAAATCTAGTGATTGCCATTGAAAGAGAAATCGAAAAAAATAACTTGATTCCTTGCACGATGGATAACAGCTCTGCTCCTATTGATGCCTTACTTAAAGTAACCAGATGCGAATGCAAGGGCTTTTGTAACACCCAACAACGCTGTTCATATAAAAACCATGGGCCACATTGCAGATTTTGGTGACTCTGAGCATGACTAATTAGCTTGTGGGATTACTTTGAGACAGAATGAGAGCATTTTTTTTTCTATTACGTTTTCATCTGCTCTAGCAGCTAATAATTCAGTTGTTGTTTGTCATTCTAGATTATCTTGCGTCTATTACAAGCAACACAATCCCCACATCAGTTTTAAAACTAGTTTCTTTTCTGGATATTAAGTCCAGTTGCGTTTTTATCCAGGTCATTGCTGGTGTTAAGAAGCAGATTCCCTTTTCTAAATAAAATAATTCTAAATATGTTTCTAAATATATATATGCAATCAATATATTTATACATTAAAAAGTTATTTTTGTTTTGGATGTTCCATCTCAAACAGTGAAAACTTCCCCCGTTTTCAACATGGAATTACGCAAATGCAGAATGGTAATATTTAAAATCTGTTTACTATAGTGTTCAAAAACACAATAATAACAATCAAAAAATTGAGCAAACAGTTATAATTTTTCGACTGAATCCATTATTTTCATCTATTTTTCATGGAGTTGAGATTGAGTATATTATTTTTGCGTCCTTTGTACAAAATATTGACATGTAAAAAATCAGTAGACCAAAGCTTACCAAAACCATCTTTATTCTAGAAGATCAATTCTATAACAGTTTACTGTTAAATAAGTACTGTTGTTTAGGAGTGTTAAGAGAAATTCGATTTTTCCACTTTTTATTCCAGTTTCAGAATTGTTTCTGAAAATAGTTTCAACTATAGAGCAAGATCTTATGGATACAAACTTATGAGGATACTAATTTATATTTATACATTTCCTACACCTCTTACAACAAAATGCTTTCAATACACACACACACACACACACACACATACACACACACACACACACACACACACATATATATATATATATATATATATATATATATATATATATATATATATATATATATATATATATATATATATATATATATATATATATATATATATACATATATATATATATATATATGTAGGTTGGCCAGGGCACCAGCCACCCGTTGAGATACTACCACTAGAGAGGTATTGGATCCTTTGACTGGCCAGACAGTAATGCATTGGATCCCTCTCTCTGGTTACGGCTTATTTTGTCTTTGCCTACACTTACACAGAATAGTCTGGCCTATTCTTTACATATTCTCGTCTTTCCTCATACACCTGACAACAATGAGATACTTAACACTTCTTCAACTAAGGGGTTAATTTCTGTACTGCAATTTGTTCAGTGTACTTTCCTCTTGGTAAGGGTAGAAGAGACTCTTTAGCTATGGTAAGCAGCTCTTCTAGGAGGACACTCCAAAATGAAACCATTGTTCTCTAGTCTTGGGTAGTGCTATAGCCTCTGTACCATGGTCTTCCACTGTCTTGGGTTAGAGTTCTCTTGCTTGAGGGTACACTCGGGCACAATATTCTATCTTATTATTTTTTTCCTCTTGTTTTTTGAAATGGTGTGTTGGGCAGGCTTAATAGAAGGGCCATGGATACCTGGTGGTTTATCAAAAGGTTGTCTTTTCCTTTTTCTGATTATTTTTCATCTCAAAACCATCCTTACTGTCCTCCCTTCAGTTGAAGTGGCTATCCTGAAGGGTATTTAGCCTTGCATGGTGTATCGGCTCCTCCATGTTGACCAGTTTTTCCGACTTTTTACTATAGTCTATGGGCATCATCAATCGCTTTATTTATAATTCTGTACATATTGTTTTTGTTATAATTCTTGTTAATCTAGTTTTTATGTATGATGCCTCTTTTTTTTATTTCTATTAATTCTTATGCTATCTGGAGACATTGAGCGAAATCCGTGACCAGTACGTCCTAGATTTCGTCAATGTTGTCTTCTGTATTGCAATATTCGTGGTCTTCATGCAAATATCCAAGACCTTACAATTGCGTCCAGACAGTATGATATTCTTTTTGTGCTCAGAAACATTGGTTTCTAATATGAGGCACTCATCTGAGCTCCTTATAACTGGTTTTAAGAATCCAATAATTTTGAAACGTGATGCCATCCCCAGGGCCAGGGGAAAGGTGGTGTATATTAGGACCCAGTACCCTGCTTTTCATAAGTCCTGCTATCAATGTGGATGTCATGAGATTCAGGTAATAAAAGTTTGTGGCAGGCATAACAACTATTATTTGTGTTCGATCTACCGGAATCCAGACATGGGTGATTCTATCTCTGATTGTCTTCTTACCCTCATGGCTAAGATACAAGAAGAGGATAGAAAGGCTTCTTTTGTCTTTGTTGTGATTTTAATGCTCACCATAGGGAGTGGTTATGTTCTATCTCGCCTACCGATCGCCATGGCTTAAGAGCTTTAGATTTTGCCTCTGAATCAGGCTGCAAGCAAATTAATAAATGAAGCTACTTACAGGTCTGGTAATTGCTTGGACCTCGTATACACTGAATCCCCTGGCGTTATAACTAGTAAGGTTGGTTCTCCAATCGGGACATCTGATCATGCCTTGATTTCATTAGTAGTGAAGACTGAGCACCCTGTCCCTGATATATCATACTGTACTCTTGTAAAATTTATATGCAATCCCAAGCAGACTGGAGTGGGATTTTGCATGATCTTTTGTGCTTGAATTGGTCACAATTATATAGTAGTGTAGATACTGTTGTCCCTTTGAATGAGAATCTAGTCAACATAATTGATAGGCGTATCCCTTCTCGTGTTCTAAGGTACCGAGTGAAGGACAAACCGTGGTTCAATAATAATTGTAGACGTGCTTATTTGGAGAAGCAGGAAGCCTATCACCTTTGGAAGGGTAACAGATCAGATTTGACCCGGAACAACTATACTCAGCTTCAAGCTTTTGGTCAGAGAGTTTATGCCTAAACTGAAAAGGAGTACAATTTAACCATAAAAGAAACCCTTTCTGGTACAACTCAGGAACATGAATGATGGTCTACCCTTAAATCTGCACTCTTGGGTGTAGATGCAACAGTTCCTCATTCACTCAAAACAGATGGCTCAGTCACTCACTGTCCAAAGGAAAAGGTAACTATTTTGGCTGATGTTTTTGACAGTAAACAGAGTAATGAAAAACTTGAACTTCCTCATTCCTGTTTTCCTGAGGCTAAACTAACTAGTTTAGCTTTTCGATCTCATGAGATTAAAGCTCTGTTGATGGACCCTGATGCTTATGGAGGTGTAGACCCAAATTGTATTTTTCCTTTGTTTTTTTATGAAGACAGCTGATTTCTTAGCTTCAAAGTTATCTGTTATTTTGCGCAAGTTAGCAAGAAGAGAAACTTTTAGCACTTATTGGAGAATTGGTAATGTTACTCCTTTATGTAAATGTGTTTGTGGTAGCTCAATTCCCACTGATTACTGCCCAAATTTCATAACTCCCATATTATCTAAAGTTTTTGAACGTCTTCTGGCAAAACGTGTTAATAGGTTTGCTGAAGGTAATCATCTTCTCCGTAGTTTTCAATTTGGTTTTCGTAAAGGCCTTGGAGCATGTGATGCCCTTCTTACAATCCCCAATGCTGTACAGAAATCCCTTGATTATGGCCCGGAAGTTCTTATGATTGGCCTTGATTTCAGTGCTGCCTTTGACCCTGTTAATCATGAGGCCCTTGTTTTCAAACTGAAACAGTTGGGAGTGGGTGGGTCGTTTCTTAGTATTATTATCGATTTTTTAAGTAATAGATCTCAAAGAGTTGTAGTTGATGGGCAATATGGTGAGTATAGGAATGTGATGTCCGGTGTTCCACTGGGTAGTGTTCTTGGCCCATTACTTTTAATACTATATACACATGACGTATGGTTTGGCCTAGAAAACAAGCTTGTTGCATATGCAGATGAGGCTACTCTCTTTGCATCAATTCCATCCCCTGAATGTAGATCTGGGGTTAGTGAGTCCCTTAATAGAGATTTAGCTAAAATTATTGCATGGTGCAAATTATGGGGTATGACGTTGAATCCTAACAAAACTCAAAGTATGATTGTAAGTAGGTCAAGGACGGTGGCTCCCCAACATCCGGATCTCAGTATTAATAATGTTTCTTTAAATTTGTATGACTCTTTTAAAATTTTTAGGTGTGATTCTCGACAGCAAATTTACTTTTGATAAACATATTAGGTCTGTGTCTTCTTCAATTGCACAAAAAATTGGCTTATTGAGAAAGTCTTACAAGAAGTGTTTTAATTCTTTCATTCTACCTTGTTTTGAGTATTGTTCTCCTGTCTGGTGTTCAGCTGCTGATTCTCATCTTAATTTGTTGGACAGAAACTTACGGTCTATTAAATTTCTTATTCCTGATCTAGATACTATTCTTTGGCACCGTCGTTCAATTAGTTCATTATGCATGTTGCATAAGATTTTTCATAACTCTAACTATCCTTTACATTCAGACCTCCCTGGACAGTTCTATCCTGTTCGTAATACTAGGCAGGCAGTTAATTCTAATAGCCAGGCCTTCTCCATCATGAGGCTTAATACTACACAGTATTCTAGAAGTTTTATTCCAGCTGTTACCAAGTTGTGGAATGATCTTCCTAATCAGGTAGTTGAATCAGTTGAACTCCAAAAGTTCAAAGGTGGAGCAAATGTTTTTATGTTGACTAGGCTGACATGAGTCTTTTTATAGTTTATATATGACAATCTGTTTTTGACGTTGTTAATAGTTTATATAGGACATATATGGTTCGACGCTATTACTGTTTTTAGAATGATATATTGTTAATTTATTTCCTTATTTCCTTTCCTCACTGGGCTATTTTTCCCTGTTGGAGGCCTTGGGCTTATAGCATCTTGCCTTTCGAACTAGGGTTGTAGCTTGGCTAATAATAATAATAATAATAATAATAATAATAATAATAATAATAATAGCAATAATAATAATAATATACCCACAGGAAACGCTGATAGTTGGAATTACATAATTTTAAAATGACAGTTTTTTTCCCATTTAGGATTTGCAGTTATTAAAGATTCACATAACATCATCTTGCAATAAAACAAACTACAGTATCACCATTTTTTTTACTAAACCACATTTATTTTTCTCCACATCCCAGGAACTAAAAGGTTTCCCAGTTCTAGTAATGGAATAAGCTACGAATTGACATCAGTAGCTAAGTTGCTTAAAGCGTTTTTATTGCTATTGATAATACTTTACAATGTCTCCTTTCCACTTATCTAAAGGAAAGGGATATTTCACTGTATTTTTTCCCTTGTTACTGATATTGTATTGATTCAAGAAAGCTTCATCATTTGGAAATATCTACTCGTTAGAGTTGAATTCCTTGAAATATAGTTAAAAGAGCCTGGTACACCATGAACAGTATTAACCCTGTATATGAAACAAGTTTGGCCTATTAACTTTTCTTCAGTATTGTGGTGAATTATAGTTCATCTCCTGACACAACAGTAAGAATACTACAATTTTATAATGTAGAACCAATAAACTTAACATCTACGATTTTTTTTTTTTTTTTTTTACAAATATTTCCGGGAGCGATGGAGGGAGTAGTTAGTATAATGATAATTTGTAATGAGTAATCGAAGGCTTATTTGTCCACTTTGGATATCTCAGTTCAGTACCGAATGTTTTGAACGATTGCGTTTTTTTGGGGCGCCAGGGGATGAGAAGGTGAATTTGAAAGCTTTTGAATTATTGGATTCATCGCTTACTTTTTGATAGTGCTATTAGTTATTATTTATCTTTTCTTTATGTGTTTGTGTATAACAGAATCAGTTTATTATCCTCTATTTTAATTACAGTGTGATAGTTTAGTTCGTAAGATTGTTTTTTTATTCATTCGCCGAAGCGTATCTGCCCTCGTTAACTCCGGTGATTTGAAGGTAGTTGACTTCTCCCCTCTTTTGTTGAAAGCGGATATTGATTGGTGAAATCTTAAGATTGGAACTGAATACTGTATGCGCTACAAGTAATAAGAGTAACATTGCCCAGTATTGCACTGAGTTGCGTATGAGAGAGAGAGAGAGCGGGAGAAGGTTATGGCTTAAGGCTGTGATTCTCTATCCCATGTATGCAACCCTGGGGTCGCCTTTATATGAAACTTAGCTACTTCCAGAATGTTCCAGTCCTAGATCTGATAGCATTTGGGTTGGCCTGAGGGCATCAGAGTTATCAACTATAGCTCTCTCGAACGCGTACTTACGCAACACGAGATGGTTTCTCTCTAAGCTAGCTCCACCCATCCTTTGTTCCCAAAACAAAAAGAAAGATAACATCCTAACACAAGGATTTTCGAGACATTTCCAAAGCACATGGCACAAAATAAGAATTGCGGATTCTCTCACAAACATGACACAATACCTCATAAAAATATAAAAGAACATTACTTGAGCCCTTGCTTCTATCTTATATGGTCACATAACAATCTCAAACATATTACTTAAGACTTCTTAACCAAATACATCAATATAAAAGTAAATTCTTAAAAGTAACATAAATTTACATATACTGACTTGAATGAAGAATACAATGAAATTAATGACAAAAGTCTAAAGAAATTTACATACAAATCTTAAACCTACATATGAGGAACTCATCTTAAGCTCTAGCTAACCTCTTCAATGCACAAATGAAAACATAAATAAAATCATCAATAAGCTACTGTATTTACTCTACACTAGACCAGCTCTGTAAGATAGCTCCTCCCAAAAAAATTATTTATTCCCTGTCCGAATTCATCGATTCAGCCTGAGATAAATAATCTGCAACATCGTTATCTTTACCTGATATATACTTTACATTAATACAATACACTTGGAAACAAAATGACCACCTAGTTAACCTTTGATTATTATTTTTCCTCTTATTCACAAAAGTTAAAGGATAATGATCCGAATACACTAATCTCTTCATTTTGTGGGCGATTTATGTAAATTAAAAACTTGTTTATCGCTGTGAGCAGCGCCATCAGTTTTGTTCCAACTGATGAGTCAACTCATTGCTGCTTCTTCAGCTTCGAAGACATAAAACAAACAGAGTGAAGAATTCCCTCATTATCTTCTTGCAATAAGACAGCTCCAATCCCGTTATACGACGCATCCACTTGGATAAGGAATTTTTGGTTGAAATCCGGTGCTTGAAGTACCTCTTTCGGAGTTAATATGGTCTTTATCCTGTTGAAGGGTTACTGGCACTTTCTGCTCCATACAAATTTCTTTTTAGGTCTAATCAAATCCATCAAGGGAGCGACTACAGCCGAAAAGTTCGGGAAAAAACGTTGGTAGGCTCCTGCCATCCCTGAAAAGCGTTGTAACTGCTTCCTCGTTTTGGGGGGTGATGGTTTCATTATTCCTTTGATGTCAGTGGCTACCGGGGCAATTAGTCCTCACCCTACTTCAAATCCCAAGTACCGAACGGTTGCCTTTCCAAATCCCCTCTTCTCCAGGTTAATCATCAGGTATGCTCCTCGCAGATTTTGAAATATCTTCTACTAATACCTTTTGTCCTATCGAAAACTGTTTGTCTTTACTTTTCATATTAAACATTTTCTTAATTTTTCCTTGAGTCATCTTAAGGTTTACAAGGGAAAATTTCCTTATCTCGCCGATCCTTTTCCTCAAATTCTTGACATATTCTCCATCCTATTTCTCTTGGTCCTTAAATTTTTTTGCTAACATCTTAATTGGTCCTCGCACTTCTCGTCCAAATACCATTTCCTTCAGGCTACATCCTTTGCTTTCTTGATAAGCATTACACACTTTGAATAACATCAACGTTAGTCCAATGTCCCATTCATTCCCTGTTTCACTGCAGAAATTCGTTGACATACTCTTCAAAATTTGATGAAACTTCTCTAATGCACTTGGGCCTCCGGATGATAAGTAGTTGATTGTTGTTGTTTCACATCCAACAATTTCATTACGTCCTTAAAGAATTTTGACGGGAAATTTGTTCCTCGGTCACTTTTAATGATCTCCAGAATACCAAAAATAGTAAAGAGGTCTAGTAACTTCTCAGTAATTATTTTGGCACTGATGTTTCTGACGGGTAAGGCTTCTTGGTATCTTGTCACTGGACACATCAAGGTTAACATATATTCGTGACCTTTTTTCGAACATGGCAAAGGTCCTACAATGTCGATCATTACCTTGCTGGAGGGTTCTCCTCGCACTTCTATCAGGTGTAAGGGAACTTTCTTAATGTACTCATTCGGCTTTACAGCCACCTGACATACATGATATGCAGGGCAAAACTGGCTCACGTCCTTATGCCTGCCAGGCCAAAAAAAGAGTTTCATAATCTTCCCCGTCGTCTTCCTTCTCCCCATCTCCCCATATGTCATGTCTCGTGCGCTACAGTGATCACTTGTCTTCTCAACGGTGTGGGAATTAATATCTGACAATACATCCCCCATTCGGCATTTCAAGGGATATCGGGGGGTCTATGCTTTCTCATAAGCAACCAATCCTTAGGATAATAACAGGTGGGAGAATGTTGTGCCTCCGTCTCGTCCACCACACGGTACAATAACTGTGTTAACGTTGCATCGTTCCGTTGCAATCCTATCGGCCTTTTCATACTCACTTTTTCTACTTCTAACGCTAAGTTTTCTATTTCTTCCAGGTCCATTTCTTCTTTGTCATGTTGTCCACTTGTCGGTCGTTTTCCTTGTCTCGGGCTTACTCGGGAGTTCTCCTCTTAAATAACATCAAGGGAATCCGCTTCTTTGGGATACAAATCCTCTAAGTTCATCGCTCCTTCAATATCTTTTTCATCTCTAGCAGCCCTTTTCTTCGTCATACTCCAAGTCATCATACAACTAGGAAACATATACGGGTAATCCTTCTCGAGTTTGGGCATAGGGCTTTAGTTCAATGATTTCTCTGTTACAATGTGACAAGGCACAAATCGCGGTCCACCAAACTCAATACCCAGCAGGACATCTGCTTGTTCGACAGCCAATGAATCCTTCACCGCAAAGTCAGAATACCTGTCACCAATTCGCATGATAGTTTCAAACGGCAAATAGGGTAACTTCTTCACCTCCTATTCCTTTCAAAATAACTGAGTCTCCTGTGAGAGACTGTTCCACCAACGGGTGTACTCTTGTACCACAACACTATTGTTACAACCTGTGTTGCGCAATATCCTGACTGGCGTTCGCTCATACCTTCATAAATATATGGTTTAAAAGTACCCACGCAGTTTGGGTTTGTCATGTTCATCGTGTAAACGATGGCTGGTTTATTTTCCTCTTTGACCTTTCCCGATTGTTTCTTTGTCTTCGCATTCTTTGGAGTCGAATTATCCTTTTCACTTGGGCGATTTCTTTCAGTTGGTTC